>NC_092205.1:30442406-30675731 GCF_043381705.1 Parasteatoda tepidariorum | reverse complement strand
CACGTTATCAGCACGAAGCTCTGTGTAAGTAAACATTAGAAATTCGGATGTAAGAAGATAGGCAGTAGAATAGCACAAATCGTCACCATGGAAGATTACAAATTGAAGAAGTTAAATGGTGAGAATTACCATGCATGGGCAATACGTGCTCGCGCACTGATGGTGCAGAAGAAATGCTGGGAGGCAGTGGAACCCGGCTACGGCCTTACAGAGATGTCCGAAAGTGAAACAAAAAAGAATGACGAGGCATTAACCCTAATGTTTTTGATAGTAGAAGACACGTTTTTGGATGATATCGGCGACTGCGCCAAGGCGAGGGACGCATGGGTTGTGTTGAAAGATATGCACAGTAAATTTGGATTGCTGCATGTTTTGCAGCTGATGAAGGATTTCTTCAACATTTCCTTGAAGCCAGGTGAAGCAATTCAATCATATTTGACCAGATTGATTGAAATACACCGAAAATTGTCGAGTGGTGGTTACGCTTTCACCGACAGAGAAGTTGCCCTCGTCATGTTAATAGGTCTGCCAAAATCATATGAAAGCTTAATCCTGAACTTAGAAAAGGACGAAGATAACTTGACAACAACCATTGTGAAGTCTAGACTATTAGTTGAAGAAAAAAGAATATATAGAAATGTGCCAAATGTTGAAGAGCAGGAAGAACGGGCACTTCACACAAGAAACTATAATCAAAAAAGACCAATGCAGACAAACACTGTGAAGAAATGGACAACAAAAAGAAACAGCGAAACAGCTGCAAATTCGAAGAAAACTGTCAGATGTTTCAGCTGCGGAGAATGGGGTCACATCTCCAAAAATTGTGAAGAAGCACAACAAAGAAATCAAAGCAGTGCCAAGACTGCTATAGATTTAAAAACGAACTGGGCCTTATTAGCAAATAAATTTAAAGCTGAAGACTCAACAATCTGGATTCTAGACAGTGGTGCTACAGAGCACATGACGTCAAACAGAAGGAAATTCGAATCGCTAACTGATTACACCTCAGTAGTAGAAGTGGCGAATTCTAAAAAAGTTCAAGTTACCGGAACAGGAAACATCACTATTTCAATTCAAGAAGATTCTACCAGAAACAACATTAATCTTGCAAATGTATTGTATGTACCAGACTTGGGTGGAAATTTGCTGTCGATTGGCAGGATTGAAGAAAAAGGTTTTAAGATTGAATTTGCCCATGGTGAAGCAAAAATACTGGCAGAAACTGGTGAAATTGTCTTGAGAGCTAGAAGACAGGGAAGACTATATATTATAGAAGAAGATTGTCCTGTAGCGCACATTTCAACGATCCAGTCGAATGGACTCTGGCATCGCAGGCTAGGACACCCTTCCCCTGGCACTTTGAGAAACATAATAACCACCAAAAGTAAACAAGAATCCAATCTTGAAACAAACAAGCCATGCTCTGTGTGCATTCAAGGAAAGATGGAGCGCAAGAAGTTTCCAAAATTCTCAAACACACGAGCTAATGAAACGTTAGAAATTGTGCACTCTGATGTAGTAGGAAAGATTTCCCCGCCGTCACTGGGAGGCTCAAATTACTTTGTTGTGTTCACCGATGATTTTTCTCGTTACTCTACAGTGTATCCAATCAAAACTAAAGATGAAGTCATAATGAAGTTTCATGAATACAAGAGAATGGCTGAAAATTTTCACAGCAAAAAGATAAAAATTTTGAGAAGTGATAATGGAGGTGAGTTTAAGTCACAAAACTTTGACAACTATCTTATTAACCATGGAATTCAAAGGCAGCAGAACAGTTCACAAAATCAGTCGTTTCCAAAATGCTTCCACCCTTGGCCCGAAAGCCAATAATTATGCCCTTTTGGACGTCGGATAAATCGCTACATTTCTGCATTGCGCCAACGACTGAAATGCTTTTCGACGCCCTAGGACATCCAATATATAGACTACACTGTAATGTGCAGCCACCTGCACTCTGTGATTGGTTATTTCACGTTGACGTCGAAAGTAGGTGGTGGTCACATTAATGTGACTGGACTGTGTATTATGTATATGTGTAGTGATCATTCCCGTGCCCTGGTAAGGGGGAGTGAAAGAATATGAAGTACCAGGACCGGAGGTTATTGATGAAATCAGAAAATCGAGGTTGTTGTAAGCAGTCTGACTGATACATTGCCTTGTTTTTGTTCGTTTGATTTTGGCAACTTTTTATTATTAATTTTATAGAAAATATCAATAGAAGTGTTCTTTTCTTTTTTCGTCTAAGTTTGTCTTATGTTATAATCTTTATTAAAATATTTCTTTTTCTCATAATGATCTGTTTATTTACAATTGAAATTTAACTTCAACAGAAGAAGAAAAACTTATTATAACAATTATGAATAGCGATGAATATATCAAAGCGAAGCGTTCTATTTACGTATCGAATATGTTGCCGCATTTTTAATGCAAAAGTTAAACTTTTCTCCACTTTGATAAATGTAAACTAATGCGAACCTTACAATTAAATTATTTATTCCTTCGTATATTATTGGTTTAAGTTGTCGAAAATTAATATTTCAATTGTAAGGTTCGCATTAGCATACATTTATAAGAGTGGAGAAAAGTACATGCATTTTTTAATAGTTTTTTGAACATGGCTCTTTGAAGACGAAAAAGCATAGATTTTCTTACAAAATGACTGATAACTTAAAAAACTGATCTAAATTTTTGAAAAAGAAAAAAAAAATACTTCTTCATTACGTCAAAACACAATTATGTGCCGAGTTTCGTGCCTGGGCGAGGTTTCTGAGGCGATATATTGTGATTACAGACAGACACACACACAGCAGCGTTTATTATTATGTATAGAAAACAAAAGCAAAAATGAAAGATGTATTAAGATTCTGATAATAAGAGACAATGCTTATGCTTACCGGAAGGAGTAATATCGGAAGGAATAGTTACGGGTTAATTCAGCCATTTTAAATAAGCACTATTTTCACATAGTTATTTTTCAGGAAATTAAAAACTCTATTACGAAATGTTGATATTTTCGAGACTGAATTGAATTGGATGTACTTGGGGGGGGGGTTACCGTTTTGTATGGTAGTGAAATTTCTGGTAAAAAAACAACAGCATATTTCTGGTTAATGAAATAAAAATATACGGTATTGAAGCAATTCATTTGGTATTTTTTCCGTGCAGATCGTAGCAGTTTACCGAAAATTCTCGTTTTCAAAATTAGCCCTCTTATTACCACACATTAAATAAAAAATACAAAACTGAAAGTTAGATTTAACCAAAAAGATAGTTTTTATGCCATGCTGTAATGCATCATAATAAAATTATAAAATTTTAACATATATATACTAAATTTTATCACAGATTATAAGACCATATTTTATTGTTAATTTTACCAAAAGTAATACCAATGCGCCTCGTTAAAAATATTTTGTTCCTCAGGGTTATTAGATCTCCACCTCTCCATATCGCATGGTAATTTTTTTTACCCTGATTTGCTACTCTCGGCTTTTGTGGATTCTTCCCTCGGCTACTGTGATTTTTCTAGTTTTGTTTCTCACCTTTAGTTTTCCATTTGTCTCGCAGTGGACTGATCGATAAGACACGGTTCCCAGCAGATCACCGAAGTCAAGCATCACTGGCTGCGGTCAGTGTGCGGGTGGGTGACCACTTGGATCAGTCTGCGTAGGGACCGAGGGTGTGCGGTATTGGTCCTCGTTAAACTGTGCTACCGTAAAGTGCTGGACTTCGCGCGCAGGTCGTCGGGCTACCGAAGCGGGGGTGCCATCCCCTCCGCAGAGGATCAAAATTGTGATGGCATGTCTTCGGATCATCCTCCGGGATGTTTCCCAGACCGTCGCCAATAGCCCATTGTGCAGTTCTAGTGCGACGTAAATTAACAACAACAGCAACATTAGTTTTCCATTTTTAGTTGGTAACTTTACATTCTATATTTCAAATCACTTTTTTCCTTCTCATTCACGACTGGCAAGTCTTGAAAATGGTAGCCTGTTTTAGAACGCTTGAAACATGACTTATTTTAATGTTATTCGAAGAATTATACTCGTGAAAGACATTTCATAGTCCCTATCTCATAATAAATATTTACATTTAGATGGAATCAAATAAGTGTTATGAAACAGAACGAATATTTTTCTCGGGAGAAACAAAAATTGTTATTATACAAAATTTTTGTAATTACAGTTGAAAACATTTTATTTTGTTTCATTTGTTAAGGAGCTTTAATAATGATGGAACTTAGCTTTAATTGGAAATTCAGAGCTTCAATTGCTAGCTATCTGTGTATTCTTTAAATGGCATTTGGGTTTTACTCATTATACTATTATTCCAATCGCGTAATAAGTTCTTTTTGTTCTTGCAGCTGCATGTTATATAAAGTAAAAGTTTTTATAGCTTTGTTTATCAATGATCTAGGGAAAGAGTATGCAAGTTCATGGTCATTAGATATTTTTGAAAATATGTTTTTCTTGATAAGAATATGATTCTTAGCGATTATAATGACACAATTTCAAAAAGTTGGGTATCTATCAATAGAAAACAGTTCGTTTTTTGTTTTATAATTTTCAGAAGTCGATTGCACTTAAATTATTCTTATTTAATAATGCAGTTTCCACATTGGTAAACAATGCTTAAGCATTACTTTTATTTTTATGAAATTATGACATTGGAAAAATTAAGAGGGAAAAGTGAAGAAAAATCTTTAAACGGTTATAGTAATTGTTAGGAAAAAAGTCCAAATTCAGAACTGAAAAGATAACGAATAGGTTATGCATCATTTAGTCTGTGTAAAAGCTAACGCTTACGACGTTATTAAATAATTTAAAGCATCAAAATGATGACTAAATAAATAAATAATAGTTCTTTTTATCACTTTGGAAATATATGTTATATATATTCTTTGAAAACAAAAAAAAAGTATTGTTTAAATTTTTATTTTTATTTGCTTGATAACTTTCGAACATTATGATGTTAATAAAATTCAAGACGATTCGATATTGAATTTCAATTTGCAAATACAGAATCTTTAATTTTATTTTTTTTGCACTTATTAGTGCATAAATTACTTATTACTAGACAACAGTACTTATTATTACATAAATTGTGAAGAAGTTTCTTGCCAAATACCTTTCCTCCAAATCTTTATCACACTATTTAAAATTCGGGATCAAATTACTGTATAAAGTACTGACACTTTAGGTGCATTATTTGTAAAATCTATTTTACAGTAAAATCCATTTTTACCACGAAAAATGAAACCTTAATACAGTAATTATTGCTGTAAAAATTACGGTAAACATTTTTTGTTCCGTAACATGTTCCAGTAAAAATGGATTTTAAGGTAGAAGGTTCCGGCACCCTGCCTGTCCGTGATTTTTACTGTAATTTGATCTGGAATATCTTACGGTGTTAGCGAAATCTACAGGCAGTCAAATTTCGATTACTCGTTATATCTACACGTTAAGCCATCTTCTTGTGAAATTTATAAACAATTAAATACTTACAAAATTTATTATTTTCTCTTTACGAACAAAAAGAAGGGAAACAAGTTACTCACGTGCAATTTAATTTTAAAATGTTACTGATACAGACATTGTTTAATGCTGATCAAAGCTATTTTCTGCGCCACCTAATTTATGCACTGTAAAAATTTCTGGATCAAATTACGATAAAAAGTACTAGCACTCTGACTGCCGATACTTTTTTTAAAGATCATAATTTGAACTGGAATTTTGTACAGGGTATTTTATCCATAAGTAAAGATTATCTTTACAAGTTGTCACAATCTCATCCCCATCTCACAAAAGCAGTGGATGCATAATTTCAAATATTGTGTACCAATAAATATGATTTTATGCAGTTTATTGCTTAATTTTTCTGGTATTTTTAATGAAGAGAATTTTCGGATTGGGTCGATCATTTACAGTACTACTGGGTTGATTTTAATGAAATTTTTAATGAATATAGGTTTATATTACAAATAAAAATAATCCTTCAACAGTAATAATGATAAAGACACACATGTTTTAATTTGCTTGAATTTGATGAGATCATATCTATAGATTTGGATAAAAATAATTTATGAATTTATCAAATAAAATAATTTTTTTCCTATTTCAGATGGAAAAAAACATCGTTTTTGTACAAAAAAATTTGTTTTAATCTCTTTTTCGGGTTTTAAATTATTTAAAGACACTAAAATAACTTTTTCTTTTAAAACTGTTACGTGACTGAAAGTGGTTTGTTGATTGGAACTTAATTTTCGTGATTTTTCTTACTATAACTTAAATTTCCTCTTGGGGAAAACACCTAAGTGATTGTTTAAAAAGAAGCTTGTTTTTTCTCGGTAAATTTTTAAGTAGCATAATAAATAAAAACGTCTATACTTATCTTCATATTATTTCTTTTGTTCTGAACGAAATTTAAACTAGTTAAAAGATGTAAAATATAAATGAACTTATGACCTATAATTTAAGATTTCTTATTTGAGATATCTAGAATGGCATACATAATAACTATTATCAGTTTTCATTCGATTTACTTTAAAAATATAACAGCATAAATCTTATCATTGTAGTTTTTCTTGTAGCTCGTAACAATTTTTTTCAACAAAAGGGTATAAGGTTGAATAAAAATTGTTTTAAAAAAAAAGTGTTTTTTATTCAAATAATCAAAATCTAGAGAGATCTAATGTTTTAAATAAAAACTAAATTAGCTGCATATTTTCTGTAGAATTTTTGAAATTAATCTGAAAATTAAAGGAGTTAGCAAGAATGAAAAACACAGCATTGACGTTTGCGAACGCTTATTTATCCATACGCTATATGTAAAGAATTCTGGTGAAATTACCGTTCTATATGGTAAAGACACTTCAAGTAGAAACAAAGAGTAATTCTGTTTATAAAACCAAAATACAGTCAGACCTCTATTTAACGAAGTCGCTAAATCCCGATAATAAGTTCGTTATATAGAAAATTCGCTAAATAGAAAGTCACCTTTTGAAATACTTCAACGACATAAAACAGGTCTTAAATTCACAAACACTAGACATAATAAATAGCAATTAATACACATTTATCTTGCAAAGTAGTATCTACTATATATTTTAAAAATCTTAACCATAAAAGAAATCTGCGTGGAAAGCAAGAATAGAGCAAAACATTATACAGTGTTACCCCATCATGCTACATACATTTTAAACTAAAAGAAGCTAAATTTATGCATAAAACTATATTTGCATTTATTATAAAAGTAATATTAAACATGCATTACCACAAGCATTCTTAAGTATAATTGCTACTGATAAAATACTGATAAAATCCGTTAAATTTGTCTGAGTTTTTCGTTCGAAATGCAAACAAAATGGGAAAGGGATCTAACTGCTTTCTTTAAAAGTTAGGTGGCTTCAAAAATCAATTCAAGGGCATTTCCCCCATAAAATGCGTTAACAAGTTTAAAATTTTCTGAAATTTTACGGAAATAGGGAAAGTGGATCTCAAGGAAAAGTTCGTTAAATAGAAAATTCACTTCGCTATTTGGAAGGTATTTTACGAGGAAATTTCCAAAAAGTTCTTGGCTTCTCGAAAAAATTCGTAAAATAGACAAATTCGTAAAAGGGAAGTTCGTTAAATAGAAGTTAGACTGTATACGGTACTGAAACCATTCATATGGTAAATTTTCCGTTTATATTTTAACGGTTTACCGAAAATTTCAGGTTCCAAAATTGAAGTTCTTTTTATCACTTATTTACTAAAATATAGAAAACTGAAAAGTAAACTTAAGCGAAAAAGTGGTTTTTATGCCAAGTTCTATCATAATAAAACTACTGAATATTACCTCATTTACCAAATTTCATCACATTTTATAAAACTATATTTTATCGCTAATTCCACCAAAATCATGACCAAAGTGCTTCGATAAAAATTGCAGAGCTTTTTAGTGTTTCCATAGAGTCAGAAACACGACATATTTTACTATATTCTGGTAGTTTTTGCACTGTATAAATAAAAAAAAAATTCAATATTTAAACCCTCACGTGGAACGCAACTCAAATTAAATAACTTAAATCAAACGTTTGAAAATGATTTGAAATAACTCTTTCATGCAATTACTCTAAGATAACAAGTAGAGTAAGAAAAATAAATTATTGTAGAAAACCGTATTATGCTAAATCAAGACGAAAGTGATTTAGTTAGAGAAAACTATAACGAATACCTTCATTTCGAGGACAACTCAACTCGGGGTAAATAAGTAGGTTAAGGTGCAACGAGATGCGGAGTTAAGTTCATTGAAGTTCATTCCTGATACTGGTATCAATTGAGGGTTGGAAATGCAATGTATGGTAATTGTGGAATGGATTTTCTGTAATCAAATAATTGAAATAGGTACAATTAATAAGGAGTTCTAGTTTTTCGAATAGTTAATTCAAGCATTAGTAATAGTTTAAGAAGTAATAGTTTTTCGATAGTTAATTCAAGCATTATTAAAAATGAAATTCCTAAACTGAGAGAAAAAGTATGGTCGAAACGACCAGATTATTGTAAAAGTTGCCGTTTTGTTTTTGGATATATGGGAACACCAAAATACAATAGCACATCATAGCAATAGTGTAATTTTCATCGTAAAATTTTACGGAACAACAAGTTCTGATTCACCGAACTTATGCAGTCAGTAATATTTACTGTAAAACCACTGTATTTAGATAAATATTTATTTAAAAATTGCTGGTATGAAATTTCATGATAAAAAGGTTATTTTATGAATATTGCCCTTAGGGTACCCGTACATTTTACCGTAATTTTTATCAGTGATGTTCATGAATAAGAATTAAATTATAAAATACAATTACTTTGTATAAAAGGCGTATAGCTTACTGAAAGGTATTGAAAGCAATTGTTTAAAACAAATGCTACAGAATAAATACATTTATTACTGAATATGTTTGAATCAAAGAATACAAAACACTTTTTCATGTCAGTTTTATTCAGCTTTTCTTACGTTAACACAGGTTGTTAAACAGATTGTAATGAATGGGAGGAAGCATATTAAACTATCAATTGACGCATGAAAAGTTAGATATTTTCAATCGCTTGTCATTTAAATCATCTGCTAGTTTGTTCTGTAATTCAGCATATTTATGATCAGAAAAAGAATTCATTCAAGCCAAGCTGGAATTTTTTTTTGAGGCATTTCTTTCAAAATTTCGCTATTGATCATTTTTTTAAACATTTAATACGATTTTTAAGTGACCGTGAATTTTGAAATGCAATTAATGGTCAAGTTTGATTAAATGTTGGAGGGGGGAATATTGTAGCTCTCATGCTCTGAAAACTACATGTGACTGAAGGCCATAAAATGCGTGATTCACTGGGGGATTTTTTTAAATTCCATAACCAGCTTTAAACAGCTGACCTAATTCTGAGTTTATGATTATCAATATTCAATTCAATGCTTCATAGCATTATATGTATCCTATCAATAATTTTGAACTAAGCCCAGACGACAAGGGAACTTCTAAATTGGCAGAGGACTGTTTGATTTAACTAACCAGTATTTGCGCTACATAGAGAGGAGAACCAAGATAACCTCTCATGGTTTTCCCGACGGTAAGATGATTCTAACCCATGATCCGTTTACCACTGAGGATATTTTACGTTAGCACTGTGGTCGGTGTAAGCCATGTACAGAATTCGTATCAATCAGACGTATCAACTAACTTCGAGAACTCGCCTCTCAGTTATACGACTTTTCTCCTTGTTCGCACCCACCACAGTGCTGATATAAAATATACTCAGTGGTAGACGGATCAAGGGTAAGAGTTTCCTAGCCGTTAGGCTAACCATGGGAGGTTTTCGTGGTTTTCCCCTCCATTTAACGCAAATGCGGGTTAGTTCCATCAAAAAGTCCTCCATGAAAGCTATTTTCTACCAATATTTGATCTGTTAGTTTGCTTGTCTTTGGATTGGATTCAAAATTACAAGGCTACTGAGTTAAATTTTGGTAGTAGTAAATATAAAATTGGGTCGGTTGTTCAACAACGATTATAAAATAAAACTATTTTAGAAGTAACAATTCCTCGGTTGCTATATATTCAGATCTCGTCTTAATGCTTGAATGATGATAGAGAAATAAATAAGCTAATTTTAAAGTGCATTATTAAATTTTGGAAACGCACTTTTTAATCTCAAAGGCCATTGAAGTTTAAATTAACAAGGTCATGGAAGTTAATGTCACGGCTAATGCAAAAACATTTATATAACAAAACATAATTGTAATTTTTCTCATTTATGCTGCTAAATAATACATAAATTGATACAGAAAACATTTTAGTGGACTAAAATCTTAATAATAAGGACGCGACGAATAAAAAGTTTTATTTTATTTCAATGTTTTTTTCGCATATTGTATTTATATTACATTTTTTTGGATGAGTTAAATGATTGCTCTTCTACTTGTAGTTTTATAGATTTATTATATTTTGGTTTAATGTTCCAAAGTTCTGACATATTAAATTTTAATTACGCTTTATTTACCTTTTCATGATCTATTATTTTTGATGCCGTTTATAAACTTTATAAATTTTGATGAATTTATTATAATGATTTCGTAGAAATTTCTTTCTTGGAAAATCTTGATATAACTGTTGCTTTTGATTAAATTTATGCATAACCTGATGCATACGTAATAAAAGCACAATTTTAATTTTTTAAAAAATGAATTAAATCAAGCAAATTAGGTGATTTCCTTATGTTAAAAAGTCCATATTTGAATGAATATAAATTTATTTATTTAATGTTCCGACTATTGGCTTGCATTGCTTAAGCTGATATTTTTATTTTTGAATCGTAAGAACAGAGGAAAATTATAAGAAAAGAGTAAAATATTTAGCTAATGTTTAAAACAGCAACTGAGTTTAGCCTCTAGCCATGACTTCGTTTCCACATAGTTTCAAGTCTTATATGAATCTCTGTAATCTGGTACGGGTCATGGATGATGACTATCTCATAATTTGCCGAGCTATAACCAAACGTTAGCTTGTCGACCACTAGTGGGAGGCAAGGGGCCTTTTTGATTCATAGACTATCTCTACAGTTACTTCTCTTGTTCTCTATATTTATTTTTCTCCATGTTTGTTCTCTATATGCTTGCTCTCTATGTGATAATTTATACTCTTATTTGCTGTAGTTGTCTTTTAATCTTGCAATTAGAAGTAATAAAGAGATTTAATGCTTAAAACGCAAACATATCGCTGTATCTATTCATGCAAGTTTAGACTTAGGCAAGTTAAGACTTCTTTTATTTAATAAATTTCCTTTTCTTTCATTTTTCTTCTTTACCTACAACTTAGCAACGTGTTGCTGCTGTGTTGTGTAAAAGAATTGAAATTCCAATTCTGGGGGACAGTTTGAAAATAAAATTCATAATGGATCAAACCTTTGAAACTCTTAATATTCAAAAATAACATAGACTTCTACGTTTTCCAATTTATGAATATTCTATTGATATTCTTTGTATCACTGAATATGATTTTTTAAAAAAGATTTGGAAGGATGTATATAAGTTATGTTACTAGTGTTGATTACCAGAAAAGCATTTAATTAACAACATTACTTGATTGTTTGGTTTAATTTGGTTTAACTAATGAGGTAACAATGCTTTTCTGCTAACTATCTTTTTCATTCAGATTTCTGTAAACAAAATATAATAAAAAATAGTTTTTTTTTGTTTTGCTCAGGTGTTAGTTAGTGCTGATAACAGAAGTATATTTCTTAAATTTTCTATGCTTTAATTTTGCTCATTTGGCGATTTGTTTTGATTGAAAGTTATAACAAAGAATGAAATGGGATATTTTAGAATAAGAATAAATGAAAATACAATAGATAAATAAATGGATCCAAATTTAAAAAAAAGAAAGGAAAAAAACATTCTAAAAAGAAAAAATCCTCTGTGAAAGGATTAAATAAATAATTACCATTATACAATTAAAGGAAATACTCATTACGTATTAACAGTGGGTACGCATCGACAGGAAATACAAATAACTAAATAAGGTCAATTCAAGCTATATATATTATAGCAATTTTGAAAAAAAATGCTTATGCCCAATGAGCCCTTTGGTTAAGAAGTCAATATTTTGAGAATTAAACTTAAATTTTTATCAATATTTAAATTGCAAAGAATGTGAAGAAATTAATGGAGATCAAGCTAAATCTCTTAATTAAATGTGCTCTAAATACTGAGAAAAACACCATTTTTTAATTTTATTATTTTATTATATTCAGGAGCTTACACTCTTCTGTGAGCACTCTAGCTTTGTTGTTTTGAAAAGAATGTTAAAAAAAAGTGCTAGTGCATTTCCTACTTAATTCAAATAGTCGATTATTAATAAACCTCAATTGATCCGCACTCCCTCTAGTAGAAAACAAGCATGACGCTCTACTCTAGCCAATCATGCGTTCACAGACGATCGTTCACATGCCGGCTCAAGCCAGAACGGAACCGATGACAAGTGAAACCACAACTAAAAGTTCCCGCCAAGCGAAAGTGAACTGACATTGAAATATAAGTGTGACTTCTGTAGAATAGCGGTTTGAAAAAAAAAATTATTTCACATCTTTCTCATCACTTTCCTTTTTTAGTTTTTCTCCCGCAGCCTTCAAAAGGAGAGAAAGAGAGAGAGTAAAGTTTTGTAGAAAGGATTTTCCGGTGAGTTGCGTTATGTCTTCGGTTTCTCTTTTTGTTTTGTTTTTCATTTTCTTTTTATTGTAATATAAAAAGACGTTTAAATAGAGTAAAAAAACCATTATTTTACTGGGCCTTCTTCAAATAGTTGCAAGATAACATTCTTCCTTTTATAATTCTATAATCCTTAAGAATCTTTAATATTTTAAAACCTTTTTAATATTCCAATAAATTATTCTAAAATCGTTTGCAAATTTTAATAACAGGAACACTTTCGTGTGACAGCAAGAAAAGAGTTCTATTTGTAAGTTGTATGTTTTAGAGTATTTTGCTAATAATTATCATTTAGAAACTTAAGATTCTAACATAAAAACAATTTTAATTTATTATTTTTCAGTCATTTGTTATTTCATTTATATTCATCATTTGTTCTTTTATAATCAGACATCATTATAAAATTATTTTCTGATGTATCATTAATACCATTTTAATCTATTTCTCTTATCGGACGTCATTATAAAATTGTTTTAGAATTTTTATAAAATATTGGCAACAAGGTAACAGTTGGTTTTTTAAGTTACATTTTTCGAATCATTTTGCTAATTTTATATTTCCGAAATACAATTATGTTATTTTCTGCCATTAAATTTGAACTTATTTGAAAGATATTCTTTCTTTTTAAGATCTTCTTCTAATATTTAAGAATCTTTTAAACTTTCAATCTTTAAATTTTTTTTATGATTTTGCTTAATCAGGTATCACTGCAAAATCATTTTCTAATTTTGATGGAATAATATCAATATGGCCACAGTTAAATTTGTAAGTTACGTTTATAAATATATTTTATAATTTTATATTTATAAACAATGCAATTTTGTAGTTATCAGACCTTCAATTAAGAACATATTTGAAAGATATCTTTCTTCTTTTTTATTTTTTTAAAGAACTTTTCTATTCCCTTAGAACTTAAGATTCCTTAATCTTTTAAAACAATTTTATTATTCTTATTTTATCAGACATCATATAAAATTATTTTCTAATTTAGATAAATTACAGGCAGCAAGGGAGCAGTTGGATATTTAAATTTTTAGAATTATTTTGCTAATTTTTTATTTATGAAATACAATTAAATAAATTTCTAATGTTAAAGTTGAACTCATTTGAAAGATATCATTCTTTTATTTTAATCTTACAAAGGTATTTTTTTAATATTTTGGAATCTTTAATTTCTTAAAACTTTTTTTATATTCAATTTTACCATGTATCAATATAAATCATTTGCTAATTTTAATAAAATGTTTTCAAAAAGGTGACAGCTCAATTTGCAAGTTACATTTGTAAAAACATTTTGTTTATTTTATATTTATGAACAAAACAACAACGTAATTTTTTGACATTTAATAATATTTTATTTAAAATTTGCCTTTCTTTCTTTTTAATCTTCCTTAGATCGTTCCTAATCCTTTAGTGTTTAATTGCTTGTTATTTGCCTTTTTAATTGCTGAAACTCTTTTTAATGAATGCTCTTTCCTTTTATCCAAAATCTCAATAAAATCATTTTCAGGTTTAAATAAATCAATGGCAACATGGGGTCAGTTCAATTTCAAATTTAAATTTTTTCGGACATTTACTAATTTTCGTGAAACAAAGAATGATTATATAATTTTCTGGAGTTTTATTTTAACTTTTCTGACTTCTTATAAAAATTACATTGTTGTCTTTTAAGGAATCAACTATTTTATGATTGAAATGAAAATATGTTAATATTAGTTTATTAATTTTTCCAATTTTATTATTATATATTTTGACTCTTTTGTAAATAAAATTAATGTGCTTGCTTCTTACAATTTTCAAATGCCCAATTATTATACTATTCAATCAGTGTATGATTATTTCTCTAACTGAAGTTCGTAAAATTGATTAGGAAGCTAATCAATGTGTTTATTTATGAAATATGCATACTTTCCTTTATTTGCACTATTTTATGTATTTTTTTTAACAAGTGTAATGTAAAAGCAAATGGAAAAACAGCTGATGAACGTAACATACTCAAAACAACTCAAAATGTTTTAGGCATGGTTTATGAGCAACTTAGATATTAAAACATTCTGACGGTTTTATTATAGATTATGCTTTTTTAAACGTTTGTGTAAAACCAAAAGTAAAGTTTTTTTCATTTCACTATTATTTACCTTTCGGCCTGAAACTTTTACTACTTTACTTTATTTTAGCATTTTTATGAAAAGCTAAAAGCTTTATTTTGACATTTAATATTATTTTTATTATTTTAGAACATTCTTAAGAAATAATAGTCAAGCATCTAAATAGCTAAGGTGTAACCTAGTAAAATATTATCCACATTAGTGCTATTTTATTTTTAATATAGATGTATTTAATTACTTATTTTTATCTAAATCCGTGCTTTAAAATATTTCGGATCAAATTAGGGCATGAAGTATTGGCATTTTGGGTGCGTCATACGTAAAATTCATTTTTACCGTAAAATAGTATACTGTAATTTTTACATTAATATTTATTTAATTAGTGAGATTCACAGATTTTATGGTAATTATTACAGTGAAAAATACGTTGTATCAGATTTTTTATTCCGTAGCATGCCCCGGTAAAAATGGATTTTAGGGTAAAAAGTATCAGCATCCTAAATGCCGGCTATTTTTACTGTAAATATGATTCGGAATTATTTACAATATATGAATATTCCCGAATATCAAGAAAAGGAAAAAAAGGAAAAAAACTATGTTCATTAATATTTAAATGCAGTAAATTTTCGTTTATTTGAAGAACTAGGTAGTGAAACAGTTAGTGAAAGATTCAGATCTTTCATCGTGCTGAAGTACGTATCTCTTGTTTTGACTGACAAATTTTAAAATTTTTTTTCAAAAAAATGTAAAAAGCTTCTTACAGTCATGTGTTAACGAAAAGCAAAGAGAGACCGCCAAATGTCAGAGGGAAATATCGCTAGGCAAAACTCGACAAAATAGAAAATAATTCATCTAAACCTGTCTTTTGACAAATCATGTATCTGAATTATAAATTAACGGAATTTTTTTAAACTTATAAGACATTTCATAAAATAAATCTAAAATCAATATTTAAAATCATTATTATTTTTTTTTTTTAAATTTATGTTTTTTTTAAAAAACATTCCTGAATTTAATTTCATAATTTACTGTAGTTTCAACGTAATTAAAATTGAATATTCAATTAGAAATAATTTATTTGTATTTATTGAACTGAAAATTAATTAATATAAATTTAACAGAAATAAAATAATAAATGTTGAGTCTTACCACTTATTGTTTAATTGTATGAAACTCTTTAATGTACAGTGTAAAAAAATAAACAGATCACCCTGAATAACTTTTAATCTAATGATCAATATAATAATTCATTTAATTTTTAACCTAATTTCACCTTCTATGAATTAGTCTTAAGGCTTCGAGTGGGTGATATCAAATATGCTAATTAATTAGATATTTTAAATTAAAAAATCAGATACAGAAATGTACATTCTCCATAAACATACTTCCCTCCCCCACCTTATTCGGATTTCTGACACCCAAAATATAGAGAAGAGTCTCAATCTGGGAAACATAGTCCCAATTAGCCTATTTGAGATCATTTCCTCAAACCATTAGGATTGAGTCCTAGAACGTGAAGATCCGATCATTAGATTAAAAGTTGTTTAGAGTGATCCGTTTTTTGTTTAAAAAATAATTAATTGTGATTGCTAAATATAAAAATAAATGATTTATTTTTATTTTATAATTGTTTTTTTTTAATAATTATTTTGATTTTGAGTTCCTGCTTTTTAGCAATTTATTCTGAAAGGCATACGAGAGATAAGGCATTTGACATTTATAATAAATTAATAGTAAATAATCAGGTGGGAAGACAGAAATTAGAATTTAAATATTTTGACATTTTTTATAGATTAGAAACAATGTGACTATAAACGTTTTCTTATTTCGACCTTATGCTAGATGAAACTAAAAAAATGTATTGCACAATACTTGTACAAAAATCGAAAAGCATTATATACAAAGCCGAGTTGTTTTATATCTCATTAGCAGCTTACGCTGAATTTATCAATTTATTTTATTTATATACTTTCTTATAAAATTTTTATGATTTCTATATTTATCCGTACACGTTTGATTTTGATGCACGTTATCTCTATTATATAAGACACCAATGTGTGTGTATGCTGTCACAAAACCGATAAAATTTCTTTTTTTTTCTGACGTTGACAGTGAAAAACTAAAAACAAACTCAGCTATAAAATGGAGGATTAAAAGCAGATGGTTTATATAAACAAATAAATGGTTCTATTGTTACGATTTAATTATTTTTATTTATATATGTAAGTAACACAATAATTTAGAGCTACATTTTTGCCTTAATGAGGCTCAATAATTACTGCAAGAGATGTATTATAACTACGGAGATTTGGCCACAAATGCGTTGCTCATTAACTCAACCTAAATATTTGTAATAACTCTGGTTATACTATCTTCTTTTTTATCAAATTTGTGACTGCGTTTTTTTTCTTATTTTTTAAAATTTTCTTTGATTTTTTTTCAAATTTTGCGAGTTTATGTTAGAATAACGGACTTAAAACTTTTATCTTGAAACACTGAAATTTTTAGCTATGTAAGTAGGAAAATTCAACAAATTATTAGTTTTATTAGCTTCAAGTACACGAAGAAAAAATTCTGTTTAAGTTACCGTACCGCAGATTAAAGATATTTTTTGTTAAAACAAAAAGCATAATTCTGCTTACAAAACCAAAATACACGGTATTTAAAGCCTGTTTTCGATAAATTTTTCGTTCATATGGAAATGGTTTACCGAAAATTCTAATTTTTAAAACTATAGCGCTTATTACCTCACATTTAGCAAAAATTACAAAACAGAAAAGTAAATTTAATCGAATAAGTGCTTTTTATGCCTTGCATTTTTATACCGTTATTATTATTGCATCTTTTATGCATTTTTTTATTGAAAAAAAAAATCCAAATTTTAACACATTTACTAAATTTTGTAACATAATATTAAGTCACATTTTATTGTTAAATTTAGAAAGAATTTAATCACAGCCCTTTGGTAAAAATTACGGAACTTGTTAGTGCTTCGATAAATTCAGAAATAAATAATTTTTTTTTCCCGAGCAGTTTAGACCCCACTTTTTTTCGTTGTAGCATTGGAATGTATTTAAATCAAATCGTAATGTGGAGATCGTAATGTGCGTAATGTGATAGTATAGATGTGGTTGTATTGATAGCGTAATGTGGGGATCTGTCAGCAAAGCGAGAAAGGGGCGGAGTCCCTTATGCTGAAATGAAGTCCTAAAGTTTGAAATTTATTTTTGTTTCTGTAATTAATTTATTTTATTCCACTAGATTTAAATTTGTATTAGTTAAAAACAAACAGTCACACAATTCATGCATATTTTTGCACATTAAAAAAAGTTTCATTGTTTTTTGGCATTCAACGATTGTATTTAAAACAACCGCAAAATAACAATGAGTACTAACACAAGACATAAAAACGTTTACTGAAAATACTTATTTCATGAAGGGATTACACGTATAAGCTGTTTATATTTTAGACACGTTATGTTCACTTGTGTGAATTTATTTTCATCTTTCATAGTCGTAAATCACTACTTGTTATTTTAAAGAAAGTATGATTTATGCTTTTAAATAGCCTTTGTTTATAATTTGTTTAAGCTGATTTTTATTTACCAGTTAAAAACCATGTTAATATTTAACAAATATATCTTGTTTAACATTACATTTATCTGAAAAAATGTGTATTTAAATTTAATTATTCTATTTAAAATGTATAATATTTGAGATACTGTTTTTTTTTAAATATTTAATAATTATTGCAGTTTTAAGTTTCGCAATCTACTTTTGGAAGGGTTAATTTAAAAATGTTTAAAAAGGATTAACATTTTAAGTTGTTTGAAATTTGCTAAATAATTAATAATTATGTTTAAAAATTGCAAACATTTTCTCACTGAGACTCTCATGACTAGTATAGCAGTGTGGATTTCTTTAAATTATTAATTTGGTTTTGTGGTGATTTGTTGTTATGTTCTTTATTGTATTAAAATGTTAGTAAAATAAATATGCAATGTAAGTGCTTGGAAAAAAACTATAATTTAATGTAAGCTAATTTAAGATCATTAATTGTTTTGAATCAAGACTGCGCCACGCATTTTAAAAAATATAAAAGTTGAGTAACAGTTACTTTATTGGGAGAAATTTTGAATAATATTTTAAGTAAAAAAATAAATTTTGAGAAAGGTAAACATTTCTTTCGAAACGCTTTTAATTTTAACAAAATCTTCCAAAGATTGTTTCATTTATAATTCTAGTTCTCTAATTGTGTTTTGTCATGCTATTATAAATACTTAAACGCTTTTGTTTAACTTTTATGTTTTTTAACGTCTTAAACATAACCTTAATTTGAAAATGTATAAAATTTTTCAACTCAATTAAATAGGAAAATAAAGGTTAGGTATCTAAATTATAGTATTTTTCTAGTTCTTTTTTCAATAAAAAATATTTTTATAAAAATTATAATTTTTAAATTTTTATAATTTTAATAAAGTGTTGGGTATCAATTTTGCTTTTTTACGTTGCAAGCAGACTTAACCGGTAAGATGAAAAGTATGGTTAGAATTACCAGAATATGGTAAAATATACCTTGTTTCTGGCTCTATGAGTTCACAAAACAACTCGGCAATTTTTACCGAAACTCTTTGCTAATGATTTTTAGTAAATTAACAATAAAAGAGGGTTTTATAATAAGTGGTAAAATTTTGGTTTTAGATATGAAAAAATTAGGTAATTTTACTATACCTTAGAGCAAGGAATAAAAACCATTTATTTGGTTAAATTTGCATTTCAGTTTTGTATTTGTTGCAAAATGTGTGGCAACAAAAACCATAATTTTGAAAACCTAATTTTCCTGTAATCCATTACCGTTATGAACGGAAAAAATTACCTAATGAATGGTTTAAATACCTTAGATTTTGGTTTTATTAACCAGCATTATGGTTTTTATTTGGCAGAAACGTGATTACCATTATGGTAATTTTACCAGAATTTTTTTCTCCCTGAAGGTATTACTAAATAAGACAATATTAAATCAATGAATAAAATATAAATAAAAAGTTATGCAGTCAACGGAAAATAAAATATGAAAATAAATAAAATTTAAAAATAAAAATAAATAAAATGTAATAAATGAAACATGTAGGAGAAAATGCAAGTTAAACTTACACTTTCCGGAAAATTAGGCATTCAGTCAATAATTTTAAAATTCAAATTGAAGAAGTAATCTGATATTTCATGATACAAGATACATAAAAAATTGTTTAAAATTTTTCAAGACAAAAGTTTGAATTTTTTGGAATAGATATTTTCTTTTTGTGTCCATCTTTAAATTGTTTCTTGGCACTTTGTAATTTTTCCGAAATTCTAATTTTTATAAACCCATTTTGAACGCAAATATTTATTTTCCTTACAGAAATTGTTCAATTTATTTTATTTTCTGTTAGAAATATTCTTATATCTTACTGGATTGAATAATAAATACTAATAGTATTAAAATGTAATATATATATAATGATTTGCCTGTGCTACTCGACTAATTTGAAAGGCAATTTTCAAGATATAAGTGAAAGCACTCTAAGCAATACTATTGAAAGCAGTGTAGATCTTATGTCTTCCTTTACATCGCAAGCATTCTTGGAATTTTTTTAATATTTATAATGAATAAAAAAGGAAAATGTAAAATCCAAAATTATATTTAAATTTATCGAAATGCTGAGTATTTAACAACATATAATTTTACTATTCAATTTTTAATGTTGACATGTATTTTTTTGTAATTTTTTTCGCGTTTTTAGTATTTTTAAACTTCAAATGTAAATGAAAAAGAAAATATTGATATTCGAATTTTATGGTTAGACATTTTTAGGTATTGAATACCTGGGTATCTTAAGATTTTACTTATCGATTTTGAATCTTAACAATTATTATTGTTGCAAAGCATTATTTTTGCTTATAATTATTATATTTATAATTATTCCGTGATTTTAAAACAATTTAAAAACTAGGTGTAATCATAAGATTTAAAATGAGAACTAAAAGAGTACATTTGTGTTCATGCCACTTAAATGTCAAAAACTAATAATAAAAAAATAAATAAATAAAGCCAGCTTTCATGAAAAAATTTGTGTGAAACACGGGTAGAGAAATATACATATATCAGTAAATAACATTACAACATAAGCTTAAGGAAGTAAAAATCTCAGTTTTTCTAAATGCGTAAATTTCTCCGACTTGCTTAATGCTTTTATTTGAAGAGAAAGGTTAAGAAGCGTATTTTCTCGAATAATTTATTTGTCAAGCATAACGTAACATGTCTGTCTATTCAATCGCTGGAATACTCTTAATTTCTCAAACATTACACGATGATTATTTGAATTTATTATCGAAATAGTTATTCTTTTTTAATTTTATTTGTCCAAAAAGTAAGTTTCTAATGTTTTGATACTTTAAAAGGTTACTAAGGAAATCTTGAATTTACTGATTAAGAATAATCATATTTACGAAATCTTAACTAATAAACGTAATTTTAAGTTTTTTGATTGCGTAATTGTTGTTGAAATTTATTTACGAAAATGTTACAAAAATGAATTATTGTACTTATAAATTTTGTAAGACTCATATATGTTACATTAATAATATTAAACTGTTTATACGAATACATAAGCGTACTATTTAAACTATTCTTACGAAATTGACTTATACGAAGCATTTATGACAACGTTTTTGAAGGTTCTTTGTGAAACTTATCTTTTTGAAATTATATTTATTAATTTAGATTTATTTGAAAATGTTCCTTATTCTTTAAAAAAGAATTAATTTTTAGATGAAAAAGGTGAAACGTTATTTTAAATAGAATGTTTTATATTGTAAATGATCTTTTATATTATATATTTAGCTAATTGACGTTCAAATTCATCAATTTTTGAATCTATGTAGAAAAAAAATTCAAAATTACTCAATTTTTAAATATTTCAATCAGTGGAAAGCCTATTTCTCAGATCGCGGATTTCTCCTATATATTCGGGATTCGAAATTCGATTCTATCGAGAATAAGATGCTAATTCAGAGAAAGTACGCTTTTGTGTCTGATTTCATAACTTAAGATATTGTCTGCACTAATTATTAAAATATTCGAGGTGCTAGTGGATGATCTCATATTTGAAATCATCCCCCCAAACAATTAAGATTGAGTTCTAGAACGTGAATATCCGATCATTAGATCAAAAGTTATTATGCGTGGTCCCTTTTTCATTTTGCCCACTGTACATTAAATTTCATTACATGCTACCATTTATACTACATGCCTTCCGTTTTAAACTAAACAAACCGGCAAAATTGTTCCCTTGAATAAAATTAGTCACAGATACAAACAGACGCTTCAGAAATAATATTGGGCATTACAGTACTGAAATACGAAAAAAAAAAAGATAGAGAACAAATATGTTGCAATATATTTTCCAAAATATACTACAATTGCAATTTTCCAATTAAGGTTGCAAATTTATGCATTTGCTCGTTGCTGTACTTGCAAGTTACTCATTGTAATTATTCATGCTATTAACATTCTAATATAATTCAATTTGTTACGAAAACAAATTATTTCAATTATCGCAACCGTAATCAATTGAAATATGATACTGAGAAAGAAAACTTATACAATTCCTTCTGAATAACTTACAGTATTTATTCAGTTTGTTTTGAAAGTAAAAACTGCTAATTTCAAGCACAATCAATTAACTCATTCTTGCCAATGCAATGAAAGGAAACAAAAACTAATCAGTTTATTTTGACATCAAAATATCCAATTTCAAATAGGAATAACTTACAAATAAGCAACAAATAAAATAAGCGACAAATGTTTATAAAGTTAGGTTATTAAGCGATTTAATAAAATTTTTGATTGTCTATAAATGTTATATTTCTTATAATAAAAATTCCAAGCTACACGTGCCGCTTTCACGTTTTCATTGCCACTGGCCTCTGAATGAACTAAGTAAATACTACTCATTACCCGACAAGAAATTCATATCTTTCATCACCTGCCTCATAAAATTACGTGTGTCATAGTTTACGCTTATTCACAAGAAAATATATTGTGTACGCTCTGTGAAGCTATGCAGGTTTTATAGCTTTTTTCAGAAAAAGCTTACTTTCATCCAAAAAAGACATAAAAACTTTCAGCAAGAAGCATCTGCTGCATGAATAAAAATATGTGAATGTAATTAGCGGAATTTATTACTAACATCGTTGTATAGTGCCTTTGTGAATTGCAAAAACTAGATTGTATGCAACTAGAATATTCAGCACTTTTAGTTGCTAGGAATTTGTTCTAGATGACATGATCATTTTTGGTCAACGTTACTATGCAGTATGTAAATATGCAGTTAATACAGTCAAATCCAGCTATAGTGAACTTTCAAGGGACCGAAATTTCGGTTCACTATAACCGGGAGTTCGTTATATCCGTTCCGTAAACAATTTTAACTTATGGTTCCGAACTTTTTATTATACATTATTTAAATAAATGACCAATAAAATGAAATACAAAAATGTCTGAAAAATAATCTTCAGCTGATGGAGTGAAAAATTTATCCTCTCATCTGCCTGGGTAGACCTTTGCAGGATGGAAAAGAGTGATAAAAGAGGCAAACAAGAGAAAATGCTCATCGCTACATTCCACTCTATAGATGGTTTTGAAAATCAGTATAAGTATTTATTTTGAAGTAGACATTTCAAAATTATTTACAAAAAATGAGAGGGAAAATCAATCGAAGACAGAAAAAAGTTCATAATGTCCAACTTCCTCACTTTTTTTAGTTCACTATATCCACAAAAAATTATACGTGTATAGCAAGGCACGGGATCGAGCATTTCTTTCACTATATCCGGGAGTTCACGATAAACCGTGTTCACTATATCGGGGTTTGACTGTATATAGTATGATTATCTACAGACTCTGACTTGAGCATTTCCCCCAAAAAAGCAACACGAAATTAAGGAATCTAGACACATGATTTCCTTTTCCCCCAATTTTTAATTTTTATGCATTGACCATCCTAAGATCTGAATACACAGACCTTAAGTTTTCTAGTGAAAACTCTAGAATATTTACATTTTTGTAAACCAGGAACAGTTAATTTCTCAGTATAGCAGATTCCACAAATTGCCATAGAGTGAAATTAGATGTGATCCAGTTGTTTATGACTTCAAATTAAACTCATATTTATTTGTTAAGTTTCTCTAGGTTCTCGTTTTTTTACTGCTTCTATAAATCTGAATTTCGCTGTTCTGAATAGCAAATCTCACTAGAAAATAAAATCGAAGAAGATATGCGAGTAATGATATGAAAGTTAATGCAACAACTTGAAAAGTTATGAAATGAGCAACAAGCTTCCCCATCAGAATACATGAATTCAGAATACATTTTCTCCTTATTTATATTTTTTCTCGTATTATTAATACTTATAGTTAATACTTATATTGTGTTGTATTATTAATTTCAACTCATTAATAATAATTAAAATACATGAGTTGTATTAACTATGTTTTTATTCTTATCACTTGCTTAAATAGATTTTAGTCTTACACAATGAGACACACGTTAGATGTATATTAAAAATGTTATACCGCAGCCAAATATTATAAGAATAGGATTCCGGGAAAAAATTTTAAATCTTGTAAAGGTGCCTCAACTTGGAAAAGTTTCGGAAGTTAGCTAAAAACAACGTCATTTGTATTTTATAATTATCAGATCCTTGGCTTCATGAACTCGACTAAAATTCTATCGATGGTAGAAAAAAGCGTATTTGAGAGAATTAAAAATTTCGTGATATCGAAAATATGCGATATCAAAAGGAGTAGTTTTTTATATCATGTTAGTCAAAAAATAATAACTCTATTGGAATTCTTAAACTTATGTATTGATTTTGTATAAAACTTATATTCATTATTAGATTTTGCAAACCTTTGAATTGATTATTATAATTAATTTTTATGATTCATTATTAGATTTTGCAAACCTTTGAATTGATTATTATAATTGATTCTTATGATTCATTATATTAATTGATTTAAAAATTAGTAATTTAAACAATCTATTTATCTCGAAGCAATTGTTTTACCAATAATTTTTTTATAAATAATTTATTTATCTTTAAAATAGTGATCCAAAATTGTACAAGGTTTTCTCTTTCTTGTACATTACGTTCTCCAAATTTTATTCATCTCAAAATTCACAATTACATTCAACACAATTACTTTAAATGACATTCTCCGAATTTAATTGAATAATTTTTAAAATAAAACTTTGTGGAAATTCGAGTTCTAAGGAACTAATCGATCGACTTTTTTTGCATTTTGCTATGCACAATTTAATTTTTAAAATGATGTAAAAAATTGCATACCTTACAATACAAAATTTTTTCGACTAATATTAAATAAAATAATAAAAAATGAGAAATATTTAATAAAAGTCTTTTTTGCATGAAATTATCAATTCCCTTAAAAAGTTCTCGATATATGACGAAATACGCGAAAAATAAAATTAACTTAGGGGTCTAAACTTTGGACTGCTCTCTTGACCAAACTATTGGGACCAGATTTTCAGCTATTCCCTATTTTTTGGGAGTCAGAAGCCCGAATCCGTCGAGAAAAAGGCATGTTTATACAGAAAAAGAAGGTTTTTGTGTCTGATTTCGTAATTTAAAATATCGTCTGCACTGATTAACTATCATATTTGAGGTCACCTCCTCGAACTATTGAATCTCAGAACGTGAAGATCCAATTTTTAGATCAAAAAGTTATTAAGATTGGTCCATTTTTTAATTTTTGCACTTTATGCGTGATTATATTAGTTTTCACAGACAAAATGGCTTCGAAAATCTATGAAAATAAATGTCAGAAATATCGAAACAGCAAAGGAAAGTATAATTATTGCAGTGGCTAACAACTGTAAGAGACTTAATATTTTCTTTCCTACTTCTATAATCAATGAAAACTCTATATATAATTCTTATCACATAAAAAGCTTCATTTTTACTACATAGCAAAACTACTAATTTTCATTTGTTATAAGACAGAGAAATGGTGTATGGAAGACTAATGTCCTCTCGAGTTTGTTCCGAAAATTTGTCGCTCATCATGCCAGGCACGAATTTTTTTTAAAAACATATCTCGTATATACATATATTTTTCAAGTTTAAGCTGTTTTATATTTTTAAAGTGATGCAGTTCTGTTCAAGCTATTAATTTGCTTAAAAAATCTGTATCTTAATAACTGTTATATTTATAACGGTTTTGATGAAAAGTACACATAAGAAAATATTAAAGTAAAGAACACTCGAATAGCAATTTAAACAATTTTCATCAACGTCACGCTTTAAAACATTGAAGCTTAAAATTAGCTAGATAAATAAATAGCTAGATAAATAATTAGATTTGTAAGAATATTGTTGTAATAATTAAAACCTTTTTTTTACTTTGTATTTTTAAAGTAAATAAATAATTAGCTAATGGTAGAAGTTAATCTTGGAGCATTTTGGAAGAATTTTTCGAGTCTTAAGTTTAAATTTATCAACTAAATAATTGATAAAAGTACCAATGCGTTGGGCTCAAAGTGTCGATGCTTTTTACCGTAATTTGATCCAGAATTTTTTACAGTGTGGTATAAATCGGTTCAAATAAAATTGTCCCGAAGTACAAAAGCATTTGTTCTTAAGTACAACAAGGTGTTGTACCTTTGAACAGTTTACGCACTTTAAGTTTTAGACAGCAGTTTATTTAAATTTGTGTTGTAAGAAAATGTAGTACGGAAGAAAATCTTAGTGTATTTGTGTTTAAAGCTTGTCTCTTAGATTGTAAATCTGACTGTAACAGGAGTGGCTAAATCAAGATGTGAAAAATGTACTCAACAAAACAAAGTTGCAAACAATTCAGCTCAACGGGTAACGCATTTTTTTTCCATTTGAATTTTTAGTCTAAGCATAATCTTGAATTTCATAATCGGAGACAGGGAAGCATATCATATCATTTTTTATACTTTTGATTTCCCATATATTTATTTTTTCTATTTGTTTAATTAGGTCAAAATAAACGGTTAAAAATGGAAGAAAAAGCAATTTCCGTATGCACACACTTCCTGGAAGTAATTTTTTAAAAAAAAAAATGAGACAATTAAGGCTTACTTGGCACTCATGGCTCACCACTATCGTCTCTAAAAGGACAATGAATACGGAGTCCCTCCAATTTCCTCATTTAAGTGGTACGCAACGTAGCTTTACTTATTAACTTTTTAATAACACCTTTGGAATTTCATTTTGGAGAATAGTTTATATAAGTGTCGGATGTTTTTTCTGAAACTCTTTTGGTTTTAAAGTATTGAATGAAACATTGTTTGATTATAAAAATTATACTTCAAGGAAGTCTGTGTTAGTTCACTTTCATTTTTGAAACATGCTCTAAATATGTTCAAATTTTTAAATAGGATTCTTATGCTACATTAACTATGAGTGTATTTTGTCTAATTTGCAACTACTTATGATATCGCTTCGTTATATGTTGAATTTGATAAGTTATTTAGGCTTGGTTATCTAAAGTTTGTGATTTTTTCTTAAAACGGTCGCAATTTATTGTGTTATTACGTGTTATTTTTTTTTCTTTCAATTTTGTAGTATTTTTACTTTTGCTAAATTTGATTGTATTTTAGCGAATTTAAGATTTAATAGAATAGGAATCTCAAATGACCTGAATTCTGATAAAGTTATTATTTTTTTTAAATTTGTGTGTCTGAAAATAAGTAAATAAATAAATTTGTATGTCCAAAATTATAATCACAGATTATGATAATTTTTATATCTTTAGTATTTCTGGAAAAAAGCAATCAATTTAAAAAAAAAGGCATGCATAATATTATTTTCGCTTTTCTAAATGATTAGTATTTGAAAAAAAACTAAACATTTTTTATAAAAAAAAGTGAATTCAGGTTGCGTCATTTTTTTCTCCAGAATTGTAAACTATTACTACAAACAGACTGAAAAACAGATATCCATTGTTTGAAATTCGAATTATTCGTGATTTTAGACTCAAAATATTATATTATATTTATGAATATCATTTCAATATTTCATGCGCAGTTTTAAAAAACAGTTTCGAATTATTGCGAAAAATAATGTCATAATTTGACAATACGAAATAGCTATGAATTCTACTATAAATGCTTACTAAAATAAAATTAAGTACGTGTACTGGAATTTGCTGCTTTTTAAATTAGCATTAGTTTCACAGCATTTAATTTATTGCCTCTTACTCTCACTTTAGAAATCCCACTTGAAGGTTATGAACTGCTATCATAGTTTCTTTTAAATCTAATGAATTTTTGTTAATTAAGTATGACATAAAATATACCTTGAACTTGGATAAAATATTTCGTGTTTACTTGGATATTTTTTATTTGTATTTTACTAATATTCTATAGTAAGAAGCAACATCATCGAAGTCACAATTGTTTGTCAACTTCTACATCAGACTTCTCCGTGACTTTAAGGACTTCTACATTTTTCGGTTGTATAACAGGACTAGAATGTGTCATATTTAAGAAGGGGCGATTACAGGTTTAGTTATTCGCTTGGCTTCGTGAATAGGTGCTTTAAAGGATATATCTACATTTCAACATATCCTTTAATTAAAAATAAATTGAAAAGATTATATTCAGCATGAAGACTCGTATTTAAATAAAAAGATATGATGATTTTTCGTTTTCGCATGTCAAAGCATTGTATCACGCTTTCTTATATAAGATTAATCTAACATACATGTAGATCTTATGTACGATGCATCAAACATTTCAGTTATTATCATACTAATGATACATTTTACGCACAATATTTTTATTTTGTAATTAAAAAGAAATGCATATACCTTCAGTTTTGTTTAAATTTGCGTATTTCACGTTTTAACGTAATATATATAGCTTTGAAAATTACTATATATCGTTAAATTCATGTGCGGTGTTGTCTTTTAAAAAAGAACAGCGAGGGTGACTCATGGAAGGGCATCATTCTTGTTTGCGTACTTAGGTACCTATTTAACTCTCGCAATGTATCGATTTAATAAAACACATATCAAATTATATTTTATGAAACTCTTTAATTTTTCTAATATTACATAATTTAAAAAATTCGCGTTCTTCCTACATCAATTGCTGAGGAACGAATAACATTTTTTAATTACCCTTCTCACCTTCGGCTGGCTCTGCGGTCCTGGGTAGCTGCCTATTGTCATCACTTGTCGTGATACTGTGAAATTGGCCGTCATTACAGAGTAAAAATTTTCCTACAGATTTCAGTTTCTTCAAATTTGTCTTCAACACAACAAGTTTGGGGTAGTAATAGTTTTATTAATTAAAGAATTATCATGTAGTCCTCCTGCAAGCAAACAGTGGGGTATGGTAGATCTCACTATATATTAAGAAATGTTGATATATTCTCAAAAAAAGTTTTTTTTAAAAATAATTTACTTTTAAAAAAAAATTGTTTGGCTTTTTTTTTTATCTTGAATGTTTTATTATAATACTTTGTATCATTAATAACACCGTAAAAAATTCCGGATTAAATTCCGGTAAAAAAGTATCAGCACTCAAGGTGCCAGTACTTTTTACCGTAAAATCCATTTTAACCGGGACATGTTAGGGAATAAAAATCTGATGTACCGTAATTTTTACCGTAAAACAATTTTACGGTAAAATGGATTTTGCGGATGACGCACAGAAAGGGTCGTATCTGGATTTACACTGTCCAGATCAAATTAGACATTAATTTGAAACTGAGTTTTTTTTACAGTGAAGATTTTTGTAAACGTATGATTATATGGAACCTAAAATATTAAATGTCTATAGTTGGAACTTTTGTAAAACATCTTTCTACACATCTAAAAGATGTGTTGAACCATAATATCAAGTAAATTATAAGAGGATGTAATAAGGTGCTAACTTAATAAGGTGTTACATTTGCCTCATTTCAATGCAAGTCAAACCTTTTACATTTCTTTTTTTTATATACATTACAGTAAGATTTAACTCGAACGGAAAATGATTTAGTTTAACATTTTATTAGACATACACGGTATAATGGTTTAAGTTATTAATATATTTGTTTATCCGATTTTCGCTGTTTGTTAAACCGATGTTCGCTGTTAAACCGATTTTTTGTGAGAGCAGGGACATTTGCCTATGTAGGCATATTTGTAAACTTCGAAAGCTAGCTGAAAGATATACCCTTCTTTACATTGCCACGTAATTTATTTTTCGAGATTAACACTTAATTATTTATAAGAAAAAAGAGGGAAAACCTTATTTGAATTGGAGGATTAATAGCAAAACAATTTCTATTATGATGTACAATTTTCTTAAAAACCTCCTTTATAAAAAATCTGTAATCTTTAAGTAGTCCCATAGCATCTAAAGCATCTCAAACTGAGATAAAAATTTTAAATCCACGTAAATACGTAAAAATATTCGAAATCAAAATGAACAGTCAGTTGTAAAATCCACCTGTGTCCCTTTGTGTTCCTTGTTCTAGAACTTTCTTGAAAGATAATAAAATACGATAATTTTTCTTGATGTGTGCTCTGAATTAGAAAGTGGAAATATTATGCAGAACTGAAAGTTCACTTATTTCACGGTCTCTGAAGTGATGCCAGGTGAAAAAAACAAAACAAATGAGTTAGGAAATAAGTTTTTCTCGTAACCAGGCACTTCAAATTTTTTATATTACCTTTTTATTATGTTACTTTTTTAGCTAGACTTTATAGTTTTACTCTCCTTATGCAAATGAGGAGTAGAGTTTGTCAAACTCAAGGTTGACTGTAATTGTTTAGATTTTACTGGATCACACTTGTTTTCGTAGATTTGAATCATAAATCTAATTTTCTTTATATTTAAATAATAACAGCCGTTCTCGCTTTCGATTTTTCACATATGTTATATTTAGCGCACGCGAGGAAATTTTTACTCCTAGAACACGATTAATTTCTTTCTAAATTTTCGTTTTTCTCATGCATTAATATAAGGAAAAAAAATTATATTTCGCCAGTGCTGAAACAAAAAACTATTTCAGGGATTTAAAGAAAACGCTACAATTCTACACGATTTTCTTTTTTTGAGTTTGAGGATATAAATATTAAGACTAAAATATTATGACTAGATTAGCAATCATGATTCATGACTGGATTAGAAATATATTAGAAGTACAGAAAAATCATGATTCATGACTGGATCAGAAATATATTATAAGTATAGTGCAATCATGATTCATGACTAGATGAAAATATATTATAAGTATAGTGCAATCATGATTCATGACTGGATTAGAAATATATTATAAGTATAGTGCAATCATGATTCATGACTAGATCAGAAATATATTATAAGTATAGTGCAATCATGATTCATAAATAGATTAGAAATTTATTATAAGTACAGTGCTAATCTAGTCTTGTAGTTCGCACTCTCGATGTTTCAATACATTGCTGGAAGAGAATTTTTCTAAAGTTATCGAAGTAAGAAATTCTGGTAAAATTAAAGTACTGTGTGGTTATCATATTTCTGGTCAAAAAATTAACAGAATTCCGGTTAAATAAAGCAAAATATACAGTATTTAAACCATTCATTTGGTCATTTTCCATTTATATGGTAAAGGTTTACCGGAAATTCTGATTTTCAAAAGTATAGCTTTTATCACAGCGCTTTAAGTAAAAAATACAACACTAAAAGAACACAACTGAAAGGTAAATTTAACCGAATAAATGGTTTTAATGCCATGCTCTGAGGTATCATGATAAAATTAATAAATTTTACTTCAATTATCAAATTTTATCGCACATTATAAAACCATATTTTCTTGTTCATTTCAACAAAATCTCGTACCAGATTCCTTTTACCAAATCGTTTCAGTCAAAATTACCGAGTTTTTTTTGGTGTTCCGATAGATCCAGAAACACGGAAAAATGTACAATATTTTGACAGTTTTGACCATAGTTTTTTTCCTCAGTGTTCAAAAACGCATTTGGAACATTTTTACACTCAGAAAGTGTAAACTCTAACGTAGTGTATTCATCAGGTGAGATCTAAAAACCTCAATGGCTTGACAAACTAAAAAAAGTTGGAAAATAATGAGAAATAAACAAAGTTGACAATTAGGGTGGCTCTCAAGTTAGATTTATGAAATAATGAAAAGTGAATTATTATCAGTGTCGATTATTTTGCAATAATGAAAAGTGAATTATTATCAGTATCTATTATTTGCATGAAATTATGCAAAGGTAATTTCAAATAAAGTCATAACTTTAGTCGAGTGTCGAGTTTTCATATCATTTTATAATCAATACTTAAAGAAAGCTAATTGCGCTGGTGGATATTAATGCATTTGTTCTGATTTGGAGTTGATATTTAACTAGACATCCAACGGATTTGAATTTTATGTAATCAACTTATTTACCAAAATAATGATTTTAGCATGAAGGTGATTTATGTATTGATTGCGATTGAAAAAAATTGAGGACTTAATTTATTTTTACTTAGATCTAACTGACTCAGAAATATTAATAAAAATATATAAAGTAATTATTAATTGGAGTAATTAATAAGAATAATTAAATTACCAAGGAAATAGTGTACATTTCGTGGAAATATAGATGACTTGAAACTTCAAAATAATAACACTGATAATAAAAAATATTTATTCCTTGTTGTATATTTCTTATTGTATATAAATTATTCTCTAATTATTAATGATAAAAATTTTGTAACGAGTTTTTAGACTTAATTTTCTCTTATGTTTTTAGGATGTAATGCAAACAAACAAAATGATTTAGACTAGAGCTCGGCGAAATTATGAAGAAAAAAAATATCCAAAGTATCGTAACCCAAAATAATCGAAAAATATTGTAATTACAATATTTGAAAAATATTCTCAAGATTTATCGTGAAAACTATATTTTGCGATAAATACGGAATATATCATAGTTATCAATTGCGATAACTGTGGAAATACGATAATGATCGACTATGACAAAAACCGAATACACGATAATTAATCCACAACCCTAAATATCGACTACACGATAAATATTTATAACGATAAATGCATATAACGATGAATACATATAACAATAAATACCGAATACGTTATTATCGTGAATGTTGATAAATTTCATTTGCGTAAAAAAGTATTCTCAAAATACATCGTAAATACCATGTTTCATGATAAAGATAGAATGTAAAATAATTATCGACAACAATAAATACTGAGTATTCAATAATTATTGACAATGACAAATATCAAGGATACGATAAGTATTTGCCATGATAAGTACCGAATACGATTTTATGGTGAATATTAGTAAATTTTATTTGGTAATTAAAATATTGATCCTTGTAATATAAATAGTTAAATTATAAAAATAACGCGATAAATGCAGAAATACTCGATATTTCCTTTAGATATTGTTTTCAGTTTTTTTAAATGTTCAATAATTTTTCGAATGCATTTTTTCTTCAATGAACCATATCCTTTTAAAGATTTGTTATTGCATTGTCGCAAAAAATGGGACAACACGATTCCGGGTGTTTTCTTGATAACAAAGCACCAAAGGCGGATTTGTAGTATAATTTTTTTTGCATCCGGAAAGTATATAATATTCACAAGTTCGTTTTTCTCGAAGAGGACATATCGAAGGGCATTCGAAACAAATATTACCTACTTAATGCCACAAATATTTCCTAATTTGTGAATTGTCTTTTTCGATTGAGCTCGGGGTTAGGTGTTATTTTTCAGCCTCGTAGACAATCAGTCGGTATTTATCATCTTCAAATTTCAAGGTGAGACTTGGTACACTATAACCGCCCCTGACCTGCAAAAGGGAAGGGAGAGTGTTTTTGACAAGGTCAAAACATACTGTCACTGACACCGCCTAAAAGCGTTTGTCCCAATTTGTCTGCCAGCTCATATTTAAATACTGTTGGCTCATTTGCATGTAATGGCTCTTTAATTGACTGCGATTTTTTTTCTTCACTGGTTTAATCTTTTGTTGTTTTTCTTTTTAACATTTAGAATCGCTTTGTCTTGTTCATTGGGAAATGCAGATAAGGCACCAATGACATATATTTCACGGATTTATCTTGATTTTATTTTTATTTAAGCCTAACGAAATGTTTGACTTTGAAAATTAAGTAGTACTATTAAATGCTACGTGAAATCGTACTTATAATTTAAAACAGGTGTGCATAATTTTAAAAACTCTAACTTTGTGCATGTTTTTTTAATTTATAAACGGCATCGAACACCCGACCCAATTCTGAGTTTAAGACGATTAATGTTCAATTCCACAGCCTTATAATTTTAAACCCAACTCAGATGACAATAGAACTCATGGGCCGGGATAGCCTGGTTGGTAGAGCACTGGGCCCATGTCCAAGAGTTCGTGGGTTCGATCCCTGCCGGCCGAAAACTCCCCGTGTAGTAAATGGTGACTGATGCACGTTAAATCTGTCGAGTCGCAAAGTCCTCCATGTTCCCATAACAAATCAATACCTCTGGGGGTACTGATCCAGGGGTTTCTTTGTCTTCCGGATTGGTTCAAAATTACAAGGCTACGGAGTTGAACATTAGTAGTCGTAAACCCAAAATTGGCTCGGCTGTTCAACGACGGATAAAAAAAAATAAAATAGAACTCATGGGAGCAGTGGTGGTCTAGGGGTTTCTCCTTTCAATGAGGTGAACCGGGTACGAATCCCAGTGATGCCTGCTTGATTTGAACTCCGCCCACGGCTCACGCCGACCAAAGTGCTAACGTAAAAATATTCGCAGTGGTAGACGAATCATGGGTTAGAGCAGGGTTTCTTAACCTGTGGTTCATGGACCCCTTAGGGGTCCATGGGTCATATTTTGGGGGTCCACCAACTACTAATTTTTAAAACGTTTGGATCAATAATATTTAAACATTGATCTTTTTTTTTTCTTCTAAAAGGTGAAAATACATAGGTAGTACATATTTGAAACTACGTGATCGAGATACCCCAAATTCAGTGCCGACTGCACACAGCCCTCTAATATCCCTGTCATATTTTCAACATCCTCCACTAACCGGCTTTCAGTTTGCACCATCAGAGGCAACCCCCTGATGACGTCCGCTGTGCTATTTTTTATCATCCCCAATAAAGCTACATACATTTGATACCTTGTCCAGGTTACTAGATCTAGAATTTTATACTAAGAAGAAAGCCCAGTTTTTGAAATCTGGAACATTAACCAAACTTGGATTTGGTAGACCACAAAAACCTCTGGTTGAGGCATCTCTCAAAGTTACATATCGAATTGCCAAAAGCAAGAAACCGCAGACTATCGGAGAGACGTTAATTAAGCCATTTGCGCTGAAAATGGTTGAATTAGTTTGTGGACTGGAACAGAGAAAAAAAGCTATTCCATTGTCAAATGATGTGATACATTCAAGAATAGTTGAAATTTCTTGAAACAGATCGTCGATGAATTGATACTATCAAAGAGGAATTCTTATTCAGTGAGTCTCTTTTGCAAATTACAAAGGCAGTTGATATTGTAGCAATGTTAAATGTTTTCTTTACCAAACACTACTTTGACTGGAGAGAAAAACTTCATTCACTTTGTACAGATGGAGCACCTGCTATACTTGTCAATAAATCTGGTTTTGCCCTGTTGGTAAAGAAGAGTCTCCTAATGTTCTTGTTTCTCATTGTTTTTTGCACAGACAGGCTACAAAAACTTTTCCAATCAGCTTAAAAGAAGTATTATCAGTAGCTATTAAAACTGTGAATTTTATTAGACGTAGAGTTCTTAATCATCGTCTTTTTAAAACATTGTGTCAAGAAATGGACGCAGAACATGAGGTACTTCTGTACCACACAGAAGGGCGCTGGCTGTCCCGAGGGCAGGTTTTGAAACGAATTTTCATGTTGAAACAGAAATATCACTTTATCTAGAAGAAAAAGATAACCCGCTCTTCGAATATTTAAAAAAAAAAAGATTTTACATATAATTTGGCTTACCTGTAGATATTTTTAACCACATGAACAATATAAGTCTTTTAATTCAAGGGCGAGATATCACCATCATGGATGCAACTCAGAGATTACAAGCATTCTTATTAAAAGTGACGCTTTGAAAAAATAGAATTAAAAATGAGATCTATGCAAACTTTCAAATATTGGACGAAGTACTTTCGGAAAATGGATCTTGGCAAGATAATTTGTTACTGAATAACTTGAAAAATGAAATCTGTGAACACCTGGAAGTACTTTAAGTTTCATTTAAAAAAAAATTTTTAATTTGGATGAGATAAATATAAAAGATGAGTTGAGGATTCGTAATCCTTTTCTTTGTGATCGATAATATGAACCTTGTCAAAGATGATCGTAGAACAAAGTCCTTGCTAAAAATGGATTTCGATTTAAAAACACTCGAAGAGTCTTCTGTGAGAGAAGCCTACCCATTGCTTTTAAAGAGAGCTATAATTCCGTTTGCTACAGTGTATCTTAACGAAGCGGGATTTTCCACTCTCGTGACAATAAAAACAAAACATCGATTGAATGTTGAACATGATATGCACGTTGCTTTTTCGAAAGCTCAATTCAATTCATTAATAAAGGAAAAGTAGCAACAACCTTCACATTAAAAATTTCAGTTTTAAAAGTTTTGTATACTATTAAAATAATGAAACTAAATGTTTTCTAATAATTGATGTTTTTTGCAATTATTTTTTTCACAGGGGGGTGGTCCGAGACGTCTTAAAATTTTTTAAAAGGGGTCCATTGTAACAAAAAGGTTAAGAAACACTGCTTTAAGGCGAACCTAAACATGAAACCAAAACAGTTAAGAGGCTCCGTTTCGCATTCATTTTTTAACGGCTCTCTTGCTCAAATATTCATTTGCGACAATAATACTTGTATAACAATATTCATATTGCGATAATCAATACTAGTGGGCGGCACCCGCTGCTCGCTAACGTTCGATAACCCCCGAAAATTGCTACGCAATCTTATATGGTTTGCTTCGTATACCAAGCTCGTTTCGCTCGCTGCTAATTTAGGTACATAGCATATGCACAAAATTCTAAGAATTCAAAACAATCATTCAAATCCATATAACAACTTTTTTTTAAAAAAAAAATTACATATTTTTAGTATATACTAAGTCATTAAAATAAATTTGAATTCAAATAAATGACATGTAATTCATTAAACCTATTAGAAATGTGCTATAGTATAAAATCTTAAGNACTGCACACAGCCCTCTAATATCCCTGTCATATTTTCAACATCCTCCACTAACCGGCTTTCAGTTTGCACCATCAGAGGCAACCCCCTGATGACGTCCGCTGTGCTATTTTTTATCATCCCCAATAAAGCTACATACATTTGATACCTTGTCCAGGTTACTAGATCTAGAATTTTATACTAAGAAGAAAGCCCAGTTTTTGAAATCTGGAACATTAACCAAACTTGGATTTGGTAGACCACAAAAACCTCTGGTTGAGGCATCTCTCAAAGTTACATATCGAATTGCCAAAAGCAAGAAACCGCAGACTATCGGAGAGACGTTAATTAAGCCATTTGCGCTGAAAATGGTTGAATTAGTTTGTGGACTGGAACAGAGAAAAAAACTTGAAGCTATTCCATTGTCAAATGATGTGATACATTCAAGAATAGTTGAAATTTCTTGCAATATCTTGAAACAGATCGTCGATGAATTGATACTATCAAAGAGGAATTCTTATTTAGTGAGTCTCTTTTGCAAATTACAAAGGCAGTTGATATTGTAGCAATGTTAAATGTTTTCTTTACCAAACACGACTTTGACTGAACAGAAAAACTTCATTCACTTTGTACAGATGGAGTACCTGCTATGTTTGGCAATAAATCTGGTTTTACCCTGTTGGTAAAAAAATAGTCTCCTAATGTTCTTGTTACTCATTGTTTTTTGCATAGACATGCACAGGCTACAAAAACTCTTCCAATCAGCTTAAAAGAAGTATTATCAGTAGTTATTAAAACTGTGAATTTTATTAGAAGTAGAGTTCTTAATCATCGTCTTTTTAAAACATTGTGTCAAGAAATGGACGCAGAACATGAGGTACTTCTGTACCACACAGAAGGGCGCTGGCTGTCCCGAGGGCAGGTTTTGAAACGAATTTTCATATTGAAACAGAAGTATCACTTTATCTAGAAGAAAAAGATAACCCGCTCTTCGAATATTTAAAAAAAAAGATTTTACATATAAATTGGCTTACCTGGCAGATATTTTTAACCACTTGAACAATATAAGTCTTTTAATTCAAGGGCAAGATATCACCATCATGGATGCAACTCAGAGATTACAAGCATTCTTATTAAAAGTGCCACTTTGAAAAAATAGAATTTAAAATGAGATCTATGCAAACTTTCAAATATTGGACGAAGTTTTTTCTGAAAATGGATCTAGGCAAGATAATTTGTTACTGAATAACTTGAAAAATGAAATCTGTAAACACTTGGAAGTACTTCAAGTTTCATTTAAAAAAAATTTTAATTTGGATGTGATAAATATAAAAGATGAGTTGAGGATTCGTAATCCTTTTCTTTGTGATATTGACTGTATCGATAATATGAACCTTGTCAAAGATGAGCTTATTGATCGTAGAACAAAGTCCTTGCTAAAAATGGATTTCGATTCAAAAACACTCGAAGAGATCTGGTCTTCTGTGTGTCGAGCTATGGCAGCTGTAATTCCGTGCTACAGTGTATCTTAACGAAGCGGGATTTTCCACTCTCGTGACAATAAAAACAAAACATCAAAATCGATTGAATGTTGAACAAGATATTCGCGTTGCTTTGTCGAAAGCCATCACTCAATTCAATTTATTAATAAAGGAAATGTAGCAACAACCTTCAAATTAAAAAATTTGTATACTATTAAAATAATGAAATCAAATGTTTTCTAATAATTGATGTTTTTTGTAATTATTTTTTTCACAGGGGGGTGGTCCGAGACATCTTAAAAAATTTTAAAAGGGGTCCATTGTACCAAAAAGGTTAAGAAACACTGGGTTAGAGTAACCTTGCCGTTAGGCCAACCGCTGGAGTTTTTCGTGGTTTTCCTCTTCATTAACGCAAATGCGGGTTAGTTCCATAAGAAAAAGTCCTCTAGGAAGACAAATTTCTCTTAATACTTGATCCAGAAACTCCTTTGTCTTCTGGATTAGGTTCTAAATTACAAAACTACCGACGGAGTTGAACATTGGTACACACACACACACACACACGCACGCACACACACACGCACGCACGCACACACACACACACACACACACACACACACACACACACATACACACACACACACACATATATATATATATATATATATATAACATAAAAAGCTTCTATTAATCTTTTTATGTTAGCTTCTTCGCTATAAAACAAATCCTAATTAATTATTCAAATCGAAATGCTTTCTCACACTTTTAACAGCCACATCCTGTTCTTAAATCTACTTTTGGCCAAAGTATGCATAAATTTAAATAAAGACATTTTTCCCTTTAATCTTCCTGAGAATCACTCGACCTATTTCATAAACCAATAATAATTTCTAAGATTTCCCTCTTTTCTCTAAATAGATCCATTTTCGGATTTTTTGCAAGATTTTCCCTAATAGAAAGACTGATCGTCCGTGGAGTAAACTACACTTTTTGCTCTCTACTCAACAAAGAATGACATAATAAAAGCTACTTGCTTTCATGAAAATCCTGTGTCTGTTTTCCTGCTCGGTCCGACTGCATCATTTTACAAACCGACAGGATTATAAGATCTCATGAAACGGGCGCAGGATAATAATAAATGCTAAAATACTTCTTCAAAGCATAAAAAAATTTTTTTAGCTGAAAGAACGCAATTCTACTATGTTGGAAGGTTGAGACAATTAACGAACATATCGAAATTAGACTTAACAGCGTAATATCAAAAATCATCTGCTGATTCTTTTCTTCACGGCTACTTCAAGAGAATGCTGAGCAGTTGATTTCCAATGCCGTGAAATTAAATTGGATTTGGATGAACGTTGACCCTGGCTGGCGACATTTTTTCCTTCTACTCAGAAATCGAAAGCATAATCTGCCACATTTTCTCCTTCACTCAGCATTTTAGTTAAAAAAATCTAAAATTTTAATATTTTTACTCCATCTATTGTTTAGTACAATACTTGCATGCCCAGAAGCAGAATATTTTCAAATGTTCTGTAACAGGACTTATTAACTTATACATATGTTCTGCAAGCATTTCACAGCGAAAAAAAGACAACTTTCGTTAAAATACTATATTTTCATTTACTAAAATACAGGATCATACACAGATACACAACATTATTTTTTAAACCAAGGCAAACGTTCTTGATTTGTAACTTTTTCAATCACTTTTGAAGTACAAAATTTTGTTAATGACGATGATGATGACGAATTATTAATAAAATGACTATGATATAAAGGTCCGAACATTAAAATAAGAGCTGCCTTAAAAATCTTTCGAAGGGACAAGTGCCCAGATGGCCATTTGCAAACACAAACATTCGCTGGTCTGTTGTTCCAACAACTTCTTAATCTCCATCGAAAGCATTTGGTCTTTTAGAAATAATTCTGTCAATTGTGAATCCCCCCGATTCACAAATTGCTTCTGAAATGGGAATGGAAAATATAAAAGTCATAAACTTTATGAAATTGGAAATCTCAGAATTTAGTTCTTTTGCAGCTTGCTTTCGCAGGAAAGCGCTGTCACTTATTCAAGATACAAATTGTTCTGCAGGACTTCATTTGTTTTGTGACGTACGTCACAGTTTCAGGCACTTTCTGCTTCTGGGCTTGCATGTATACATTTGTTTACGTTTAAATTTATCTGATTTCGAAAGCATTATCAATTATTATCAATTACAATTATATTTAAGCAATGATTTAAACTACATGAAGCAGTTCAATACGTTTTTAAATAAATAATATTTTGAAAATTTGATAATTATATTTGATATTCGCACGAAGTTCATATCTTTGAGATTTAGTATAAAATAAGTATTTAACGCTTGACATTTTTTACGTTTTATAAGCATGTAAATAAAGATGAAAATGATAACTGAATTGACCAATTCATGTTTATAATTAATTATGTATATTTCTATAAGTTTTCTAAAATTTATTGTAATTACACGGAAAAAAATTCTGGTTAATAAAACCAAAATATATTGCATTTAAATGATTCCTTTGGCAATTTTTTCATTCATATGGTAACAGTTTACCGGAAATCCTGGTTTTCAGAATTATGGATCTTATTACTACGTATTTAGAGAAAATTCATACTGAAATGAAAATTTAGCCGATTAGATGGCTTTTATGCCGTGAAAAAATTATAAAATTTTATCACGTTTTATAAAACCATATTTTATTGAATTTTATCAAACTCGTTACTGAAGCACTTCGATAAAAAATTACCGAGCTTTTTGGTGTTTCCATAGAGCCGGAAACACGGTAAAGTTTTGTAATATTCTGGCACTTTTGACCCTACTTTTTTTTCTCAGTGTATCGTCACTGAGAGCTAAATAATCTATGGAATGTTGTGCTATTTCAAAATAATTTGAATACTCGAATACATTATTACTCTAAGACTATTGGAGCAAAAGACATAGAGATCACTTTATTAAAATGTTTTATAGGTACTTTCAATAGAGCATATAATCTTTTTGTTTGTGATAAAAATTTCATAAAAATTGTTTTTTTAACCAGTTTATTAGTTCTTAAGGTATTGATAAATTAATGGAGTCAAAATATTAACACATACTGTTTGAAATCTGCCATTAAACAGTATTATTATATTGAAATACTATCAAACAGAATATAATCATTGTTTTTATGACGCTTTAGAAACTATGTTAAAGGATCTAACGATATTTCCTAGTCATAAAAATTATTAATATTACTTATAAAAATTAATCATAAAAATTGTTTTTTAAATTGTGTAATGTCAAGGATACAACTAATTTATTAAATTAATTCATTTATTTATTAGATATGTTGTGTTATTAGGCAAGTTATAAATACACTCTCAGAAAATAAGTGTAATGTTAGACTATAAAGATATATATTATACAATCTCAACCATATTATATCTTAAACTACTACAGAGCACAAGTCTAAGCATTAAGGTGTTAAATTAAATCTGCAACCTGGTTGGGTTGGTTGGTGTCGTATCCTCTATTGAATCATATTTCATGGTGTGCTTGAATAGTTTTTGTTATTCCTATGGCATTAAAAGAATGAAAATCCTCTTCTGTGGGGTAGTTTAAGAGGTGAAGGCCTGCAGCGACTGCAGGGCAGTTAAAAACATGATATGGTGTCAGTTCCACATTAAGACAGTTGCCACAGTTTTGATATTTTCTAGTCCCATCTGTAGAAATTTTCATTTTTTTATGATGTTTTGTTCTTAGTCTGATGAGAGTAGTGGCTGTCTTCCTATCGATGTCAAGATTAGTTATTTGATCTGCAACCTTAAAAACGTATAAAATTTAGCATCTTATCTACATAAAATCGTATTATGATTTCAACAAATTCACGCTGTAGTTCAACGCACCATAAAATTTCTAAAAGTGTGGCGAATTCTTCGTAAAAGAAAAGACATAAAAACAAAACTGTTCGGTATCATAAACTTTAAAACTTGCAGAGTTGAAAAATCATTTATCGCGAAAGCTTTCTGACTTTCATAAACAAATAGTAAACCATTATCGCAACAATCACTAATGTTTTAGTCGATGTATTTTTCGCCAAAAAGTTTAAGGCTGTTCAAATCTATCTTCAAAAAAAAATTATGGTCGTGACCTGAAGTATTTTAAGGCGTGAGAATACCAAGAAAAATGATTTATTACTGTCTAAGAATTACCATAAAGATAAGAAAGAACCGTAAAATCGCTTATCAAGATCACTTTCTTTCAAAGTAGGAAATAAAACAGTAGTTTGTTTAGATATCCGATTGGAAATTTCCTAATCGTAGACTCATGATCGCTTTCCAATACTTAATCACGATCGTAAAACTTGTTATCATTTTTCTATGATTCAACTATATATTTTTTGGCGAAACTCTCGCTATAAAAGTTCAAATATTAAAAAAACCGGCATTGGATGTTAGATTGATATCAGATTCGAGGCTTATAATATGAAAATACGTTGACTTCTATTAAGTACAACCCAGAAGACAAAAGAACTACTGTAACGGGCACTGAATTTCTTTAGAGAAACTGATACGGATTTTCATAACACGGAGAGCAAAACTTCTCAGGGTTTGCCCGAAAGCAAGCGAACTTACCCCCATGATTCGTCTTATGTGTTCAGTGCAAAAACAAGACACCATCCTTGTGATTTGAGCTTGGGTTGCCCCATTGAGCAACGAGCGTCAAATCTCTTGGGAGGGATTATCTCTATTGAAGGGATAATCTCTTTTGAGAGGATTAGAGCGTTTTAATGATAAGCTACTCTTTTTTTCAGAGGTGATATTATTACAATAAACCGTTCCTTAGTACCTTTTACAGTTATGAACCTTAAACTCGTATAGAACTTTTTAGATAACAGCACAATACAGAGGAATGTCTTACTTCCTATCGTGGTCTTTTTCACAAGTTGCTTTTAAAAATGCGCTCTCTGGAACAATCAGTACACGTGACTTATCATTAACGATTGTTCTAAAACATCATCATCTAGACATAATCATTGCTTTCATTTCGAGCATTTATTCTGTGTCATCTAGCTCTTCATCATAAGTGTAACATCAAAATTAAAAACAGTCAATAAGAAAAAGATTTAATTCTCTTAAAAATAATTTCATGCAGTCTGTCTTGTTTTAAAATAAGTCTTACCTGTCATGTTTTAACTAATAAGAAATTTTTTGCACGTAAAAGACTTGTGACAATATGCGATTTTTATTAGCTATAGAATATGGCTAGAATATGTAATAGACTTGTGATATAGATGACTAACCACAGGAATTTATGGTTCTATTTTTATTGGATAAATGTTATTTAATTATGTAACCACAAAATCGTTAAAATATGTATCCAAAGTAACTAAAACACACCAAGATTTCTATCAGGTACACGTATATTGAATCACAAAACTCGTACACAATTCATAACTTTCTGAGATATTTGCGTTAGAAATTTCTTTTTTTTTCTCTCCATGAGATAGCATTACAATTTATAAATCGATCCCATAACATGCGTTTACAATCAATTCTTTTATCGGGGCTACCAAAGCGCTGGACATTGATATGTTGCTACTTTTGTACAGTTTTGTTGTTGTCATTTCCTAAATTTGTGCCTCATTTTGAACTAAACGAAACACTCTACTTTTAGATAGAAAATTGTATTAATTCCCAACTCCTATTATCTAAAAAATAATGAAACAAAGAATTTTGTGCGCTTCTCTTATAACTCCAGATCTATTTTTGCTAGGATCCTGAAATTTGAAAAAAGAAAACTAGGTAGGGGAGAGTCGGGTAGCCCCGCCCACTGTCAATTTCATATGTATAGAATATTTTTTCAAGTCAATGGGCCATCGGACATTAATTGTTATTTTAAAAAAAGATTATTTTCAAAGTTTCAAGTATTTATGCAGCTGGTAACATGGTAAACAATAGTTTTGAAAATATGTTGAATACAGTAGTCATGAAATTAAGAAAAATTGGTTGAATGTTTCGATTAAACTTCATTTTAATACTAAAAAAATAATTTTTTCTATACATACAGCATTAAAGTATGTAGTCTTAAGTTTAATTTGCACAAAGAAAGAAGTTTGTATGTAAAAAATTGTTCGAGTAATTACAAATTTACAAAAAAATTGGATTTCGGGTAGCCCCGCTCACATGAATGTCGGGTATCACCGCCCAATTTTATTTCGTCGATAAATGTACGGTTGCAAAGATTATTATTTTATTGCTTCAAATTTGAATGTTATATGCATTTTTAACAACAAATATTGTTGTTATTAAATGATTGTTATTAAATGATAGAATTCACTAAAAGTATATAAATATGTAATAAATAAAATAATTTTGTGATAAAAATGATAAATGAGGTTTATCTATTGTCAATACATTGGTCATTCTCATTTACACCTGAAAAAATAGCCAAAAAACACAATTTTTGTAACTGGGCGGGGCTACCCGACACATTTTGAAAAGAGCTGAAAAACATGTTTTTTTAAATTTCTATTTTTTTAAGTTTAACTATTCTTTTTTTGGTTTATTCTTTTTGCATTATTTAATTAGATGATAAAACAATAGAAACATACAAAAATGTTGATTATTACTCAGTATTATATAGAAATATAAGCAATACTCCTTAAGTGAGAGGGGCTACCCGACTCTCCCCTAAATTTAAACTCGAATACTAAAAATCGTTCGAAACTTTCCGTTATTTTTTCGAAAGGAATGAATCTTTCTAATTAATTCAGTAAACATTGCATCATTTGACTGATTGAAGAGGTTTTAGCTTGCATAAAAAAGTTACTCACAGGACATCACCTTAATTATTTGCTAGTCTAATTTTTTAGCAATGTCATTAGTTTCAGAACAATACTTTTTAATGCAAATTAGATCACGTACGAACTTTTGCAATAGTTTGATAAAAAATAGTCCATTATTCGTAATTAATCATGAGTAAAACTTTGACTCAGTAATGAATCAATTTTCCTAATTTAATTTGAAAGTAATTTGCTACTTTTGCAAAAATATTTTTTTAGTCTAATTGTTTCAAAATAGAATTTTTTTTTTTTCTTTAAAGTAACGATTGAGGGTAAAACAAAATTCGATGTAATCCGGAAAAATAAATTCGTTCTATTTGCGTTAAACCGTTTACATTCGCTACTCGTTGCATAAATACAATAATATCAAACAGAGTTGTCGGAGAGTTTTCGTAATTAAATATAATTTTACTTATTTTTAAATTTTCTTTCAATCTGATAGTATATTATAAACACAGAAAAAATGCCTACTACTAATGCCTTATTCAGGGTGGTCACCTACCTGGAAAACTTGGAATTACCAGGGAATTTTTTATACTGGAAAAAACCTGGAAAAGTCCGGAAATTTGGATAAAAACCTGGAATTTGTAATTTTTTTTAATTCACTAATTTAAATTGTTTACTAATTTTCTTAATTTAAATTATTTTATCAACCGTTATTCCTACTTTTTTCGGACGAAAATTTATCGCATATGAAAAATAATTAAATGAAAAATTAAAACAATAGACAATAATTTTTATTCTGAAATTCGTAAGCATTTAAGTGTACAAGGATTTTATCGAGGTAAAATTTTTGTTACTTTTTGATTATTAATTTCTTAAAAATAAACTTTTCCTCTGCTTTCAAAATATTCCATGTTGTCTTGCTAAGAATGGATTGTACATCTTATTATTAAGCACCCATTCTGAAATATTCATTTTAATTAATGAATAGAGCTCTATTTCATTAAAAGTCATAAGTTTACGAGCACTTTTGAAAGCCACTGGAAATATAAATAATTATTGATGTATAATAATATAGAATAATTTTCTTTCACCTAATAAAAATATATTAAACAGTACTTACCATGATACCTTAATACCGAGATACTTTTGGTCACTCTGTATTGCCATTCGATACACTTTGTGCAAAAAACTACTTAAAGTAACACATTAAAATATTTTTTATTCAATAAAAACAACATATTATGTAAGTTAAATATATTATTTTCTCAACATGCGCCTGAATTTTTTAAAAATTAATTTGTACCAAAACATTAAAAAATAATAAACAAAATCTTGCTAAGTTGTTAAAATAAATTTAGTCTAATTATTTTTTCAACATGATGTATTTAAAAAATAACATTTCAATTGCAATACAACAAAATTAAATACAGTTTTCTTTTCTTGTACCCATTTTACACTTTATAAGAAGAAAACCCTTTATAAGGAAAAAATTTTAAGGTTTTTACCTTGAAAACCTGGAAAAATCAGGAAATTTGAAACCTGATTTGAGTGGCATCCCTATTATTAAATTATTAATAAAAAGCATAGGATGAAGTTTTATATTTTATGACCAAACTACATTTCATACATAAACACTAACGAAATTTTCAATTTATACTTTTCTGTTTTTGTCATATATATATTTTTAATGCGATTTTTAATGCTTAATTTGTTGCATATATAAAAAAATTCTTTACATTTATAGAAAAGGAAAATAATTAACTCTGCTCAAAACAGCCGCAAACATATTTTTTGTAGTATTAGTAGTAAGTCACACATGAGGCTTGAAAAATAAAGCTTTTAACTGTTCAAAATATTTCTGTATACCAAGTATTTTTTGAGGAAATTATGTGTCGAACTTCTGTAAATTAAAGACATGAAAATATCTCTTAATCTGCTCTTATATAACTCATAGTATTAATTGTTTTCATCAAATCATCGATTAAGCTCATAAAATATTCCATTTCGCAGTAATATTACATAAAATGTTATTTTACTTAATATTATTCCATTTTGATGCTTAATACCATAACATATTTTACCTATATTATTTTTATTGAATTCTCAAATGTATGATCAATAAACTAAATTTAAGTGCTCACATGTTATATTGCTATATTTGAATTATAATATGTATAAAAGAAGTCAGTAAAGGTCAACTTTGAATCAAAGCTAGTCTTTTTAATAAAAAATGGACGTCCTGCCCTCTTTTTCAGAAAAGGCCGTTTTTTTAAACCCTTATTTTCACTGATTTCATCTTCACACTAATTCTTTTCATCTTTTTACAGTTTTTGTCTCGAATAATTAAAACTTTCAAAGCATGGAAGGCATTATTTTTTACTCATAAATCATGAATTTATAAAAAAGAAAGAAAAAGAAAATAAATACGCAAAATCTAGAGTATAGGCAAATATAAATTTCTCAAACCTTAAATTAAACTGTAAAATATTTTTAAAAATGCCACAACCTCATAATATAAAACTACAAGTTGTAGTTATTAATTTCCAACAGTGATCTGAAAACTCTTGAAAATATTTTTGTGCTAAAATTTACTTCTATACTGAACCATAAAAATTTCAGAAATTTTTTTAAAAGACCCTTTCTCAAAATGCTTTACAGTTCTAAAGTTCTTAATTTCTTCAACATCTTTAAACCTTGGTCCTTTCTCAAATTTTTCAGTTTCATAAGCAAAAATTCTGCAAGAGATTTGTTCGAAAATTATGGCGAATAATCCATCATCACTACCCCGAAACCAATCGATTTGACGAATTAACACAGCTTAAGGTTATCGAAATCATTTAGAGAGCCAGAATGAAAAAGCATCTCTAAGGAGGACTTATTTTTCTAAATAGGTGTGTGATTCACATAAGATATTCATGAATTATGATATCACCCTGGATAAATACTAGTCACACCTTGTAGCATGCACAAAAATAAGTTAACGCGTTTAGATTTAAACTACTTCAGGAATAAGATATTTTGTTAAGGGTTCATATAATGAATTTTAAAATAAATTTTTCTTCTCATCTGACTTTGGTTAAAAATTTCTTCCTATCGAATATGGTTTTATCTGATGAATTTAATGAGTATATTTTTTTTTCAGCTTCACATAATTCATGTTTTCTCAAGTGACCCAGATTGGGTCAATATACCAAATACCGCCTGCTATAGATTCACTACAATGGTGCAAGGTGAGTAAAATTATTACATAATTTACACGGATATGTAATAACTACACTGTAAGAAATTCCGGATCAAATTACGGTTATCGGAACTCGGGGTGCCGATACTTTTTACCATAAAATCCATTTTTATCGGAACTTGCTACGGAGCAAAAAATCAGACATACCGTAATACTTACAGGAATAATTATCATAAAATCACTGAATCACTCTAATTAAATAAATATTACTATAAAATTTACGGTATAATATTTACCATAAAAATGTATTCTACAGCGAATTTTATTTTATCTATGATTCACCCAAAGTGCTGGTACTTTTAACGTAATTTGATCCGAAATTTTTTATTGTATAAATCTAAACAGACATTGGAATTGTAATAATATTATTATTGCATGCATCTGTATCTATAGAAATAAAAAAGGACAATCAATGCAACAGCTTAAGTCATTTTAAAAAAATAATTTTATTAATTGACTTCATATAACAAAGTTTTTGCAGCATAATGTTTTTTCTGTGCCAAATTTTCTTTTATTATATGTATTAACTTTCATAAACATATATTTATAAAGTTTTGTTCATAAGTATATTTTAATCATGTGAATCTGTTTAATTTAAAAAGAAAACATACTTTATAAACTGTGTGATTTAAATGGCCACTTGAACTTTTTATTTTTCTAGAAGCAAATGGCTTAAAATGAAAATATATAACCACCTGATAATTGAAAAATAATTAAATACAACATGTTTTAAGCTATTCTGTAATTTTCATAATTGCCTGAATCGTCTCTTGAAATCTTATACATTTTTGGTTTCTTCGATGCATAGAAATTAACATGTTTTACGTGAAACAAAGAAGTTAGAACAGTTGACATTTCTTCCACAAAATGAATATTTTCGCCATTAAAATTTTGCAAATCTCAGTTGACAAGGTCAGGTGAATACGAATGACTCTATTACGCAATATCTGGTGGGGAAAAAATAAAAAATTAACTATTTGTTTTTCATTGATCAAATGTTGACACTTTGCTTGTATTTCAACATCAAAAATTTCTCATAGTGTTTCAGAGAATTATTTTAGAACATAATCTTCTGAAATCTCACCAACATGTGTATCACACATATTTATTTTTTTCCTTATAAAATTTAGATCGAGCAGCAACTTTTGAGATTAATTCATAAATATTTTTCGAATATAAGTATGCTTTTAAAGAAGGTAATTAATAACTAATTATTTTTGGAGTTTTACTTCATACTGTTCTTCATACTTTGTACTGTTACTTCATACTTTGGAGTTTTACTTCATACTGTTTAAACTCAACTTTTCCAAACAGTCAAAAGTATTTAAGGTTATTTTCAAGAGATGACCAAATCATTTTGCAGAAAGAAATTTAATCATTATTAACTCACAAAGCTTGTAAAATGTGAAAGAATTTTTATTTTATGTTTTCTCTTGTTTAAAGTCACATGAAATCATTAAATGACGTAAACATTATGAGTTGTATTAAGTAAATATTTTTGAATTCGAATATTTGCTAACAGTGCTAAAATTTATTCCCAAAATATTTTCTAAATTCCAGTAATCAGTTAAGACTTTTTAAAAGTACTGATTTTATTATTAGATGACGGTAATTTTTAAAGAAAGAACACATATATGTTAATTAACAGAATTTTGTAATTCCTTATTATAGGTATTAATAGAATTTTTAGAAAATTTAATAATTTTCTGATTGAATAAAAAATGCGTTAATTCAATACTATTAGTACTTTAATAGGCATGTTGTTCAGGATTTAAATCCTATAAAAGTACTGATATATTTTATATTTGGGTAACAGTACTTTTGAAAGGAAAATATGTGTATGTTGAAAAAATCTAATTTGAAAATACCTTTTATTAATGTTTCAGATTGTGCCAAAAGATGTGAATCTCACACTTAGTGTTAACTCACCAGACGATATAGATTTCGATCGTCTGTTACCAACTCTATTTGAAGTATTTGCTATCGTATTTTGTGGGTAGGTGAATAGATCCTATTGTCTGTTATTGTAAAAGAATTTTAAAAGAAAAGAAAGAAAGTTAAAAATTGTAAAAGAAACTACAATTCACATAATCATTTAAAGTAAATATGTATTCTTCTTTCGATTCTATTTTCCTAGCGAAATTGTATAGAATCTCAAAAAATGCTTTCAAGAAGCTGAAGAAAAATTAATTTGATTTAGGAAACTGACATCATTTTATATCTGTCTTACCTCATCATTCATATATGGAAGGAAAATACAGCCCATCATAAGGATTCAATTCTTGAATCCTTATGACCGTGGTCCGAGCGGTCACCGTGTGCAGCTGGAGGTGCTTCTCTATTATGAACTGGCTGTTTCGCGTGCATTTGTACCAGTGATTTTTTCTATCTAAATTAGGTTAATTTTATGTTAGTTTTATGTTTTATAATAATTAAGCCTAAAATTGCATTCAAATAGGCTGTTGTAGTGTAATACTGATTTGGCAACCCAATAGGCAAGCTTAGAGAACCGTAGGCGAGTTCAAGTTAATAAACTACGAGTAAAATAGCTATTCCAGTATCTGTTTGAATTAAATTTTTAACAGTTATCCTTATCAAATTTAAAATTAACATGAAATTTAGAAATTTATAGAAATATGGAATTACCGATTCAAATGTGCACGAGTAGCCCCTCTATAAATAGAAAAACCCTAGTGATGCACAATGACATTGCCGACCATAGTAATCGAGACACTGAACTTCACTGCATTCAAATGCCAGTCAAGTGTGCTTAAATGCTTGTCATAAGTAAAATAACGTGAATGCCCAAAATATGTTTGAAGCAAATGAGGATAAAACAAAGAGAAATATTATCAACGAATAGAATTGAAAAACGCAATAAATGAATAACAAAATAACAATAAAAAAAAAACGAAGTAGCCGAGAGGGGTGCAGTTTATGCAATCTTAAGAAGGCGCTAGGTTTTGTAACTAAACCTTGAGCATTGAGTGAATAAAACAGGCTTTAAAGGTTTATTTCTCTGTTCTAGACTCATATATATACTTTCAGCGGTGAAATTCCCGATGGGATTTATTTCACTAAGTGAAGTTAAAGTTTTCAGTTTTGGTATTAACTCCAAACAATATTATGTAAATTTATGTAAACCCATTTAATAAGTTTTGAAGCAATCTTAATGATATAATGAGTTTCTGTGCTCAGTAATAAAATTTTCGGCTACAACTTTTCCTAGACTCTTTTCTGAGTGTATTCTGAGTCAATTTCCTTGAAGTCTTCGACTCTCTCAGACTCTGTTTCCTAGAGCAAATTTTTCAGCTTTGTAAACAAAATAAATAATTGCCTGCAGATGATACTTACGACTCATGACTTATTAGAATTTAAAAAATACAGTATAGTAAAATTACGTGCACATATAAATACTTTAACATTAATAAAAGTTTCTAAAATACCAATCCTGTTCACTGAAGACATTCTAGATTTAGAGAGCTGTTATTATTTACACTCAGTTAACCTTCTGTACAGAAGTTATTTCTAGGTGTTAAAAAAATATTCTCAGTGTAAGATCAAGTTTCCCTTAGAAAATGCGTTACATTCTTTAACATGCAATGCCGGGAAGCCCGTTTTGATCCAGCACGAGGTTGGAAAAATTAAGCATTCTTTATACTCTGATTTCCTTTCGTTTTAGTTCTAAAACATAAAAATGTGCTGAAGCGAACAATATTCGAGGACATCGATGACATCTAAATATCAGTTACATCGATATTTAAGAACCTGCTTCAAAAGATTACTTAAAAATTTATTCGAAATTTTCATAGCATAGCATAAGAGTGCATTGCGGCAGGTAGAAATTGACTCAATCACTAAATCAACCGCAGAATTGAATTTAGTTCTTTTTCATTTCAGTTTTCTAGCCGGACGATGCAACCTCATTTCAGCGACAGACATCAAAGGTCTGAACGACTTCACAACTTATTTTTCATTGCCTCCTCTAATCTTCCTGAACTTAGTAACCATCAATTTCTACCATGTCAACTGGCTTTTCATTCTGGGGATCCTCCTCGGTAAAATCGTAGTTTTCTTACTAGTAGCTGTTGTTACAGCATCTGTGCAGAGACCAACTAACTTGTCCTATGCTGGTATTTATGGCATCTTCTGCACACAAGGGAACGATTTTGGTCTTGCTTATCCTATAGGTAAGGATCATATTTGCGTTACGTGTTTTTTTCTTAGCTACAAATCTACAAATGGATAGTACATGTACAAAGTTTATTGGAATTCAATATGTTCTAAAATATGTTTTACTAGCTAAAAAATTGAAATCCATTCATTATTTAAGCTGAAATTAAAAAAAACAATGAATATCTCTGTATTAAAAAATTGTAAGGGCCGCCAATGTTTTTGGTGCTCAACTTTTCGTTACAGTCTGTTTTGATGCGCAAAAGCTATAAGACTCATAAACTTAATATTACGAAGGTGTGTCGAAAATGTATAAGGAAAATGAAAAAATAAAAAAATTAACATTCGATTATTAATTCGAGAATTATTAACAGTTAGATTTGTATCGAAAAATATCATGTGGGCCACTCTGCAGGCCACATAAATACAGCTACAAAGTTGAAATTTGAAGTGATGAAAAATCCATCTTTGTTTATGAATTATCACGGGTTTTTATCGAAATTTCGATTTGTTCGATAGTTATTGCAATTTTAAGTGATTTTTCTCACAATTTGTTTTACGTTACAGTTTGTTTTGAGGATGTAGGAAAATGTACAAGTAGTAAAACAGAACAAAAAATTGAACTGAAATATCCAGAAGTACTGAAATGGAAAAGTCTTTCACAGCTGTACAAAAGTTGTTACTGCTCGCTTAGGATGTATCACATCCACTGCATTCACAATGCCTTTTTTACATAGATTTCTAACTGTTTCAATGATTACAATACAAACCTTTCTCAGTGGGAAATACTTAAACTCTTTGATGGAAATAAAAACTCACACGGAAAAGCCTGGGAGTTAAAGGAAGGAAAAATGTTTCAAGTCGCATGAAAGATATGGAAAGGTTGTGGAATAACTTTGATATAAGGAACATACATTAAAACTGAAAAGTGCGGCAATTCAGTTAATGCACCAAAGCCATTTATCGTCGAAAGTCTATCACGATGTAAAAAGGTAAAAATTGTATTTTATTTTAACTTATAATCAACTTCCAAATAACGTTCAGGTGTTATAAAAACAATTTTGAAAGAATATCCGGTTTGTTTCTTTCAGAATCGGCACTCATTTTCTGGAACTGTTCAATACTTTTCTTATACTATTGTTCTCTTTTTTTAAATATATCTAAGAAATTGTATTTTAATTTTTTTTAGTTGCATCACTATATGGTAGCAAGCGGCCACTATATCCGGGATATATGTATCTCATCGCTCCCACCTCTCTTCTTTTCTTAAATCCCATGGGATTTATTTTGATGGAAGCTCAAAAGAATAAGAACGCTGCTATTGAAGATCCTAAGGGACATATGGGTGGAACTGTTCTAAAAACAGTGAGCAATGTATCTTGGAACATTATCAAGAATCCTATAGTCTTTGTCACACTCCTTGGTGTTTTTGGCAATTTTTTATTTCATGGTGGGTTGCCAAGTGTACTTTTTGGCATACTGCAGGTAAGCAATTTTATGACTTAAATTTCTGAATTTGTGCACACTTTATCCATAATATCGTTACTTTGAACGATACTATCACTCAAATTTGCAACAACTTTACAGCATTTTCAGAAAACTGTTTGAAATTTGAATCATAATGCGGGTAACTGGAACCATGCGAATTTTCTGGAGCATCAATTATATACTAAACGGTACTATGTTTCCATTTAGATAGAATCATTGTAACTCGTAAACAAATTAAACAGCAGTTATATTGTTGAGCTTAGTATCATAATAAAGCTATAGTACATTTTAACAATATTTTGCCTCAACAAACTCTAAAATGTTTAGCCATACACTAAGAAAAAATGGTCAAAACTATCAAAAATTTGTAAAATTTGCCGTGTTTCTGGCTTTATGTTACCACCGAAAAGAAGGATAATTTTTAACGAAGCGAAGGATGATGATTTTGGAAAAATTAACAATAGAATTTGGTTTTAAAATCTGCGTTAAAATTTGGTATGTGAAGTCAAATCTGGTCATTTTATCCTACTTCAGAGCATGGAATAGAAAATCATTAAATCGGTTAAATTTACTTTCGAGTTTTTTTTTTTACTAACTGTGTAGCAATAAGAACTATGATTTTGAAGCAGAATTTCCGGTACACCGTTACCACATGAACTGAAAAATTACCAAAATAATTTAAATACCGTTGAATTTGTTGGATTTTATTACCAGAATTATGTTTTTTCTTTCTTTTTTTTTTAATGGAATTGTCAATACCAGACAGTACGGTAATTTCACCAAAATTTTTTTCTCGTGTATGCGCAATAAAAGCCAGAAAGCTTATAAAAATATTACGAAAAATTTACGAATCACTAATTTGCATAATAATGCTATACAACGTAACATCTTATTTAGTGGGTATAAGAATATGAATAATATTATGGATCAGTTTGCATCAATATTTTAATAACGTAATTTTAAAATATTCTTCAGCTATTTTTTTTTTGTATCGTTTTCCGTTTAGATATTGTCGTCAGCTTTTTCTGGAGCAGTTTTATTTCTACTAGGATTTTCTGTAGCTAGAACTGGTGAATCAAAATATTCGAAAAAAGAAGGCCTCCTAATACCATCGGTTTTATTGATTACTAAAATGTAAGTTGGAAGTTTTATTACTTATTTAGAAAAAATGTTTTCTTACCTATCTGAATTTTACGTGATAACATTGTTGACATAGCATGAAAAATTTTAATTTTGTAAATCAAAAACAACGATATTGCTTTGTTCAAGAGACTCATGATTTAAATAACGTGGCATTTTAACACTACATTTCTTTTTTGTATATTGTTTTACTATATTTATGTAATTTGTATGAAAATTTACCAGCAATAAAAATATGGCGTACATCTCATATTTTTTTCTGCTAACCACCTTAAGCGTGAGGAATTTTAAAGCGCTTAGTAATATTCAATCGACTACAATGAATAAAATGAATTGTTTACTTTTTTTACAACGTTTTACACAATACCTATATTTTTTTCTAATAGATCAATCTTTTTATTCATTCGAAAGACTCAACTAAAACTATTACGTTATCTCTCCGAATTTCAACTAAAACGACTTTAAACTAAACTAAAATAACTATTTTCGTAAAGTTCAGAAGAAAACCTAGTAAAATTTTTAACACAAGTGTACTAATAGAAATTTCTTGGAAAAAATAGTAAATGATAATTCATTTAAATGTTATTTCACCAAAGTCAATCAAAATAATCAAATAACTATAATAAGATGGCATTCAACAGTGAGAAAAATTGTTTATAAACTACTCTCTCTTAATACTGTCATCAACTAATACTATAATCAATTGGAATTTTATTGCACCATCTAGGCCCACGTATGTAAACCATTTAGTTCCTTTAAACTGGGTACATATTAGAGCAGAGAGGGCTAAACTGCAAATTTCATGAGCGACAGAACTGGGTTTCGAGTCCCATCTTTGACCCCACACTATATCTTCCGTTCCCTTTAACTCATGAAGAGTTTCCATTGTTTTGCACTCCCTAATTAGTAACCCTGGACTATTGGAATACGATACTTAACGCAAAAAGCCTAGTCTTTCCCATCTCTTACGATAGGTGTATAAACCAGATAAACTAATTAAATCACATTCTACGGTTCCTTTAATAAAACACAACTCAACCACAACTAAATTTCTTTTCATGATTTTGAAACCATGCTAGTTGTAAATGGTTTAAAAAACAGTATAGTTTCTAATTTATTGTTTTTTTTTAAATCATACCAGTTGTAAGCGGTTTCAAAACCGTAATAGTAAAAAATGCTCTTTGACGTAAACTGGATGGATGGTTAATTGGATGGACTGGAATTAGAACGAAAATTCTAAAATTTTATGGAAATTGCTGAACACTCTCATAAAAAGCTTTTCAAGGTTAGAACGATAATTTTAGTATTTTAAGCCTGAATGTATAGGAAATTTTTTTGATACATGAGTAAAGCGTTAAATTGGACCATGGTACCATTGAAGTTATCATATTACAGTGCAAAAGTACAAAAAGGTTCATAAATATAAAAAAGATTAGCTCACACTATAATATGGTTCAAAATCTTTGGCTCAACACCGTGTTAAGGTTGCACCTTATTTTTCAAGATACTGTGATTTTTATGTCTATATTTACATATACATAGATATACATCACTTAAATTATCTTACTCGCGTGAGATCTGCAAGACTAATACATACGCAGGACAATGTAAATTTATTCATTAAAAATAATTTTAATAAATAGTATCAATTCATGTTTACTACGCTATTTATATAGAACAGTGCAAAGTTGTTCATAATTTTTTTTCTCTCCATAATTTCGAAATTAATGTTCATAATTTTTTTTATACACCGATTTATACGGTAAATTAAAGTCGTAACGCTATCTATTTGCATAAGATTTAAGAAGTAGTAAGGAAGATGTATAGAAATATATCATTTTGAAGTTAACTAAGTTAACAATTAATATCATTTTGATGACAACAATTATTACTTTTTAAATTATGTGATTTCTTAATTTTATAAAAATAGGATCGTATCTCCATTAATAATCAGAAGTTGCGTTTCTATGTTATGTGCCGGAGCATCTGATGTTGAAGATTTGGCAGACTTTGGATTTTTATACGGCATGGTCCCAACAGGCCCAATTGTTATGTTATTTGCAGCAGAATACGGATTGAGAACAGAAATGGTAAGCTATCTTTCGATTTTTATCACTAACATACTTGGATAATTCAGATAGCTTGGGACATTTGACACGTATTATAAAATTATATAAATAATAATAATACATAATAATTTTTATTATTTATCTAGTGAAATAAAAATTGTTGCGAAAGTTATACTGAATTGCACAGTAAAAAGTTCCGGATGCACCAGCATTTATAATGCTGGTACTTAATATAGATATGGGATTATGAAATTTTTATACGAATTTCCTTTCAATGAATATAATATTTTGCGAACATATTTGCATGAGGCTCTTTTTTTTAAAAAAGATCTAATTTATCTTAAATACATTTTTACAGCCGGCCAGGTGGCCGAGCGGTTAGCGCGCCTGACTATTAAGTCATTGGTGGCGGGATCGAATCCCACTCTGGGCATGGATGCTTCTCTCTCTCTTTGTGCTGTTGTGTGTGTGTGATGTGTGAATGTGGCCCACCCTATAAGTGGGTTTTGTGGCAGTGTGGCGTGGGCAACGTTGCTCGCCTCCGTGACTTTGATTCACAGGTGTCCACTGGGTAACGCTAAATGAGTAACAATTCCGGCATCTTCATAGGCGAAGATTAAAATTCAGTGCCTGCCATTAGAAAAAAAACATTTTTACTGGAATATGTAACGGAACAAAAAATCTGATACAGCGTAATTTTTACTACAAAAATCCTTGTAAAATCATTGAATGACTCTAAATTAAATCAACATTACTGCAAAAATTACGGCATAATATTTTATGGTAAAAATGGATTTTACGATAAAATGGATTTTATAGATGATGCACTCAAAGGAGGGGGGGGGGGTACTTCGTAATTTGCTCCGGAATTTTTTACAGTGTACTCGTTTTATAAGTTCCTGTTCAACTTGTGATAATTTTATTATTACGTGTTGAACAGAACTGGCGTTGAACAGCTGCCCCGATTCTGAGTTTACGACTATCAATGTTCATCTCTGCTGTCTTTTAATTTTGGACTGAACCCAGGAGACAAAGGCACTCCTGAATCAAGCATGGGGATAAACTATCCTTCGTGGGGAACTTTTTGATGGAATTAACCAACTTTTGCCTTATTTTTATTTAAGAAATGAATGTTTATTTGTGTTTTTAAAATAAGTAAGAGAAAACATATTGCATCTGCGAAAATAATAAATGGGATAGGTTTTTAATTAAATGCTAGCAAAACGTGATGAACTGAAGATTAATTTTATTTATGTTTTAATTATAAAAAATTGTTTATAGTTGATTAAAAAATATTTTCAAATTCAGCTTATATCACTTAATACAATTGTTCACTTATTAAACGAATGGGTGTTCCCCAAGAAAATAAAATAAAGACTATCATTTATTTCAAACTATAAACATTTATTGTATGAAGTGAGTATCCTTTATTTAATGCAATAAATATTTTTTTTCAATATCTTTTATTTCATAGAACTTATAACATTTAACTGTGAGCAATGCAATCTATATTTATGAATCAGAAATCGCTGAAAATTTATCATACAATATAAAATAAAATTTTCCTACGAAAAGTTAAATAAACTATAAATACTTTGAAAAGACAAAATTGATTAATTTTTCTATTTTACCCTATTCTGCTTTTAAAGAAATGGTTAAAAAACATAACGCTGCGAAAAAATAATGAACTTTATGTGAGTTAGACATGCTGAATAGTCGTCTAGCCGGTATAATTGAATCCTAATCATGTGAACAAAATCCACATAAAAAGTTTTATTTTCATGGGTATAGGAATAGAAAAAATTGTGAAATTTAAGAGAAAAAAAAATGAAAAGGAAAAAAAGAAAAAGAAAAGGAGCTTGAAGGCATAAAATGCGCTCCCCTTTTTCTAAAGCAAGCTTTTTTAATTAAAGGTGAAAAATTATCTTTTGTCTAAAAGAAAGCAGAACTACAGAACGCAATTTTCACTATTTTTTACTCAGTGTAGCTTCAAAGTTTCTTTCCGATTTTTAACAAATAACTTTATAAACTACTGAAAACAAAAATGTAAAGACACGTTTCATTTGTATAGTGAACAAATTCGATCAAGTTAACTATCTATAAAATTAAAAGAAAAAGTAACTGGGATCAATTTGTGTGAATTTAGAATCACACTAGAACAGTTTGTCCTAGAGTGCTGAAATTTGGGCTTCGGGGTTTAGTACACCATCCTAAAAACCATTGAGAAACGAATTTTTCTTTTATTGGTTTTGCATTACTCATTATTGCAATTTAAATTACATATGCTTTTCCAGCAATTTTTAAAGCACAACGAGATGCACACGGCGAAAACAATTATGATAAAATAACCGTACTGTATGGTAGTAAAATTTCTGATTAAAAAAAAACCATGATTCTGGTAAATAAAATCAAAATATACGATATTTAAACCATTTATTTGGTAATTTTTCCATTCATATGGTAACGGTATACCAGAAGTTCTGGTTTTCGAAACAGTTCCTATTGCCACTCATTTAGCAACAGATACAAAACTGAAAAATAAATTTAATCGAGAAAAATGGGTTTTATGCCATGCTCTAAAGTATCGTGATAAAATTTCCAAATTTTACTTCGTATATCAAATTTTATCACGTATTACAAAACCATATTTTATTGTCAATTTTACCAAAGTGCTCCGGTAAAAATTACTAAGCTTTTTGGTGTTTCCATAAGATCCAGAAATACGGTAAATTTTAAATTGTGGCTGTTTCGAAAAAAAAATTTCTCAGCTCATTAAAAAAAAATTACTAACAAAAAAGGAAGAAGGAAATTGTTTTAAAAAACTTTAGCATTAGTTTTTCCTCTTAACTAAAATATGTTGTTAACTTATTAATGCTGTAAGTTAAAATAGTTCTGAAATAAACACAACCATGTGTTATAAGTAGTGCGAAAATTGGCACTACATCTCTTATTGTAGGCATTTGAATATACGTATGTTATTTTTTTTCTTTATTTCCAATGAGCTGCACAATCGGTCTTGCCGATGAACAGACCTAGTGCGTAATCCAGAGGTGGTATCCACTCTTTCAGGACCACCACAATGGGTGAGAAACTGTTGGTCATGTTAATTTGGACGTCTAGTTTCTGCCACACTAGATGGCAGCACCGAGACTCTATTTCGATGCTAAAGTGAACTAGGAATTCAATTTTGCCGGAAATGTTAAGAGCCAATAAGGCGCTCCAGGAATCTTTTACATGCCGCATAATCATACGACATGGCCGCTGACGACTTTCTGCATCCCGAAAATCCGGTGTCTGGGCCGGGGATCGAACCCGCAGACTTGGGCTCAGAAGGCCGACGACAAACCAACTGCGCTGAATATATGAACCACTGAATATATGTTATAAATACAGCATTATTGTTCTTATCTATCGCTAACTGAATAAAATTCGCGTAATATTTGGAGTGAAAACTACAGCTTTAAGTAATTTATAACTCAAAACAGTCAAATAATTTTTTACGTATTTTTTTTCTTGAACTTAAAATGCACTTGCAAAATCTTATCCAGTTTATTTATAAACCTTGTTACATAACATAAAAATGCTTCTTATATAACATTAAAGAATACACGAAATGAAACAATGAACGAAAGCGATACTTGTTTTTAAGTTGCGTTTTAAGTAAAGCTGTGCACGAAATTATTCTCTTCATCAAAACAATGTTTGATTTAGTATAAAAATAACCTAAATATATCTCCTCAATAATGACGCACTATATAAGTTATTTTTGAAATAATTCTTGGAAAATTAAAAAGGCGTAATTGAAGATAAATATTCTATTCTCTCATGCGACAGTTCTAGGAAATTCCACGCATTAGCTATTGTTTCGACGATTTATATAACTTTTCATTTCCTGTATCTATTAAAGTAGGCGAAAGTTATGAAGATGTTCAGTAATTTATAAACGTTTCATCCCTTAATGTGCCTCATTGAAAAATATAAAGATTATCTTTTTAAATGTAAATAAAATTATAAAATGTCAAAATTAAAATCGATTTAATGAGTTTTCTGTTATGTAGCTTTAATTGATAACTACTCATAAAACATAGTTACGAACTCAAAACCTGTATGAATGAGTAATAAATAGTTGCTCTTTTATATATTTTAGTTAATGTTTACGAAATATTTGGCCTCATAACTAATGACTAAATTTTTTCAAGAGCTACTAAAAGACAATTTAGGGAAAGCCCGAAAGGAAGTTTCTGTTAGCCTTAGTGGAATTTTATACCTGTTCAATCAATAAAATTATTAAGAAATAGAAAATTAGAAAATATTACATTATTCTCCAGTTATGTATATATATTTTTTTAATTCTAAAATGGAGTCACGTAATTTGGCATATGTTCAGACAACTGCATTTGTTTATTTATGTAATATCATAGCACGTCAAGTCATTTAACAAGATAATATGTTAACAACACATTAACGAATTATTTTTTTCATTTAAGACTATTATCTTCTAATTTTATAACATAAAAAAGTAAGCATTTATATTTTCGATAAGAAATAATGTAAAATTAGCTTCGAAATATTACACAACTTATTACAATAACTTGTTGCCCAAAATAATACCTGAATGCGTCGTTTCTTATTAACATTGGAAAGACTGAAAGAAAGAAACATATTAGAGACTTCGTCATTAAAATTCCATTGTATCACATTTGATTTGATTAACGAGAATACTTGATTAAATGGAGCACTGACTTTTCAATTACATTTCTACATTAGTTTCTCAGATAACTCAGTTTATTTTTTTCTCTGAATTATAATTGAGGATGTGTTGAAATACTCTTGTGTTTTAATGAAACTGAGATACTTTATACCCTTTAAAAGGTGTTTTAACCCGAACTTAAGTGAAGTTATAGGGTACCAATCAAAATACTTTAAGGGTCACTTTAGCCCGTCCCGTCATTCTAGGTATAAGGTTCTATACATACGTTCCTATCAGGCTAACACATGAATAATTAAATCGACACTTAAAATTGCATCAACTTGATATTTAAGATCTTCTATTACAAACCAATGGGAACTAGAGTTAAAGGTAAGTCTGAGATCAGATGGCTTGACTGCGTAAAAAAGGATTTCAAAATCCTAAGAATTACTAACTGGAAGACACTCGCAAAGAAAAGAGCAGAATGGAGGAAGGTTCTTGGGAAGCCAATGACCCAGAAAGGGTTGTCATGCCAATAGAAGAAGAAGAAATTAGGAGAAGTCAGAAATACTCAATACTTCAAATAAGTAATTTTTTGAAGTACAGAGTAATAAAAGAATAAAAGTGGGTCAAAATGGTATCTTTCCAGTGTTAAAGTTTTAATAAACATTGTACAAAAAAGTAAGTAAGGGGATTGTACCTTAATGTTGGAAAAAGAACGAATCACTCTAAAATTGGTCGCTGTTTATAAATATTATATAAACTTGTTGAAGTCAGGTAATACATACATAACTGTTCTATTAACAATATTTTTGTCTTTTAAAGATGGCATCAACGATGGTGTTGTGTACTGGACTTTTTGGACCTGTCGTCTTTGTTCTAGCAAGAATGTTATCTTTAAATGTAAAAGGCATTGGAGAGTTTTCTGATGAGCTAAGAGCTACTATGCTTGTATTGAGTATCCTTAGCTTTATATCTTGCGTAAGTATAAATTACCTGTACAAAAAATCACTATAAAAATTTGAATAGCAGACTTACATCATTTCGGGACGAGATATATAAATTCGGATTGACATTACCACCTTATTTAATTTGGTAGCTATACGTGCAACTATTTTCCCGCCAAATAAATACGTTGGTAAATGCATCGAGAGATTTATCATAAAATTATATGTAGAAATAAGTACATAATAACGTAGTTTAACCTTGGATGTAGCGTTTGGAGATCATCTCCATTTTAAAAGACACTAATAGTGTAGGATTTTTTTATTTGATGTCATTAAGCAAAACATAACCTATTTACTATTTTATTATATAGTAAATATTTGTTATTTTATTTAATAGTACCGTCATTCGGGACTACTTTGTGCAGGATTTCGCAGTTTTTGAACTTTGACATGTAAAAAAACTATGTTAATTCAAACTTTAGTAAAATTTATCGATATCATATTCATAACTGGACTCAGACGAGTGAATTTGATAAATATTGGCATTATTTGTATGTAATATTTACGAATAATAAGTCAAAACATACCTTGCACAAAGTAGCCCCCAAATGGGGCTACTTTGCGCAGCGATAGGAATTCGGTTTAATAATCATGTTTTTAGTAAAATATTGATATAAAATTGTTAAAAAAGTTAATTGTTGACATTTTTAAAGACAAAAACATCAAGATATGTAAAGATATTAGTTTGAAAATAATTTTTAGCGTTAAGAAACCATTTTTTTGAAGAATTATTTTCTTAAAAAGAATGTTTATTTCAAAACATTTGAGTTTAAACAAAAGAAAACCATATACATTTTTAAACATTGAAATGGATGAAATTTTAAAAATAATAATTATCACATATTCATTAACATTTATATTATTGTTAAATTTGAACATAACATCCTTGAATGAACATGACAGAACTTGCTCTTCAGTTTCTGTCAAAATTACCCGATGTCCTATAAAATATATTTTTATGTGTTATGTCGTTTGATTAAGTCATTAGAAAAATCTTTGTAGAAGAAAAATAATAGTTTACCAGGAAGTTTCACGTGTTTCTTGTGAATTTTATTAGAGATAGTATTTCTGTGGATTTTGTACTTCCGAGAAGCTTCTGCAATCGACATACCACCAACAACTGCTTGCAAACATTGTTGCAGCTTTTCTAAAGTGTAATCACGGTAGTTTCTCGTTCCAGGTATTTTTTTATAACGTCTGACCATTTTTCTGTCGAAAAAAAAACGAATGAAACTTTGCACAAAGTAGCCCCAAAATGCATTTTTTTTCATTTTCCATTTATTTGTTATTAATTTTCAAATTTTTTTAACGCTAACATGATATAATTGTTTATTAATATATAAATAAAAAATTTTGCACTTACGACAATTTTTTTATCAACGTCTTTGTATTTCACAGTTTCCACGCACACTTTTCGACATCCGACGTCCTCGGAAAGTTGTTGGCATTGGATGAACGAAACACACTCTGAGATTGTTTTAAAATTCGAATAAATGTTTGTAGTAATAGAAGAGACTTCTATCTTCAAATTCCACACATTTTTGAAGTGAAATAAACATAATACTGAATAGCAGCACTTGAAAAATGCCAAATTCGAATTTGCACAAAGTAGCCCCCGCTGCACAAAGTAGCCCCGAATGACGGTAGCTTAAAAAATTTGAACTGTAATTTTTTGTTTTTGCTCTTTTTACATCCAAATTAGACACGGCTCCTTTCTTCATATGCTATAAATAAATATAATAATAAACTAATACACATTTTTCAAAATTTTTTCTTGACAAAACTGATATAAAACATGTAAATAAATCTATTAATAGTATGTATTATATTAATGAAATTTTTATGAAGTGAAATTTCTTATGAGTTTGGGGGGGGGGTAAAAATGTGCTTATAGCTTAATGTCACATCACTTGACCTGTTTTTATTATTAATAATTTTACAGACCATGTAATGTTCATGATATTATCTGTTTTTATAAGTAATAAATTATTTAAAAATTATTTCAAGAAATTAACGGCTGAAACTGAACTTCACGATAAATTTAAATCTACCATGGAAGAAATTCGATAATACATATGTATTTGTGAAATAAAATTATTCAAATAACATGCATTTTTAAAAAATTATTTAATGTCAACAAAAATGGCAAGCTTACATTGATGATTACTGGTTAAGCTTTATTTATGTATGTATTGAATAATTTGTTTTATTTATGGTAGTTTGTTTTCATTTATTCTTTTTTAGTTGTGGATTGGGCTGTCATTAATTTTTAGCAAGAAAATGAAACGACAAGTTTATAAAATTACGGGAGGATTCATCTCATCGCAGGTTAGTTTGAACTATTTTTAATAAGGAATTAAATCACAACTATTTATTGAATGAGGCCACATTATAAGCGTTAACAATGAATACTTCCTTTTTAATAATATTATGTAAGCAGGAAGGCTTTTATATTTATATATTTATCGATTCTTTCTTCCTTAGATGTATTTTATCAATTTCCTTTATCATTAATTTGTTTTATGAACTAAATATCAACGGATTGGAAATAATTCTGAGTACAAAATATATGTTATTTATTTTTTTATTAATCAAATCGCTAATAAAAAATAACTTGCATTTTACTTAAACATAACGTACCAAATTTTTTTAACAACATAGGATATAAAAAAGATATATTTTTCTTCGGAATAATAAAGCAAATTGAATAAAAAAAAGGGAAAAGAAAGTCACTAAAAGTAAAATGTAAAACAGAAAACAGTACGAAATGTGGTGTCATACCCTCATGGCAGTAACGTCACACAAGTGATAGGATCAAATTACATTGTCAACTAAAATCTCATGACAAGGTGGACATAAGCTGATCTCGCAAAATGTTCCATAAGGAAACCTTATAATTATTCATATCTAAGGTGATTTTCATCTTAAGACAAGTTTTATACAAGTATTTCTCTCGTATTTTTCTACAAGTAAGCGCACAGAATAGAGCAAATTGCTCCAGACCTCGTTTTAACTTTAAGGTCAGAAGGTTTACAACGAAAAACGTGGAAAAAAACCTTTTTCGGCGGTTTACACGAAAATGTTTTTAACAAATGAAAATAAACTTTACTTTGCTATCTCGGATTGTTCTAATTGTACAGGAAACCATTGAGTTGAGACTTTGACGTGCCTATCTCGGGATAAAAAGCAAGATTACTTGAAATGAAAAGCAAGATATATCTATCCTTCTCAGAAGCTAGATGACAGTTAAGTCCACAAATTCCTGACCATATCTAAATTTGATCACATCACTAAGACATGAATATTGTAAAGTACTTTTCATCGGAAGTAATCACGTCCTTTGATGATGGATTGCAAGTACTTGCTTATCTCCAAGTGAAATTAACTTACAGTACTTATTTAAAAAAAATAAGTAAATGTTATTTTCCGGCATGATATTTATTTTGAAAGAAGTAAAAAAAATTTATATGTATCACCTAAATATAAAAGTAAGGTGAAAAAATGAATATTAAATCAAATATTTGTAACCATTAAGGACAAATATTTTTTAATCATCTGAGTTATATGCATGTAATAAATTGCTCTCCTATTGTCATTCTAGATTATACTGGCTTTAGGAATTTTGATATGGTCTATCTGCCAGAGTAATGAGGAATGGACGAAATATCTCGAAATTGCTCTCATATCTGCTGGACAGTTAATGACCAGAGTTTGGGTGACGATACTGGCTGTAACTATGGTTCTTCTGAGAAGAAATCCATGTTCATCATTCGTGCAAAAAATGTTCTGGCCTTATTGCATTGGAATCGGGTAAGACAAATTCAAACACGCGCATGATTAAGAAATTAAAAGTTGGAGCCCTGAGAAACGGGGTGTGTGATCATCGTTGGGTGATGAACTGTAAAGGTTTCTATTTCTCAATCCATTACTTATTTGAGCTAAATGTTTTATTTTTTTCGCAACGAACAACATATATGGGTCGTTTTTTCTTCGTTGGAAGATAGAAAAAAGACAAGCATGTAGAATGTAATGTGTCGATAACTTAAACGATATACACATAGTTATATTCAACATAATTGACATAAAGTACGAAGTAATGTATAGTGCGCAAAAGAAAGTGAACGCTCTGAATAACTTTTGATCTGATAATCAGATTTTCAATAAATTAGAGATGGTTTGATATTTTAAACGGTATTAAAGACATATAACGATGTATATTATTACTGTATTTTAAGTTGAGAAATGAGACGCAAAACTTACTTTTTCTGAATAAACATACCTTTTATTCGAAGAATTCCGGTTTTTGAATCTAAAAATAGCTGGGGGGGGGGGGAAACNGAGAAGAAAAGGGGGGGGAAACAGCAATCTGGAAAATACCAATGAGGAGCAATAGTTGAGACAAGAGAGCAGACGAAAATGGTCCCTTAATATTCATTTTCCTCTTTATGTATTTTGTCATATCTCGAGAACTTTTTTAAGCTCTCCTGTCCAAATTCCTCCATATTTGAAGGATCAAGAAAAAAGGCATACTTATTCAGGAAAATATGTCTTTATGCATGATTTCGTAACTTAAAATATATTGTCTCCACTAATTGACATTTTTATGTTTGAGTTCGATCTCTCGAACCATTAAGACTGAGTCTTAGTTTTTAAAATTTCGATCATTAGATCAAAAGCTACTCACTGTATTCCGGTTTTTATTTTGCACACTTAACATTAGATTCATCACATCTCGTGATGAATCTGAACATTATTTTCAACGCCGGTGTAAGTTGATTCTAAACGTTGCTGTAAACGATGATGCAAGTTGCGCATAAACGTTTTTTGCGTTTTTATTAGCTTGAAAGTTATGGCCTGAAAAAACATGAAAATAACATTAAGGCTCATCTCACATCTCAGGTAGATCAGACGAATTAATTTCTTATGAAGAAAGATGGCTTCTCATTAGTGTAGAGTAGCAGCCAAAGTTTTTTTCTTTTAAAGTTCTTTATGTTAAGTTTCGTTTATAGTTTTTCTCTTTAAAATTTGATATGTTTTGAAGATTTCTTGGCGTTTTCGCTCGTTCACACTCGAATTCAGCATTGCCCAAAATAAGTTTTTAAGTATATTGCCAGATTTAGATTTGAAGGTTGAATTTTTTATTTTAAATCAAATTAAATGTCATATATGTGTATTTTATAGATTTCCAGGCCTCATCGTTGTGATGATTTTAATTATCACGGGAATCGGACAGTGTGAACCTGATCTAGATAAAGAACTGCCTCTTTTCATTTATGGATCTACCGAGGTAATGAGGATTTTATTTATTATTTCTCTTAAAAATTATGGCATTAAAATTGATACTTGATACACTTGATACGGTGATTACATGCTTAGATCAATATTTTTACATTTGTGAAACTGAAAATTATATCCGTATGTTGACTCTCTGTCAATTCCTAAATCATCTGTTTCTGTAATTTTCTCCTGTTCTCAATTCAGTAACGAATCTATCATGCTCTGAATTGCAGAACTTGACCACATAATGCCCTAGAACAATTTTAGTTATTTTTTAACTATTCAAAACTTCTTTGTTCAATAAAAGGAGACTTTTAAGTTGAATTTAATGAGGAAACGAAGAAATTCTGGTTAATAAACTAGGAAAACCTTTGCGAAATTCGTTCCTGAAAAAAAAATATAGGTTTCATATTTTATGTTTCGGTTATTTCTGCAGAAAAAAAAAGTTTAGATAAAACAAATTTTTAAAACCGAATTTCGTGAAAAAATGAACAAATTTTTGCATCGAAGATAATAGGTAACAATACATGTTTCGGCCAACCTGTTTTATTATTTCATTACATAAACGGCGATAAACAACCATCTCATTTTTGGGTTTATGGCTATCAATGTTTATCACCATAGCCTTGTTATTTTAAACACATCTTAGAAGACAGAGAAAGACCTGGGAAAATTCGTGGAAGACTTTTTGGTGAAAATAACAATCAACTTCCGTTACGCGGAGAAGAAAACCACTAAAATATCTTACGTCTATTCTAAATCGTGAATTCTAAATCGTGATCCGTCTACCACTGAGGGTTTTTACTATATCAATATGTCTGGGCCGGGATAGCCTGGTCGGTAGGGCGCTGGGCCCATATCCAGGAGGTCGTGGGTTCGATCCTCGCCGGCCGAAGACTCCCCGTGTAGTAAATGGTGACTGATGCACGTTAAATCTGTCGAGTCTCAAAGTCCTCCATGTTCCCACAACAAATCAATACCTCTGGGGGTACTGATCCAGGAGTTTCCTTGTCTTCTGGATTGGTTCAAAATTACAAGGCTACGGAGTTGAACGTAAGTAGTCGTAAACCCATGAAATTGGGTCGGCTGTTCAACGACGGTTATAAAATAAAATATATCAATATGTCTGTTTGAACCCGATGGGGCACCGCTATAATTCGAAACTGCCTCATGAGTCACCACGGCTCAGCTGGAGATATTACAAAACATTGACGATATCTGCAAAGAGCCAAAATTTTCAATTAATTTTTCGAGAGCAGTGGTGGCTTCTTCTCAATCTTCAGTGGTAGACATATATGGGCTAGAGTCCCCTTGCAGTCAGGCTAACCATGGGAGATTTTTGTGGTTTTTCTCTCCATATAACGCAAACGAAGGTTATTTCCATCAAAAAGTTCTCAACGAATTCGAATGTTTCCCAATACTTGATCTAGGAGTTCTCTTGTCTTCTGGATTGGGTTCAAAATTGCAAGGCTACGGAGCTTAACATGGTAGTCGTAAACCCTGAATTGGGTCGGCATTTTAAAACCGGTAATGAATGAAAATAAGAGCCGTGGTGGTTCAAAGGATAGAGTGCTCGCTTTCCAATGACGTGATGTGGGTTAGAATCCTAGCGATTGCTTATTGATGCGAATTCTGTACCTGCCTCGCACCGATTACAGTGATGACGCAAATTATCCTCAGAGGCGAATTTCTCCCAGTACTTGATCCAGGGGTTCCTTCGTCTTCTGAATTGAGTTCAAAATTGTAAGGGTGCGAAGTTGAACATTGGTAGTCGTAAAATCAAAACTGGCTCGACTTTTCAACGATTATGACAAAATAAAAATAAAAAATAACCTTTGGACATATTCACAACCACGAGACATAAACTAAACTGAGCAAATATTTTGAAATCAAATCATCATACTGAAATCAATATCATTTGAAAATCAAACTAACGAATAAATGGTTAACCCAATAAATGGTATCTGGAAAATCAGGCCAACGAATAAATTGTTTTAATTTGATTACTGTGATTCTTTAAACCATCATGCATACATTTTATTATTTAGGCATTTGGATCCATAGTAGTACTTGTTGTTTGTATAACGACAACAACTCTTTGTCTCGTCTTATACTTCCGATCACCTCAAAAAGACATGCCAGAACTTGCTTCGAAATTAAATGTGGAAAGCTTAGGAGCAGAATCCAAAGATATAGTTGCAATTCCTATTGAAAAAGATGTAGAAAAGAACCTCCTTGACGGAGCTGGTATTGCGATTTATAAAATAAAGAAAACAGACTCAGGTAAGTACGCACTATTACTGCCAAAGGATATTATTTCTTATTTTATACACTGTAAGCAAATACATGACCATTCAGAAGATTATTGAATAATTACAAGCTCAAAATTACTCCAAAGAGGGAACCATTTGATACATCAATGCAAACAGCGCAAGAGAAGAAAACTATGGAAAACTCAAATTTTAATTCTTTTTCGTCGAACAAGTCAAACATTTAGCATTCTAAATAATGTTTTTTAGTTATTTTTTTTTCAAGTTAGTAAGATATGTGAAGCTTCTATTTGCAAAGTTTTTTGTCATCCATTCTTAAAATTTTGAGTAATTTACTAAATACGAATAATAATTTGTACACATACGTCCCTAAGGCTGCTAAGTAAACCTTTTAAACTTTTTTTAATATTTCTGTCAGACTTAGTTCTCGATAACACTTAAGTTCATTGATAGAAAGATTTAGCACTTCCACACAGCCTCTCACACGCATAAATGTGTTCTGCGCAAGCACTGTAAAGAATCGAAATTTTAAATTATTTATATTAAAATCTACGTTATTTATACGTTATTTATTATACGTATATTACCATACATCTAATTACGTTATTCATTAAATTTTCTCTACTTTTCATATTTTTCATAAAAGTCCATTAGGAAATATATCCACATAAATATCAAATTAGAGTGCATATTTGTTTCTTAAAAAATAGGCATTTTATGCTATTTTTATTACATTTTAGTGGATACTGTAATGTCAAGTATTAACAAATTAGAAGAACGACTTCAACCCGATTTTCCTGGCTCAAATGACAGGTAATATTATTTACTTCCTTTATAATTTACTAGAGAACTACTATTGTTTGAAACTATCAATTTAATAATAAATTTTTAAATTCAATTATAAGTTTATAAAATCGCAATCGTAATTAACGTACCACAACTGGAATAAAAAGGCTATTTGCTTTTTCTTTTTGAGCATTGCAATATAAGTACATGCAATTGTGGCACTGTGCACTAAACGCGGTTAATTCTACACAAAAAAGAACACAAAATGTATCAGTAGTTTCTTTTTTACATGTACCTCGATAATTTTTTCCTCTAAAATTCTTTTACAATAGAAACAGTGGTTTTACATTAATGAAATCTTTTGCTACAAAAATGCATAACTAAACTATAAATGATGATTTATGAAATTTTTTTTTATTTTATCGTAGACTCTCTCAGAGAGTCATCAGTGAAGGAATGAAGAGATCAGAGACATCATTCAGTGAAAAGCATTTACTGTCCTCCACAGATAGTGAGAATTCGACACCAACCTCTTCACCCATCCATACCGTCAGCTGCAAAAAATCACCTTCTGCTAAAGAAGATATCAGCAGATCCCATTTGCGTCATGTAATTCTCCTTATCCTCAACTTGATATCAATGGCAGTGGTAAGTTTACTCTTGAAATTCATTACTAAATTTTCATTATAATTAGGTGAAAATGTGTGTTTAAAGAAGGGGAGTGAAGAAAGAAATCTAGAAAATTGATTTCAACACTAACTGTTTGTATTTACGTTAAAAAAAATAATAAAGATCATTATAGAAAATCCAGATTAAGATGGATTGTAAAAGCGGAGGCAAACTTTCTTTACACCCTAGGGAAAGGAACTGGCTCACTAGTGACAAAAATATAGAAAGTGGTGGAAGAAACTACAAAGGCACAGGCCCAACTAGGGCTCTCTGGCCAATTATGGTGAGTTCGAAGTAATCGACTACTAGGCTAAGCTAAGCGCAGTCGAAATCAAGAAAACTGATTTTAACATTAATTGTTTGTATTAATGTAAAAAAAAAAATCGCTTTCGTGAAAATTCACCAAAGAAAATGCAGATTGAGATGGATTAGGTCAGTGGAGACAAACTTACTTATTATCCAAACTGGCTCGTACTGGACAAAAATAAGACGTGGTGGAAAATAATATAAAGGTAGGCACTGGCCCCCACTGAGTTGTCTGGCCTATTATGAGGAGTAAGAAGCATTTCAAAGAATTATATTTGTGCTGACTGAAATATGAAAGGTCAATAAATAAAATTAAGATAACCAACCTCAATTGTGATACTAATCATTCGCTTGCGGATGTTAGGAAATGGAAAAAATGGTTCATTCACGCAATGAACAAAAACATTTTTTCAACTATTCGATTTTGATCCAATTAAATAAGAATAGTTAAAAGACTTGATAGAGCACCTTTGTTAATTTTAGTAAATTTGGTTAAATTATCTTTAGAATAAAAAGCAAATGTTAAGAATATGTTCATAAAATATAGATAAAAATACATTAAAATTTTCTAGAAATTATAAAGTGGGAGCTCTATGTAAAATTACAGAGAAGTTAAAACGGATAGCTTTTTTGAAAATATAGAAAAATCATAGGAGATTCAATAATCTTATTGAAAAATAGCATGCTGAACTCTGTAAATAATAATCTCCCTGCTTTTAAACGTTAAGGTTTTTCCAGCCCAGAAACTGACATTGACAATATAATAGAATAGAATCCGAACTACTTAGAGATATTGATGTTGAAAGCGAACATTCTATCCAAACCACTCCAAGTAGGCGGCAATAAACTTGAGAAATAAAAATACAATAAGTTAAAACATCTGAAAGCAAGTCCATTTGGAGAAATGCACAGGGAAAAGCCAATATTTTCTGTAACACAGTTCCTGAGAAACTTGTTTATATGCGTTTGAACAAAAATTTACGTAATTAAACAGAAATTCTAATTTTTATTTGTGTACTTTTTCGAAATTTTTTCTACAATGTTAGTTGTAGAATCTATTATCTTTTTATTTTTATATTCAATCCTCGTGCGTTCCTTAATCCTGAAAGTTTATTTATTTATTTCAAATTTTACTTATTATGTTCTTTGATGAAACTCTTGTATTGAGATTTTTATGATTTTAAAAATTTATTCATAATTGTCACATTTTCCCTCTCTTGTTTCGCAATCATTTTCACTTTTAAATATCTTGTTTAATAAAGTATATTTTATAAGTACAATTAAAATAAATGAATGCTTTATTTTGTTTCATTCTCCGAAGTTTTATAAATCAGAGGCCACTGCCCTTTTTTAAATAAAATTCAATGTTTTAATTAGATTTTTGGAGCACTATCATTATTTACGCTATACTATCAAAATATAATTTAATGTTAACTTAGTAGGCAGGTAAATATCTATATTTTCGTGAACTTTCTAACTGCATAACAGGAAGAAAGCTAATTAGCAGTAAAATTGTAATTGTGAACAGGAAGAAAACTAGTATTCAAGAAGTCAATAATAAAAAGATCTTAGATATGTAACATCCTAAAAAGAGACGTTTCAGCTGTTTAATTTTATAGTTGTAATAAATTAACGATCGATTACTTTAAAAAAATGAGACTTTTCTACCCTTGTTTTTATGCGAATGCCTATATTAATACATCGCCGATAAGTTAGATCAAATTAATTATTATTATTTTATTATTAACTATTATTTTATTTTTTCAACCAGGGTCTAACAATCAGTACGTGGAAATTGTCAACAAATCAACCAAATGGACTCTTTGTAGCCATGGAATTTCTGGATGCCGTTTTAAATGTTGGTCAGGTAAGCAACTCGCTATTATTGAAAAACAATATTGATTTTTTAATAGGCTTTTAATGATTTTTAAACTATATCTTTTGTTTATAGGGAGTATTTGTATTTATCGTCTTCATTAAAGATACAAAGTATATCCTAGCACCTATTTCAAAGTGGTAAGCGGTGATTTTTTAAAACTTTATTAATTTCCTGTAATTGGTATCAGGTATTGTTAGAAAATGAAAAAGAAATTTAAATTTTTTCCTTTCAATAGTACAAACACCGTATCAAAAAAAAATTATCAATAATGCTTAAAGGCAGCATTAGATTTTCAGATCGGCTATTTCAGGAACTTTAAAGAATTGCGTTTAAAAAGTTCTCCTGTGAACAAAATTTCTATAGCTATTAATGCTTTTTATAGTAATAAAGTGAACATTCTATTCATCAGATTGATTTCGCACTTGTACGTTAGGTTCCCTACTCTCCCATACTTAAGATTTGAAGCAACTACACATGCTCGCGTTAATTTTAGATGCCGATGATAATACCACGATGGTTGAAACTTTTGGAGTCAGCTTTGGCCTGTAACAGAATGTAGAGTTATAAAAGAAAAAGAAGGATATTAACATAGCTCACCCGTTTGAAAGTTATCATATGCTTAAAAACTTTCTGGTGTGACTATATTTTCTAAACAAGGTTATAAGGCCATTAAAATGACGTCTCATACTTAAAATTCTGAGTAAACGTTCTGCTGATGACCGCAACTTATCAGTAAAAATTTTTATAACTTTGTCACAGAACTAAAGTTTAAAGTCAAATATTTATAAAGGTAGAAATGAAAAGGAGTTTATAACTTATCCTAAACTTTTTTATCAATGAACTTTAGGAGTGCGGCCTATCTGCTAAATATAAAAAAAGAAGAAGAAATTACATTTAATATTATTCATCGGTAAGGAAGATAAAATTATTGATTTTGTAGAAAATTTAATTGTGTACAAAGCTTTATATGGATCATAATTTTTTTTTATTTTACAACTTAATTATAATTTTAGGTTGACGAAAGTCAGGCATGGTTTTTACTCACTAAATGAGGATTCGATAGATGTAGCTATACAGCAACAGTGTCATCAGTTTCGTACTTATCATAGAGACAACTGCAAAAAAGACTTACCAAAATCGATAATGTAAATATAAATATTTTCATATGTTCTTTTATTAATCATGTTCAAGCTGAGGTCAGATTGCCAAAACATTGATTGTTTGACGACCTCAATTATACTAGAGCATTTGCTGGATTATTTATTTTTTTTTTTTTTGAGAAGGGAAAATGAAAAAAAATCAAATGTTTTAAAGATTTATACAAGGTGTTCCGTAAAGACTATCCTTAATATGGATTTTCAGAATCTTTATCAAATATCGAAACAAAATATGTGCACATTGGAAGGTCTCTAATCAATATTTAAGCGAATAAAACGCTATAGAAATTCTATAAATTACAGTAAAGGAAGGACTATGCAATAAACAGCAAGGCAGGATTAATTGGAGATTAAAACCTGAAGGTATTTCTAAAATCGTCCTTCATCTTCTGTCTTGTTGTTCATCACGCATACCTTAATTTACTATAAATTTTTCGTTTTCCGATATTGGTTTTTTCCTTGCTAAATATTGATAAGAGACCCTCAATGAGTACACTTTTCATTTCTAATAAGAATTCTAAAAAATACATACTATAGGTGGGCTTTTTGAAGTATCCTGCATAAATCTCTAAAACAGTGTTTTTCTCCTCTTCCCCCCAAAAAATTTATAGTTAAAGTCTTCAAAGAGTCAATATTTTGCCACATAAGCTTGTGAAAACTTTCGCAAACCATCATCTTTCTGCAATATGCCTCATTTATTGAAAAATCTCATTCATTTTCTAATCAGCTTGACAATTTTCAGGCATATCGCACTCAATCCATTTACCTTTGAGCTATATATAGAATGAACTATCCATTGCTCATTTAGCCTTAACCGTTTGCAGCGAGCTCCAACCGTTTCAAACATTTACAATGAGCCTTGAGTTATTTCCTTGAGCTTGCTCTAAGGAAATCAAACAAAAGAAATATGTTCAAATTAAAACTAGCTTTAAATTACATCTTTTTACAAAACAGACAACAAAATTAGAAAAAGAAAAGAATTCTGCACTATCGAGTGTTTAAATTAATGTTTTTAAGTGAAAGGTTTCATTAAAAAAAAGTGCTATTTCGAAAATTTAAGAATTCTTTGAGAAAGATTGTCTATCTTTTTGTCTAATTTAATCATACAATATTGATTTATTTTGTCCATTCATTAACTGGTTTTCTGACGATCTTGAAGGTTATCTAAGACGCACATCTCGCTCTGGCGAGAAGTCAGTAGTGAACGAGCTAAAGTTCTCAATTCTTAGAATGAAATTCTTGAATTAAGTGATTGTTTTTGTATGTTTTCAAGGGCATTTGAGCATTTTGGAAACTAACATTCAATGACGAAAAGTAGAAAAAGCCTTTCTTTTGGCAGTTTATTAATACGCCAAGAGTAAGAACATTAAGACAAGATCAGTTCAAATGAGTGTTGGTAATATAGATTTCGCCAATTAGAAGCTTGCTTACAGATTTTTTCCCCATACTCTTGTGTTGTAACTTATACCACTTGCCAATACCAGCAAGCCTGCTTGAAACCAAGCGATTTTTTAAGATAGTGGGCGCCACCTATGGGAGAATACGACTTCAGCCACACACACGTCACAGCCCGCAATAGAGGGTGGATCAATTCATACATCCACAGATTAAAATTTTGACCTGAACCAGAGAACGATCAATCTCCTATTCAGTACCTCTAGAAACGTATTGATTTGTTATGGGAACTCGGAGAACTTTGTGACCCTGACGAATTTAACGTGCACCAGCCACTATTTCATACACGGGGATGTTTCAGCCGGATGGGTTCAAAATTTCGTTCTCACGAACAAGAGTCTATCGTTCTACCAACCAGGCAACCAAGGTCCATACATATTCTTGTAAGTTAATATCTTGGGTTTATTCACCATACATATATATTCAAAGAGCTAACTGAGTACAAAGCTCATAGCAAAAAGCCAATACAAACTAAGGCTGTTGGTATTAAGTCTAAAAATTATCAAGCTGATTAAAAAGACTACTTTTCCAGTTCAGCTGATACATTGCAAAGAGCCGGATTTTTCAATTAGTTTACGACATTTTACCTTTTCTTTCTTAGTGGCACGATATCCCTGATCTTCTCGATATTTTCCTTGCGTCTTTCCGTTTGGCCTCTATCCTCCAATTTTTAATTTTCAGAATGTGTATTTAATTTTTCATCTTCGCCATAAGCCGTTCACTTGATTACCACATAAATACGTTTTAGGATTTATATCTTGAAAATTGCCAACGCCTTCTCACCTTTCGAGGTTAATGCCCATGCCTCAAATGCATATAATAACATATCTTATAAGTATATTTTACTAAAGATAATTTAGTTTTTATTCTTAGTAAGCTTGACTTTAAATTTTTGAGACAGTAAAAATTTCTATTTGCATTTGTGATACATTCCTAAGCTAAGATAATTGCTGTATTTCATTCCTTTTCCTCAATAAGTGAAACTAAATACTGTATGAATAATTTTTTATTTCGCTCAATTAGATAATAAATAAGCGATTGATTTCACAAACGAGAGAGATTACTCAAGCGACTCAAATAATAATAATTATTAATTTTTTAATATTACTACGTTCCATTTTTATTAACTCGCTTTCTGCTCGAAGTGGTCGAATCTTGCAACAAAAATTTCGACCACTTTCCGCAAGCTAATGCATTCAGTTTTACTAGAACTTCATACCTGATGGCAATGTTTCCTGACCGCTACAAGCAGAATTTTTCATCACTTTTATTAATAAATAGAATTTGTCTTCAATCAAAATTCCAAACACTTTCCCTGCATTTAGAGTTATCCAATCCAACCAAACCTCTCTCAGTATTTCACCATAATAGGAAATGTTGATACTGACTAATTTTTAACAGTGACCACTTTTTAAAATTTACGGCCACTTTCTTAAAAATCGAACAATTTAAAAGATAAATGAAATTGTTGACATTAATTATGTCATTCTTTAGAAGCATTTATTAAAATATTGTTAACTTAACTACAAGATTCATTTCTAAAACAAAGAAACATTTTAATAAACAAGTTCGAAATTTTTTTAAAATATTCATCATAATTCCATATTCATTAAATAATAATAATAAAATGCTCATAGAGTGCATTTTCGACGAAAAAAGAGACGATCCAAAGACAATCTTTTAGTCACCAATTTTTATATTTAGTCGTGACCATTAATTTTGCCCGATATTATCGAATAAGGAAATTCGCCATAGATTAAATTTTCAACAACTGCTTGACTACATGGAGTGCTTATAATTTAACTTAAGTTCTGAGCTGGGTGGCATAGGTAACAAAAATAAAAGGTAACATAAAACAGAAAAAAAAATAAAGTGAGAAAAAAGCAGCAACAAAAAAAGTACTTAAAACTACGATAACTTTCGAACAAATTAGAATTACGAGAAATCTATTAACATAAACTGAATAGTTATAATATGAGTCTTAAAGCATTAAGATTACCATTAGAAAAACCAATGAAAAGTTCCAATAGATTTTGCAAAATTTTTTAAAAATAAAACAGTTTGACACTTTTTGACACATCATGTCAAAAACCCAACCCTGATTATAGTAGGTATTTTTTCCTACAAGTTTATCAGTAAATAATTCTCAAATTAATTACCGAATGTTAAACTTTTATTTCATTGTAATTCTTGTACATTTTTCAATACATCTTAGCAATTTCAACTTTTTAAATCTAGTAGTTTTTACCTAGAAAATCAAAATGTAACATTAAATTAAACACTCAAAACAGCGACTGCGGTCCTACGATTTTTTAACATAAATAATTAGAAGAGCTAACTTTAGCAATGATTTTAAGAAATATTATAAATATTTTTAAAAAAAAGAGAAAAAAAGTGGTATTTTTCTTCAAAAAAGAAAAATGTTTCCCTTCACATTATAAATATAAATAACAAACTGAAACTTTTCTTTTTTCAGAAAAAATGATGTAATTCATAAAAACTGCTTCACCGGAACAGAATTTGTAGATTGGCTGAATAAAGTCGGCTTGGCAAGTCATCGAACAGCAGCAGAAAATTATGGACAACGATTGTATCGAGGAGGAGTGCTTTCAAGCGTCGACGGTGCTGTGCAATTTCACGATAATAGCGGATATTTATATACTTTAGAGGAGTGCTGTCCAAAGTAAATTAGACTTTTCTTGTCACACATCATCAATAAATCATTTGTAAATATCTTTCTCACAATGTATCTCAAATGTTTAAGTCATAGTATTTGAGCTTAATGTATGTATTGTGGAGTTATTTCCACACAAAGTGTAGCTATTCTGTATGAAATAAAACTAATTAAAAATTTCTTTTTTCTTTTCTTAAATTTAAACCCATAATAAAGGTTGGCAATTTATATGAACAAAGCAGGAATAGTTGTTTGCATAAATTGTCGACCATAAAGTGTTATAATCTGCTTTCCAAACTTATACACCATATTCTGAGCTAAAATAAAATCTTGCAATAACATAAAACGTAACAAGTGATATTAGTTATCATATCCATGGAATACTGACAGATTTAACAAAATTAATTTGAACTGGACCAGGCACAAGATTGCATAAAAGAAAAAGGGAGAATTTATGTTAAATAAAAATATTAAAAGAATGCTTATTAATGAAAATTTTCTCACAATTTTATTATTCTTTAAAAATTATGAATAAAACGTGCTTTTTATTCATAATGATTTATAGCATAATGATTTAAAAAAATTAGAAACTATACTTATGGTCATGATTAAAATATAAATGTTTAGCAGCAAAATCTATACCTTCAACATAATTTAATAAAAATTTTGCCTTTTTTACTAGTTAAAAATTCATCCATAACCAGATAACGAAAGAAAATTAATTTAGTTAAACAAATAAGTTTTAATGAAAAAAAAATTAAACACGTTAGGAATCAAAAATAAATGTTTTATTGTAATTGGAGAATTATTTTTTTATTACATTTCAAGAATTATTATTATAAGCACATAAAGTGACATATTATAAACATGAAATACTATAAATAGGGAAAACTAACAACCCTTTTAAAAATCAAATATTCTAAGTGTGAAATATTAGGTACAGTATTAAATAAGGAGGCAGTGACCGTTAAATGAAAAATTGAGACAAGCTTGAAATGTAGTTACAGATATGATAAAAAAATTTGCCCACTTGGTAGCAGCTGCAATAATAACCAAGCAACTGTCTAATCCTTTCATTCTATTTCGTATGAAATATTATTCTATTTCTGAAAATTGTGTGTAATGGAACAGCTGATCTCAAAGAGTCACTGCTGGTGTTACTATTCTTATAATACTATTTGTAAACTTTAACAAATCACAGGGAAGTAATTAAATTAAAATATCTTGGTAAACTTTTTGCAACTAGTATAACAGTAAAATATAAATGTTCAAACAACTGTGGAGAAATACATTTCAGATTTATTAAATAAACTGTGTGAATAAGAATAACTTCTATTCCATTATTTATTGACTGTACCAAATATAAATGGTGCAGGTTCAAATCATTCCTCAGACATTAATAAAATATGGGGATTAATTTCATGCACAATGTTTGCAGCATCTTCAAAATCAATTAAGGTGGAACTAAACTGAAAAAATTCTAAGGAACTTAAAGAGGAGATTAAATTTCTAATTCCATTTTCAGTTAGGCTACATTCAAATAGAAGAGCCTCTACTAGTTTAGATAGGTTATTTTTTGCGAGTATTTTATTTAAAGTATGATCACAGAGATTTCTCGCACCATCAATTCTCAAATGTTTCAACTCAGTGCAACTTGAAAGGAGCATTATGAGAGTCTCCTTGTGGCAATAAAAATCAGGATCCAATAATTCAATGTACAGAGATGTGAGATACTGAAGACATACAGTAGGGCGCTCGTAACTTTGTATCTCGTTAAAAAACTCAACTTTAAGAATTTCAAGCTGGGTGCAATATTTAGCAATTACTGCCCAATCAACATAATAGAAATTTATTACATGAAGTTTTTTCAAATTTACACCAATCTTCTCAAGTAAAAGTTGGACACCGAGTTGAAAATTTCCTCCATTTGGTTCTTCCCACTGAACTAATAAAGAATTTAGGTTTTTAAAATCACTTAAAGCAAAAATTGCTTCATTATCATTTGCTAAAACATCAATTTCCTTCATTTCTGGGCATGTTAAAGTTGCAATATGCATTGCAACTGAGCTAACAGCACCATTATCGAAATATGGATTTCCCAAGTAACAACGCTGCAACTTATACTGAGTTGTAAGACTGCCATCGTATAGCTCCTCGATATGCAAAAACTCTAAAGGCCGGGATATGTCGGCTTTTATGTAAACTAACTCTTTGCAGTACTTAAGCACAGGAACAAGATCACAAAAAGGAACTGGATTTCTATAATCTTCAAAAACAGATAGAGACTTAAGTGAATGATTCGGTTCATAATAACCACAATTTAAAATAAACCTGCAAACTGGCTTTTCACTAACAAAATTTAAGTTCAAGAACTTCAATTTATCACATCGGTTAATTACTTCCACATTGAACCGAATGCACGATTCCAGAGACTCTATTTGAGGAGAAATTCCCAAAAGGCACTCAAGAGCATTTCCGGGTTTAAAAACTTTAGCATTAGCAGAATACGGATCAGTGCAATTTACATTTCTGAAAGTTAATGTCTTTAAATTCTGACAAGCAACTGAGAGAGACATCAATATCGAAATCAGCTCCTCGGTACTCAGCAGAATATCATCGAGCACAAGGCGCTCGAGACGCCCACTAGTGAGAAGACAGTACAAGTCAGTAACTTTCACACCATTGGGAGTTGAAATTTGTATAACAGTTGAAGTTATTTCATTAATGATTTCAGGTGGTAAAAAAGAGAATGGATTATCATCTTGACTGCCACTGGAAATACTCCAATAACCTTTCTTTATAAGTGTTGCAATTTTCCAAATACATGTGCGGTATAATGACATTGTTCAGAATCTAAAAAGAATTAACAGTATTTAAAGTATTTCATAATAGTTTATACATTAATTAACAAACACTTGAAGAGGTAGAAATAAAAAAATCAACGAATTCCAGTGAAAAAATAACGAAATTTCATATTTAAATTTACCAAATTCTGCCTACTTCTCCGAGGAAAAGTATTATGCCTTGAGATTCTTGCAACTTGAGATATCGATAACTTCTAATGGCAACATTGGTATTATTTTTATTTATAGATGACATTAATCAATAGATGATATATAGCAAAAGTTGGCAACCAAAGTAAGAATTTAGTACACAAAGAAATACTGTACAGTAAGACCCCGCTTAACGCTGTTCCTGTTTAGCGCTCTTTTATTTCAACCCGGGGATTCCCCCAAATATGTACATAACATATCCGAAACAGTGTAGTTGTGTTTCTTGTTTGGTGCGATGCTGTACAGACGCATTTTTATCATTTGAAACATTTGTTGACATCATTGTAAGTACATATAAATTTATATAATACTATAACGATTAATACAGTGACAAATATTATGATCTTTAGTTTTTATCATGGGTGATAATGAAAAACAAGAAAAGAAAGCAACCAGAAAAAGCTTTTCACTGAAAACTAAAATGCAAGTGGTTAGAAGATTAGATTCTGGTGAACGTCAATCTCAAATTAGTGCTGTATTGAATTTGGCAACTTCAACAATAAGGACAATTCTTAAGAATAAAGAAAAGATACTTTCATCGGCAACTGCAACTACGTCAAGCTCTGCAACTTTCATCGTCAAGCTCTGCAACTAGCAAAAAGAACTTTCGATGGCGTTTGTGAAAGGAGTTTGACCACTATAACTGAAATTATGGACCAATTTTTTGAAAATGATCCAAATTTTGACAGGAGTTCAAAAGCAAGACGGAGTGTTATAGATGTTTTATCCACTTATCAACAACTTCTAACAGAAGGCAAAAGGAAAACACAAACTACATTAGATGCCTTCTTGACAAAAAGGAAACACAAAATAGACTGAATGATCTGACTGACTTAGAATTTTATTTGTTTTTATAAGTATGTATATGCATTTATATTGTTTTCATTTTTGTAAGAAATAAATGTTTGGTTTTATTTTTATTAGAAAAAGCATAATTTTTAAATTTAATACCTAACCAATTTTCTATCCATCTTCCCCATACCCCATTATTTACAGGTTAAGATAGCCTCGTTTAGCACTGTTTCGCATTACGCTCTACTTTGACGGAACATATCCAATGCGTTAGACGGGGTCTTACTGTATTTCGTTCAAAATTTTACATTTTCAGACATCAATTTTTATCCTACTTTTTTTGTGCATTTGTAGTTAATCTCTGTATTATTTAACCTCATAGATCTTGATAAATAAATTTGTGCAATCCTGTGTAGGCACAGCAAGTAGCAATTTATTTAAAATACTGGTAGAGGGATGAGAAAAATAATAAAACTTCTACAAATACAGTAAAACCTCATTAAGTCGTCACCCTGATAAGTCGTCACTCCACTTAAGTCGTCATTTTCCTGTGGTCCCGACTAAGCCTCATAGACAATAATGTAAAATAACCCTCTTTTACCCGTCATCGAATTTAACTCTACTCCGGATAACTCGTCACCCCCAAAAAATGGCAAACCTATCTTTTTTCGCACTTTTGTATACTGTTATCTTTTTTCGTACTGTTATCTTTTCAAACCCGCCCCTTTCACTTTAAGTATCTGGGGGAATTTCTGACCACCCACAATGTTCGCTCTACAGCTGTGAGCATTCCTTTCCTTTTAGGGGATTCTTGGAATTTTGCATGCCAATCGTTCAAAGTTCTCACTTCTTGCTCCGACTCAGTCGAGTGTAGACGTTTTTCTTTATTGTACGTACTTCAGTGGGACTTCATTTCATAGTGAGTAAGCCCCACTATAAGGGCCATTTTATTTTCTTACAAAATTGTGATTTGATTACGTTTCAAAATGCCGGGAAAACGAAAACTTACCTCGTTATCTCTTAAAGAAAAAAAGGATTTAATTGCACTTTTTGAAAAGTCAAATGTTTCGAAAACAGCTTTTGCCAAAGAACACAATATTCCGAGAACTACCTTAAGTGATATTCTATCGTCAAAGCAAACCATTGAGGAAGCAGACTGCAAAGACGAGATCAAGGAGATTTTAGTTCGATGGTTAAAGCATGCAAGATCGCAAAATGTGCCTATTTCTTCTGTCATTCTTAAAGAAAAAGCGATGGAAATTACTAAGGTGTTGAACATAGAAGATTTCCATTGATGCAATGGTTGGCTTGAGCATTTCAAGGACAGAAATAGTCTTTCTTTTAAAACGATTTGTGGGGAAGCCGCAGCTGTTGATGGTGATGCTATAGAAAATTGGAGGAATAGTGTTCTCAAGGACATTTTATCCAGGTTTGATGCCTCGAATGTTTTTAATCTAGATGAAACGGGCTTATTTTATCGTCTTTTGCCTGATAAAACTCTATCGTTTAAGGGCGAAAAATGCATCACTGGAAAAGCCAGCAAGCAACGTCTAACACTTTTGCTGGGAGCGAATATGAATGGAAATGAAAAGCTTAAACCACTAGTGATAGGCAAGAGTAAAAGGCCACGCTGTTTTAAAAACGTTAAATCTCTGCCAGTTGAATATGAAGCAAATTCAAATGCATGGATGACTACAATGATTTGGGAACGGCATATCCGTAAATTGGATTCCCAGTTTTCGCGCCAAAAGAGAAAAGTTTCAATTATTGTCGATAATTGCACAGCCCATAGTCAGCCCGAAAGCTTAAAAGCTATTGAAATCGTTTTCCTTCCTCCAAATGTTACTGCACTTCTTCAGCCATTACATCAAGGGATAATTCGGGACTTCAAAAGAAAGTACAAAAAAATGCTAGTAAAAGACCTGATAAAAGCATTGGATTAAAATGAAAAGTTTGAAGTTTCCGTTTTAGACGCGATCAATTATGTGCATAGAAGTTGGAGCTCAGTTTCTACGCAAACTGTTTTTAATTGCTTCAGACACGCGGGATTTGTAGCCGATGCAGAATCCGAAGATATCCTCTGTGAAGAAGTCGACCCCGAGCTCTTAGAAAATTTGCTGCAAGTTGTTAATGAAAAAGGTTGCAGTGTCAATGACGTAAATGCATTTGTCGATATTGACAATGACATCACTATTTGTTCACAAGCGACTGTAAAAGATTTAACTTCAGAATTTTTAGATGAAAAACAACACAGTTCCAGCAAGGATAGTGAGAATTCGTGTGGAATTCCGCCCAGCAAGACTGAAACATTAGAAGCCTTAGAGAAAATTAGACGATATTTAACATCAATTGAAGGCACAACAGAGGAAGATTTCAAGGCGCTGATGATATTGGAAAAGAAGTTTAACAGCAATCAACAATTCCTGCATCAATCCACTATGTTAAGCTATTTTAATGATCAGAAATAAAAATAAAAAGTGGTAACTATACAAAAGTATTTGTATTCCTTTTCTATTACATTCTAAAAATCTAATTTTTCTCAACGAATCCTACTGCAGTCCATTAAAAAAGTTCATTTTTTTTTTTTTGTTTTTTTAAAGAAATTTCTAACTCCACTTAAGTCGTCGAAAATGTTCGGTCCCTTGAGTGACGACATAACGAGGTTTTACTGTATAACTGACAAATATCTAACATTACGCGGCTTACAATTTCTCGGACCAACAAGCAAAAAAATGCACTTGCAAAAAAGTTTTTATATCTGAATCGGTTGAGGAAACAGTTAATAAAGTACTTAGATCGCTAACAGTGAAACATATCTATAGTGAATGTTTCAAAGGAAGGAGGGTATAAAAAATAATTAGGATAATAATAATAAGCCAAACATAATCTTTAAGATTTTTCATTTAACAGATCAGGAACACAGAAACTGCCTGGATGAGCTTTAAGACTGAGAAATAGTTTATCTTTGTTATAATGTACAATAATAGTTTACAAGAGGAATAATTAATAAAACTAAAATTATATTTATAAATAAAAAACATAAGAACAACATATATAAGTACGTATAAAATAAATTCAGCATGTTTTGTTACATTAAAATTAACAACCATAACTTTTAAAAATATTGGAAGATTTCTTTCAGTAACCAAATAAATATTTATTTCCACACGGGAAAAAATTGAGATTTGTCTCCAAATGAACCATTTACCAAGGTCATAAAGGTTACTAAAAATAAGAGGTACTTAACAGTTATTTCAGAATTATAACAAAAAGGGGAGAATGAAAATTCATTGTTTATTAGCCTTTAAAGTGAAGGAAAATAACCGAAAAATTAGTATTGAGAAAAAAGGCACAGTTATCAATGTAATAACCAAAATAAATGATTTTTAAAATCATAATAACTTCTGTAGGATTTGACATAGAAACAAAACTGAAACAGTTTCAGAAACAGAAAGTTCATACTTTTACATTACAAATAAAACAAAAAAAAAGATAGTTTGGTCATAATTGGCTTAAAAAAGGTAGTTGGGTATAAATCTAATAGATCTACTTATAGTATCACAGTTCTCTTCTGGGTTAGGTCATTTCTTTCCAGACAATGAGCTAGAAGTGTAAAACAGAAAACTTTCACTTAGTGTAATTTCTTAAAAATTAATTTTATGAAATTTTTTTTTGCAAAATTTATTGGGTTGCTTGATTCTTTTAATTGTTTTTTTAACATCTTTTGGTTAAGGTTAGAAAGCTCCGCCACCTGCTTGCAAACCCGCAACAATTGCTACACAACCTAGTACTACTCTCTTTGAGAACTAGGATTGGATAGATAAACAAATTAACAAAATTGAATAATTAATCACAAATTTCTTTCATGAAAGTACTTTTAAGTTTTTCTACAATTTAGCCATTGCAAATGAGGAATCGTAAGAATGAATGACTTGTTAAAAATTTATTGTATAGGAAGGATTATTGAGCAAAAGTTCTTTCAACACTCCATTACTATCAAATATGGCAATCTCAAATATGCTGTGATGATAACAAGTGTTTTTCAAAGTCATGCCTAACGAGAATTGACAGTGGATCACAATTTAAACATACTTCAGTGAGTATTCCATTGATGAAGAAAATATGTCCTCTGATAAGGAATCTGAGATATTCATTTTTATGGTATATGCAAAATTTTTTTGACCAGCATTTTACCACCATAAATTCATTTCCTCATAATTATTTCTCTGCAAATTTATACAGCTTTGATATTTTAGCTCTAGGATGTAGATGATAGTGAAAATAGCATTTATACCGATAACTTTCCATGCCAATTTAAACAGAATTGCAAAATTATAATCCTTAGAATAAAAACAGTTAAAAATAAGTAATGAAAGTATTGAATTTTTATACTATAGAGAGGCATTTTTAAATATCGGCAATTAAAAATGTATTTTTATTATCTTAATCTTTTGCATTAAAATATGAACTTTTCTCTCCTTCTCTTTTTACAGATATTTTTAATATTTAATGTATTTTTGTGTACGTGCAAAATATTGTGTTCTTCTATTTATTTTATGTTAAAAGTGAGGTGATTTTGTTTCATTTTTTGTAATCTTTTCTGCTCAAATATTTTTCAATTATAACTAAATATTAGTAGTTAATTAATATAATTCTTATAACTATGTATTAGTATTATATTTGTCATTTCAATACACATGAAATAAAATTTGAATCAATGTGTAACCGTGTAAATGTGTATAATAAACGTATTTTCTCTTCTTTTTTTTTATTATCAGAAATTACTTTAAGTTTGAAATGTATACTTCGAATTCGAAATCCTATCTTTCAAGCAATTAATGACATTTTTTTATTTCTGTCCTAGTGATTTTTTTTGGTTCCAGTTTCTTGAAACTTTTTTTTTAATTTACTTTTTAAATTTAGTTAAAATAAATCTTACACAGCAGAATGACAAATCCCTACTAAGAACTGCATAGTGGTTTTCTTTTAAAATACTAATACCATGGATTAAGAACAATGCTGTTAAAGACAACAGGTAAAAACATGGAGATACACGAGTCCCTCAAGGTGAATGTCAAGAGGGAACCAAATAGCAACAACCATGGGTGCAAGTTGGAAAAAAGGCCAAGACTGAAAATTTTTTGACTGAAATACCTAACATACACAATACCCCCTTGACATATGCAAACTATCTAAGAAAGCTTTACCATAATACATCAAGATTAAATACTGTACAAAAAATATTTATTCATCTGTCTTTTGATAAAATAACAACAGGACATAAGAAAATAGACCAATAACGTAGACCTAAAAAATATTTTTATGGACAGAAAAAATTTTTTCCGATTTCCGTCTTCGAGTCAGTCTTGTTTCCGTCTTACTTCCGTCCGCGGACATTTTCGAAAGACGGAAATCCGTCCTGGGGACGGAAGACTTGCACCCATGGCAACAACTCATGTATTAGTTTGCTTATGTACCATTTTAGACAGCATCAAGAGTTTGTGAACGTTTTAATACTGCCGATTTGCACATTCTTTCTACATAAGTTCTGAATTTAAAGTTGCTGCATATATATTGAAATTTTATAATTGGCAAAATAATTGGTTTTAACCAATTATTTTAACAATTTAAACATGAGTTATGCAAATAATTGGTGAAAACCAATGATTTACATTTATTTAACTCTAGTAACATTTGAATAAATCTACTAGTTTAGCAATAGTAAGAAAATATAATTATATAGGTATTTTTATGTAAGACTTATAATACTTCATCAATCTGTTTATTAATTTATAAAAGCAATCTGAGAAAATCAATCAAACTGACTGCATCTGATTACAGAAAATCTTTAAGATTTTATTAGAGCATCCTTCTAAAGAATTACACTTGTACCCAAGTTCTAACATTTAAAACATTAATAAAAATAATAAAAAAACCGCTTTAAACAAAATAATACACGTTTTGGTAATATTTTTTTGTGAAAAAGCAGATTTTTTTAATTAAACAATAACACAAACAAAAGTATTAAAAAAATCAAGTCATAATCAGTGTTTTCACTACAGCGCGAGAAAGCGAGAATCTCGCATATTTTTTTCTGTTCTCACATTAAAAAATTATTACCGCGAGAAATTCGCGCATTCTATAAATTAATTTCAAAATTCGCGAATTTCTCGCATTTTGGAAAAGGCTTCGAATTACGCCATTTAGAATAAAATCTGCTTCACTTTTCTTCCTTGATATTTCATTATTTTCAACATCTGCCTCGTTATCTAGCTTCCCTATTTACCAGTATTGTTCAGAACCTTTTCCAACAACAGAACACAACCCCTTTCAGAACACATTTCTCTGCAACCACGTGCTTACCATAAGGTTTCTTCATGTAAGACGTTCAAATTTTTAATGCACTAATGTAAGATGGAAAAATACCTTGTAAAGGCAAAATCTTCTATGATGATGCAGCAAAAATATTCCATGCTTTAAAAAATAGAAGACGTTAAAAATGTGTTATAATTAAAAAAATGATTTTTTTTCCCAAGAGTTTTTGTGGTTTTTTTAATTTTTAGAAATCTCACTTAACTTTTTGAAATCTCACCCTGTTTCTGAGAAAGGGTGAGAAATTCTCACCCATTTTTTTTCTATGATGAAAACACTGCATAATACACAATTATTTATTTAAATTGAGCTTGCTTTATACTCAAAATTATAATTATTTACTTTCATTTAAGACAAAGAGTAGCTATATTCTGTTTTACATTATACACATTATAGAAAATTCATTTTAATGCATAAAAATGTAACTAAACATTTCAAGCCTTCAGTTGGTTTTAATGTCAGTTGAAATGTTAAAGATCATGGATTAAAAACTATAGATGAAAACTCATGGTACATACAGTAAATTTTAAAGTAGATCATTTAACAAGATTTTATAAACACTCGTTACCTGAAAATTTTTAGACAGCTTAGAGAAGTTTAATTTGCATCTCTTGGTTGAGGTTTATAACCTATCCTAGCATGAAGCATTGCTTGCTTGTCCATTAGAATCACCCCTTTAGATGTATCTGCTTCATTTTGTTTAGCCATCAAATCCTTTGAATCAGCTGAGTTTTTAATATGGTCAAACTCTTGAAGGTCTTCCACTTTCAGCTCTAACCTTGTTGGCTTACGTCGGAACATTTTAGGGCACCTGCAATTTTTTTAAGAAATACTTTACTTTCTTAAAATCAAACTTTCAACAATAAATGTTTAAAAAAGACAAAGAAACAATGTATTAAAAAACTATGAATTATAGACACTAATTTCTGAAAATATACTATGGAAATAAAACATAAATATTCTAGAATACAAAAATAAATCTTAAAAACTATAGCAGAGTCAAGATGTCACAGACAAATAGATAAATGAAATTATTCTAGAGCATAACACTAATAAAGAATTATTAAGATCAACGATTTATAATTTTTCAAATAAATTATCATGTTTATAAACAGTAATTCCACTAGATCTTTGAAACTACAATCATTAAAATCCAGTATTTCCCCTTTCTTATTATTATTAAGAAGAAAAAAAAAACGGGACTTTATTTTAAGTAATATAGATTTTAAAGACATAGGTAAAAATTACATCACTGAAAACTGAATACTATTTTATTATTTGCACTTGACACAATTTTTAAAATAAAGGAATACTATATGGCATTTTTAGTGTAGCTTTAGATTAACAATGAATAATTTGAAATAATTTATGATTAGGAAAAAAATGTGATTTGTAATTGATTTCGTAATGTTTCAACAACGAATTAAAACCACAATTTTTACATTAATTTTTCTAAAAAAAAATCAAAATTAGATGATCTATTTAATACATAATAAGAGAAAGATTTTCTTTTTGATATGGAATAATTAGTAAATACGTATTGTAAAATGACACTGTGCAAAAGGTAGGATAAAACAAACATATCACTGAAAACTAAACCATATGTACATAACTTTTATTTGCCCATAAAAGAATTTTAAAAATGCATATAACAGTAGGCAACTTAACATTAACAACAAATAATTTGAAATGATCTTCTTCCCAAAAAGTAATATAATCAGGAATAAGATTGTTTTTAATAAGTTTGAGTTTCTTTTTAATTTCTGTAAAAAAAAAAAATTCCTCGTAAGTACGGAACGAAAATTATAAACTTGATAGTAGCAGTTGTTTCCTTTGTTTAATTCTGGGTAAACCTATTTATTAGAACTAAAGGAGAGAAATATGTCTTTCTTTTATTGACTGGATATATTTGACTCCTTATTTTTCAGTGACAACAGCCTTTTAAATCCTTATAATTGCTTTAAATTTGTTTTCACATTCTGTTCTATGAATTAATACTTATCTTTTTCATTCCCTCTCTCTCTCTCTTTCCACCCCTTAACAACAGAAACTTCTATTGATTTACAACAAAATGAGAAAAAAAGATAATTCCAAACACATTTAAAATAGAGAAAAACTATTCAGACAGTAAAATGTATTACTTAAAACAAATATTATGTAGGAAATAGCTTGAAATCTAAAATTATTTTTAAAATTTCAAAAATAAAGAAATAAAAACAAATTTTTTAAAAACCCACTTAAACACTGATAAATTAAAAATCTAAAGTTATAATTGACATTTTAGGTTTTCAAAAATTATGAAATGCTACATGTAATAAAATAAAAGTGCACTTTGAACAATGTTTAAAAAAAATAAATAAATAATAGTTGAAAAAAAAATTTCAAAGATAAATTATCTGTGAAATATTGGGAGGTCAATAAATTTTTTAATTATTAGGATTGATCAAATATCAGTATATTAAGATATAGGACAGGAAGTAAATTGATGCTCAGAATTATTCTCATTCTTTCATTTGTTATAAATCCAGAAAGAAAAAAGAAATTTAGAACCATTTTTCATTCATTTATTTTATTTTTCTAAGCTTGGTTTTAATTTTTGATGTCTTCTTAAATCAGTTAGTGCACTATATATTTTTGTGTGAAGTAAAATTTCTGGTGGATGTGTTACTTTTTTGTGTGTGTTCCTTCTGCAATTTTTGCCATAGTTAACTTATTAGTAGCTGAGATACATATTTAGTCTGTAAAAATGCTATGTATTATAAAGTATCAAATAATAAAAAATATAATTTAAGCTACAATGTAAAAAATTGACTAAGATTTTATGATAAAATGAAAAAGTAATTTCTGCTTAAGTTAATGTATTTCTATTTTTCTAGTAATAATATAATAAAATAAGTTTTGTACTTATAATTCATTTAAATTTAATAATTATGCAGAGAAAGAAAGAAGTAATGCATTACAAATTTAATTTTAAAGTAATATTTAAAGATCAACTTATACAATTCAGTGATAAACTTAATTGTGGTTTTGCAAGTGGAATTATCAAGAATTGTGCATAGCTCACATATATCACACATTTATTTTCCAATGGTCGAAACATGCAATGCAGATGAAATTTATAATTTGTCGCTATACAATAATCAAAAGAGTATTGTAATAAATAAGCAAAACAAATTTTGAATTCACAACAATAAAGCTGAATGCATTTTTATAAGAGAAGATAAAAGGTCAAGTGCTGTTATTTCACAAATCTTAATTAATTTAAAATTTCAGGATATTTTTCCATACTGCTGTGCCAAATCTATTCCAAACTTGCAAATTTAGAAAACACTTAACAAAAGAAAACACTTAGCTTATTTTGAAAACAACACAGTGAAAATAAAATTATTTCCTCTATGTCCAGAAATTTACATTAAATTTCTTAATGCTGAAAATGTATCATAAACTTTAAAAATTAACGAGGCGATCATGATGTGAGTATTGAAATACATAACAATATTGAGAATAAGTTAATAAAAATCAAATAACGGCTATAAATAGTTAAAAGAACACACTAAAGGTGAAACATCCCAGACAGAAAAAAAAAATAAGGACAATTAGTTATAATTAGAACATTTCTACAAAGTTAAGAAAATTCCAACTGATTTCGAAAAATTTAAAACATCTATAAAGACGAAACAAATGAAATACTATTAATAAATACTTTTTTAAAAAACAAATTACAATTTATGTAGAAATTTGACAAAACATGAACTGTCAGTCTGAAAAAAACGAACTTTACTTCCCCCTGCTTCCTCCACAGAAAACGTAAACATCAAGTTCTTTAAAAGACAAATATTTGCTTATAGCTCTTCAGTCAGAGAACATTTACACTGCTTACGAAAGTTTCATGTTGGCAAATTCGGAGATGCGAGCAGAAGCATGATTGGTTAAATACATTTGTTGGAGAAAGGCTCGCCAATCAGGTTCTCGTTTGCTTGCCGGAAATCACATATGAACTTTTTTTTCCATGCAGTGTGAAGGCATCGTAAAAGTGACTAAACAGTTCTGTGGTAGTGAAAATGAACCCAGAAAGAAAATTGGTTGGGCAGTTTCTGCCTTTGTTCTAATTTTTTCCATGACCAAGAACGAAGCTCAATGACATTAATATTTACTTCATTTTCTATTTGATTGTCTCAGGTGAAGATCACGCTTATTTCGTTGATAATCATTTAAATGACTTAGTCATTTCGAGAACAGACTATGTCGTCGAAAGGCCATTTCATGAACAGGTCGTTTAGTCTAAAAATCCTCTCGTCTGCAGGATAATTTCTTCGATATGTCATTTCATCAACGGTGGTCATTTCTTCGAAACGGTCAATTTGTCGACAGAATCATTTTTTCGACATGAATTTAAACTTAATTTTAGGTTTTGCTACAAAATTGTCGATTTCGGCAAAATGTCATTGTCGATGAAAAGACCCTTTTAATGAAATGACCTTATTGGCGAAATGACCCTGTCTACGAAAGGACCTTGTCAATGAAACGATCCTGTTGACAAAAAGACCCTGCCAGCAAAATTACCCTCTCAACGAAATGGCCTGTCGATAAAATGATGTAGCAGATGAAATGATCTGTCAATGAAGTAGCATTGATGAAGCGATTGAAAGTGACATGAACTATCCTGATATCAGATTTGATCTGGTATTGTGTAAATATGTCGCTAATGTGTCGGAACAAATTAGTGCTACCGATAATCTTTCGTGGTGAAACTAGTCACTCAGATTAGATTTTATTTGCTATAGTCACGATATAAGGGGTCCGAATATTTAGACACACGTGTGAATGTTCAGAAACTACATGTATGAAGAACAGCTCTCGTATGGTTGAATCGCATTGATGTATGTATCATTGCGTATGTGATTCGCAGGCAGTGATAATGCTGCATTACATTCTGAAATGTGTTTTTAAAAAAAATAATATATAGACCCAACCACACAAGCGTCAAAATTAAAAAAAAAAGAATGCAAGAAAAAAATATGATTTTTCTTAGAAAATATTGACATTTATTAAATATTTGTAGAAAAAAAAGGGAAAAAATTGTTTTTGCTAGAAGTAGAAAATATTATTTTAAAAACCATACAATTAATATAAGTTTTCTATCGCCTTATCGACCGAATGTTAAAACTCAGTTTAAAGAATGGAAAATTTTTTCAACATTGGTAGCATGTAAATTCAGGGATTGATTAATAGGATTACATGTGGATTGCACCTAACAGGCTCTTACATTACGTATAAAAATAATTACAATATCTTTTGCTTAACTACAAGTTTGGGCTTTAACTTGTAACGGATTTCAAAAGTTTTGTTTTAAGTTTTTTAAAGTTCTTTTTTCTCTTTTAAAAATAAAATTTCTTTAAAATTTGTAAATAGGTCTAGAATGCATAGATTTTTTATTGAGGTGACGATACAATAAAGTTACTTATTTTTCCCCATTTAAAACTGGTTGAAAATTTGCGTTTAGGTAAAATCCATTATAGAAACATTTAAATGTTTAACATCTTAGAGAACAACATTCATTTTCGATTTTTTCTGGTTATACTTCGAAAGTGTCGAGACCAATTAGTCATTTGATTATTACGTATTTATTTAATGATTTTTGAAAAACTAATGAGCCTCACTCCATCTTCGCTGTCGCTCGTCAACCCTAGAACAGCTTACTCATATTATTTCAGATTCCTTCACACACACTTTTCAGTCTATTCTTGCGTAATACCCCAACTTTAATACCTTAATATTTTTTATACTTAAAATCAAGCTATATAAGATTTAAATTGCAAAACTGATTTACATTGATTTTTCTAACATTGGAAATGAATTATATTAATAAAAAGAAATTATTTGTAAAATAAACAAAGCAAGAATTACTGTTCATTTTAAACATAGGCGTATGTGCCTGTAAAAGAGCATACATATCATACTTTATATGGTTATAGTTTCAGTTAAACAAAATTAGGTAATGCACGAAAGAGAATAAAAATTTTCAATTTGAAAATAAATAACTGAAAAACTAATTTTTTATTGTGAATTAAATAATCCTAAAAAAACTGAAACTTAAAATTAGCCTGTTTAAGGAAGTATTTCGATAGTTTCCAATGTTATTAAGGAGCAAAATTTCAACATGTACCAAGCACTCAAACAAAGGCGCCCATTATCAAAACAAGAATAAGAAAAAATTAATGTGAATGAGAAAAACGAAATAAACAAGAAAAAATTACAACCTTGCCAACGTAAGGCATAATGGAACTACAGTAAACCGCTGTAGCCAAGAGAAAATGAAAGTGCATGAAAGCAGCAAATCAGGGCAGATTGCCTTTCCAAGCAGTATGGAGAATAGTATGAAACTTGTGTCTTTAACTAGGAAATTGGATTACCTATGAATGAAGATTCTGCTTTTTTTCCCCCCCACATAAATCCATTCGCTCCGCTGTCAAACTGAAACCGGATGTATCAGGGGTGAACATAATTAAAACCAACCTCCATGAGTCCATTTTCTTAACTCATTAAAATTATATTAACCTTCAATAAAGGGGAGTGATGTCATCAATTATAACTCCTATTTTCCCCTTTTTTTCTGGAAAAAAAAGGGATTATCTACTCTATCGGAAACTTGGATTATTTTCGATTAAAATTATATCTTTTTTATATATTATCTTAATATTTCTAGGAGGTACGAAGATTGAAACAATGTAAATAGTAAAATTTGCAAAAACCTAAAAATTTGATAAGAAAATTTTGTTTTAATAAAAATTATTGTGATTATCACCTGAATAAGAAAATAAAAAATTATACATATTAATTTGGATAATAAAGTGTTTTATGTAATTGAAGAAAATCTTATTTTTTATAATGCCATGATTAGAATATTGTGTACTTTTATTTTAACAAACAGGTGTGATAATAATAAAATAAAAATAAAATAAAAAGCATTATCTTAATAGTCCGTTGTGGGTCGAAGAGAGTAATAGGCTCCACAATTTCATGACCTACGGTATGATAGGCCCATATGGTCAGCATTGTGAAGCCAGTTCTCCTTCCAAACAAGCTGGCACCCATACATCTGAAGCTAGGTGGAAATCAAGTAACAACTGAGAATTGAAAACTATAAAATATCTTTCGTCAGTTAATAATTTTTATTCTAATCGTACACCTGTATAGCATCATCTCAATGATTTTTTTGTAACCCTTTTGCGCACTCTTATATCTTTAAGAATCAAACCGTCTATAAAAAAACTTTTTATTAATGATTTAAATTTTTTAGAAAAAATAATTCATAGATTCTGATAAAATTCTGAGGGGATTCTCTAAACATTATTCATAAATCTTTTCGATACGCTGGTTTGTTGGTTAGTTTTATCATCATTTTAAGGATTAAAAAAGTCATCAGAAAATATTGGAGCTTTTTTTTTTCTTTTTTTTTTAAAAAAAAAATTTACTTTAGAATAAGCTATTACCTACTGTAATATGTAGGCGCACCATTTCTCTTAGAATTTAATAATGATATTATATTCCTGCAGTGATATTTGTTCATGCAATGATATATTCATGCTGTTTATTTAGTCAAAATATCAGTTCCGATTGATTTAAATATTTAACAAAAGAAATTTTTCTTGTTTTTTTATGATACATGAACACGCTATTCGTAAGTTCTTGCGATGACTTATGTAAAATATGGCATAAATATTGGATTGCATTTGCAGACAGAAGAATTTTAATACTTGAGCACTTTATCATTTGTTTATTTAATATATCTCAAAACTGTTTCTGAGTAACTAAGGAAAGGATTGCAATTTAAAATATCCAATTCAATTACAATTTAATATGAGTTAAAGCATGCGTTAATTCTGTCAGTTTTTTATTAAAATTTGATTACAAATTATCTAACAACAATTATTGTGTGATTATTTCTTCATGTTATTATTTGAGTTCGCGTTATTTGTATAGATATATTTTTCAAATTTAATCTTTAACACCATAAATCTATATCAAAGGATAAAAAGTTCTGTGTAAGATTTTCAAAAGTATTGGACATAGGTAAGTAGTATTTGAATAATGCTCAGAACCTCTGCAAATGATCCTAAGATGGCTTTTTTTTCTCTCTAGGATAACTTTCATTTTTGACACTGGCACACGATTCGTACTTGATTACGCGTGGAAGTGTAGCTTAAAAATGCAACACTTTAGGTTTCAAGTAACAATAAATAATTGCCTTATGTGTAAAAGTATAAAACCTGACTATTTATAAGGCTGTGAGTGAAGAAAGTTTTGAATAATATTTTGAAGGATTATTTTTTACTAGTTGAGTACCATCTCTTCATATGAATTAAAAAAAAAAAGAAAAAGACGCAAATAATCAGTATTAATTAACGCTTCGAAATTATGCTCAAAATTATAAATCATATGCCGACGCAATTAATAAATCCAAATTATGTCAAATTTTGCTAATTTTTTAAAAACTGTTGCTTTTCTTGGTAACTTTAGGATATATTAGATTTTATTTTAATTTTATATTCGTCGTTGAACAGCCGACCCAATTTTAGGTTTACAACTACTAATGCTCAACTCCGTAGCCTTGTAATTTTGACCCAATCCAGAAGACAAGGAAACTCCTGGATCAGTACCCCCAGAGATATTGATGATTTGTTATGGGAACATGGATGACTCTGCGACTCGACAGATTTAACGTGCATCAGTTCACTATTTACTACACGGGTAGAATATAAGATAGATCAAAACACTTTTTGTAGAAGTTCAACACATCAAAATGAAGATTAACTCTACTATATCATTCGGCTTGATGATACACGATAGTCAAAATCACGATAGTCTACCGAGTCACGATAGTCTACTGATACACGATAGTCAAAATTTACCACCATCAAGCAAATTTAAACAATAATATTGTTTTTTCATTAAATATTTTTTTGAACTTCAATTACCATTGAATTTATGTTATTTAATGATGTAGAAAAAGATTAAAAAGCGTAGTTATAAACAATTAAAACGTTTTTTCAAATAACTTCCAGAAATATTAAATCAGTTATTTAGACTTCATATGTTATCTGCTTTGTTTCTGGTGGTTACCTGATAGAACAAATAAATTTAATTATTAAAAAATTAGCAATAAATTCCTTTTTTGAATAAACAGAGCTGCAATTTAATAAATCACCACATTTATATTTTCTTTAAAAATTGAAAAGAAAATTTAAATTGTTTAACTACAGTTTAAATTGCTAACAGTTTAAAGTTGCTAACAGTTTAAATTGTAACAATGCATAATGCCAATGCCTTGTACCTGAGAGAAAAAAGTATTACTCACGTCATTAACACGAATGAACTAACTGAAATTTTTGAATAATTTTTAGGATCGAGGGCTATAATAGTCTAATTCGCTGTTAAAATATGAGGGCGTTTTTTTTCCCACCATTAGTTCTGGTATAAGTAATTCGCACAAACTGTACCTTTATTATTATACATTTATCCGAGATGCAAATGTGTCTTCATATTTTTTGTAGTCAAAATCCTTAATTTGAAAACAGACATAAAATTAACTTTTAGAGTTATTTGTAAATCAAAGAAAAACTAAACGTTTTGAACTTACTTGGGGAGAGGGGATAAAAGTGTCAATTAACAATTTATTATGCATAATATTCTTGAAGGTATGCCAGTCACTTACCACAAGGTCAATTAATTTCATAATATAAAAACTGAATTTATGTTCAAAAAGAACATAAAATTATATGATATGAATTAAAGAACATGAACGGTCAAAAGTGCAGGCACTCAAGGTGCCAGAACTTTTTACCGTAAAATTTTACAAAAAAAAAAAAAAAAGAAAACCTGATACAAGTAATTTTTACAGTATTATTAACTGAATCTCTTTAAACAAATAAATATTACTTTAAAAATTACGGAAAAAATTTAACGAAAAAAAAAAGGATTTTAGAGTAAAAAGTAATGGCATCCTGAATGCCGATGCTTTTTAATGTAATTTTATAAGAAATTTTTATGACAAATACATTGTAGTGTTGTTTCAGATCTTCCAAACAAATTATAAATTTCAGAAAAGTGTTGAAAACCACATATTTCATGCGTTTGTAAAAAAGAACAATCTGCGACATAGTTCGATAAGCATATACCAATGTACGATGAGAATAAAAAATCTCCCGAATAACTTAAGTTTATACCTTCTTAAATAATATCTATTGTTAAACCATATTGTTTGTATATTCCTGTTTGTTTATTTTTTTATGCGGTTAAGATTCAGATTAATCTTAAGTAAGGTCTTAAACTGAGACATGCGTCATTCAAGTTGAACTATAGTATCGGGAAATCAAATTTCAGAAATACGATAATGTGATTCAACCTAGTACTGAAGGTTAATGAAAATTTGAAGTTAGATTACGTTTCAAACACAATGCGAAACTTTTAACAGCGTAATGAGCAGATAAATTTCAAATTTCTCTGTTCAATGAGCTGATTTATGATAGACTGATTAATTAGTTGCAATTAAACTAGATACATAATGTTGAAACAAATGCTCCAAAGGATAAATGTTTTCCTCGTTAGGAAACACCCGTCTTTGAAACCTTTCGTTATATTCGTTTTGAAACCTTTTCATTTGACAAAATTCTACAGTTGCACATTTTTCCTGAATTAATATGGTGTTTCCCAATATTTTTTCAGGTGTCATATATGTAACTCCTTATGGACTTGATGAACCTGTAAATTGTACTAGTTCATTATTTTACTCTGGCGTTGTTAGTTTCTAAATATTGCCTTGTCATTTGAACAAATTAAATGCGCACGATTTGCTTAAAAAGATGGTAATTCCTTTTATATTACCATGTATTCAACTAAATAAATAAATAGAGAAGCCCACGATTTACTGGGAAATTGGAGCTTTTATGGTATATTATAATGTTAAAGTAATGTGAAATATTATTTTATTAAATTATTGCAAATTTTGGACATTATTTTGATTTAATTTCTCTCTCCTCCTCAAATATGTACCATAAACTATATGCAGAAGAATACAAGATTATGAAGCCAGGTACAGTAAGCGAATCAGGGAATAAAACGAATAAAAAAACAAAGAAAAATGAGATGTTACGTTCGAGATGCATAGTAGGTAAAAAAATGAATTTTTTTTTTCACGTCTATTATCTCTGCAATGTAAAAAAATATTTTGTTTGTATGCGAGTAATATATATCCAGTTTTAACTTTTATGTAAAAGTCTTAAATATTTCTCAGATATTCAGAAAATGAATTCTTGAAGTAAATATAAAAAAAAAAAAATGGAATTATTCACTTTTGTGAAAAAATAGAGGTAACCAGATTTTCATGTGCATATAAGTCATTTTTACTTACATTTTAATTTAAAAAAAAAAACGGTAAACAGAATTCTTTGATTTATTAAGTAAAATGTATATTGAAATATTTGATTCATGCTCCATTTAATAATTTTCCACAGAAATTATTTTCGAAAAATTTACGGTGAAAAACGCAGGTATGAGATTTTTTTCCCCTACAAATTATGAATTTCACAGTGTTTCATTATTCCATCTATTTAATTTTTCTCAGTAAATAAAATTAAATATTTAGCGAAACTTACAGGCTTATCAAATAATACATCTTGAGGTACTTTCAATTTGATGAAGTATGCATAATACGCTATTAATATTCTAAAATAAATGTAGAAAATATATTTTTTTTCTTCATGTCATTGAGTCCCCTGTCATTCCATGTAAAACCCTAGTACTGTTCTACTTTTCCCACAATTATGGTGAAACCTGAATACGGTGTGTAATTCCTTTACCTTTTAAAATAAAGTTTTAACTTACGAATAAAGTGGCATAATTTGTAAATACACATATTTTACTGCAAATTTGAAACATTTTTCGAAGTAAAATATCTGTTAGTATTGACACTGGATTATTATTTTTTTTTTCTTTCTCGTCTGGGATATTTTAGAGCTTGTTAAGTCTGGATGTCAAAGGATTGTTTACCTGCTCAGCAGCTGATCTCGTCAAGTAGTCTCAGTGGAGAGGGACAGGTGTTTTGTTTGGGTACTGACTTTAACATCACGCCGGAAATAACCGGTGAATAGGGGCTATGGGGCTGTTTCCGCTGAAAGCAGGGGTATGCCTATTGTGTTTTAAATGTTATGATGCGTTTTCGTCAACGGTTGCAATTTTGGCTTTGTTATGAGCTTTTGGCGATTTTTGTTTGATTAAAAAAGTTTATTTCCTGATATTTAAAAGAAACAAAATATAAAATCCTACGAGAAAAATGTATAATCCTTCAGTAAAGTTTATTTATGTAAACAAATTAAAATATTTATTTATTTACAAAGAGTTAAATTACTTGAAAGAAATTGGCCAAAAATATTATTTACAACTAATGCGTCATTTATTTTAATTTTTAAGAAATTCAATGTATTTCATGCCGACTTGAATTTAAAAAATTTAAATTGTAAAATATTATTGCTTATGATTATTAAAATGAATATTAAATTACATCTCTTCAGTATGAATGTTATTCAGCTTAATTTTTCCTTCTCCTATTCCATTAATGTGTAATATGTTTTATTGAACATATATGTGATCTTATACAGCGGCTCCCAAGTGGTGAACCGCAGAACCCTAGGGTTTCGTAAAATGATCACAAAGGGTTTTTTAGAACTAGAAGAACTTTTTTAAACCAGCAATAATTATATTTATATCCAATAAATAATAATGATTTGTTTAATATTTCGATTGTATAAAATTAATTATCTATGTAAAATTGCGTCACAAAAAGTTTTTAAACTGAATCATACCCACTTAAATATGATAAAATAAATTAATTACCACATTTAAATTTTAAAAATGAATAAAAATGTTCATTTTGGAGTGTTTTTTCGCTTCTCAAGAGTATAACCAGAATATATACCACCTTCAAATTAAACTTATGAAGTAAGATATATCAAATTTTTACACTCACTTCCATTTTTAGTAATCAAAAATTATTTGTTTTGAAAAAAATACTTAAAAAAATTAACAAAAGAGTTAAGCTTTCTTTAATGGAAATAATTATTTTTAAATTCAAACGGCGCCAAATTTTGTCAGTAAAGATTCAAAATTATTTCAAAGTTTAATAAAACGTTTGTTACATTGCTTATTTCATTTTACTTTTTTTGTTTATTTATATATTTTTAAGAAAATAAACGTTATATAAAATTTAATGCTTGAATATTTACAGGCGAAATCTATGCCATTCACAAAGAAGGAAATACATTTTCTTATGCTTAATCGTATTGTGAATTTTGGAAAAGTTTTACAGTGAGTAACGAAATAATTAGCATTCCGAAAATAATAGGATCTGCTTTAATTGAAGAAATAGTATGAAATATTGATTTCCATTTTTAATTGTAAAAAATTATTTTCTTTAAAAAAACACTAAAAAATTAACAAAATAGTTAACTTTGTTTAAGGGGAATAATTATTTTTAAATTCAAACGGAGCCAACTTTCATCAGTAAAGATTCGAAATTATTTCAGAGCTTAGTAAAACGTTTGTTTCAATGCTTATTTCATTTTACTTTATTTATTTATTTACATATTTTTAAGAAAAAAAAATTTAAGAAATTTGATACATAAATATTTAGAGCCAAAAGCTATACTATTCACTAAAGAGGAAAGAATTTTTTTTATACTTAATCATACAGTAAAGTTCGGAAAAGTTTTACAGTGTGTAACGAAATAATCAACATTCCGAAAATTACATGATCTGCTTAAATTGAAGAAGTATCATGCTAATTCTGTTTCATGTGTGTACTTATGATAGAAAACCATCATAGTGCATTTCATATCAATGTTATGAGATGCGAACTCAATTTATATTTTTATTTAATACAAGAAAAATTAAATAAATGTAATGCAAGGAAAAAAAATAAATCAAACTTTATGCATCACTTTCATTTCAAAATTTCACATGATTATTTTTGTACGTAACTTGAAAAAAAAAGCAAATAATTGAAAATAATTATTTTTCATCGAAAATGATGGCATAAATTCAAACAATTCTTTGAATATTAAATTTAGGCAACTTTACATACATAATTTTACATACATTTTACATACATTTACATAATTTTTTTAATGATTTTTAAAACAACTCTTATTTTATAAATTATTATGAATTTATTTGTTTTTAATTAAAAAGTATCAGTCAGTATTTAGTAGTTTTTCATTAATGGACAAGATTATGGCAAATTATCAGTTTATTAGAAAAATTGCAAGAGTTCCTTGGGGGAGGGGGAACAGCGGCAAATTTTTATTTAGTTAGGAAATAAATAGAAAACATGAAACAAATGTAGGAAATTGATATTTCAAATTGTACAACGTAGTTTAAAAGCTTACGCAGTTAGGATTTCTTAAAAGACTAAGAAGCGGAGTACAGAATTTAGTAATTTTTTGCATTTTTTATTTAATAATCTTACTCATACTCGATTCAAAGAATTATATTCTTTAAGTATTATTCATGTGTAGGAACTTACCCAATCCACATGCACTAATAGTGAATATTAATGATATAAATTAAATATTTCACCAAATATCACCGATTCAAAGAATTATATTCTTTAAGTATTATTCATGTGTACGAACTTCTTCCATTCGCAAGCACTAATAGTGAATATTAATGATATAAATTAAATATTTCACCAAATATCACTGATTCAAAGAATTATATTCATTCATGTGTACGAACTTCCACAATTCGCATGCACTAATAGTGAATATTAACAATATAAATTAAATATTTCACCAAATGTCACCGATTCAAAGAATCATATTCTTTAAGTATTATTCATGTGTACGAGCTTCCACAATCCGCATGCACTAACAGTGATTATTAATGATATAAAATAATTATTTCACCAAATATCACCAAAGTGATCAGTTGAATGTTGATGGTTTTCGAATATCGGGCTTTCACTGTAAAAGAAATACATATTAATAATATATTTTGCTGTGGAATTCAGGGGTGCTTAAAAAGTTTATAATGACAAAAGAGTAAACAGATGGGCACAGTTGGACAGTGTAGCTTGGGCACAATACTGAAAATGTGAAGTTCTATTGTTGAAACCCAATGTTAGAGCTTGAGATCTTTTAAATGGCTTCACCAATTGGATTTTTTTCCCCAACATTTTTCTGTTATAGACATTTTTTATCCTTTTAACAGAATTGTTACCAAGAGTGTAAAAAAGTTAAAGTAGATGAAATCTCGAGAATAAATAAAACCCGGGTTTTAATAAATTAAATTAAAGCCCCTAATTAAAGCTCGCTAGGTTCATAGTTTAACTGCTGCACATGATGTGTGTTGGAAACAAACGCGCAGTCTAGCATAAGATATCAAAAGATAACATAAGATATCAATAAGATATCAAAAATTGAACAAATACTATGTTTAACCGTCACAAGTAATTTTAAAAATAAATGCGCTTGTTTTTTATTCTTTCAAATAGCATTTCAGTTTCAAGACGTTTAAATTTATTAAAATATAATTCTAAAACTTTTTGTTGCCAAAATACTAATGATAATAACTGTTATTCTTTGGCGTGTTTTTAAACCAAAATTCGTAATTCTCTAACTGTGCATTGATATCCCTTAAACGAAAATGTTATAAATTCACAAAAATAATCTGTTTTGATTACTAGAGGTTGGGTACCAACACTGGCTAGATGCATTAAACGCATTATAAAATATATATTTGTGAACTCGTATTTAAAGCTTAGATCAATTTTGTATCAGATTCTGGGTTTAAGTATTAAGAAAAGAAAAATGTTTAGCAGCAAACAATATTTTATCTAGGCCTGAATTTAAATAAAACTGATTAGCAATTAAAAGTCAATTTTAATTACCTATCAAACATCTCTGTAAATGCAAAGACTGGTTGTTACTTTTTAATGTAGAAACTTATATCTTTGTTTATTCTGCTTCTAAATTCTTAAACAGCGCCATGAAGATAATTTTTTATTTTTAATATAATTGTTTCGATTTAATATGTATTAATTACTGTTTTAGATCCATGTATTCTTAAAGAAACTTATAACAGTTAATGTTCATTTCACTTTGGCGAACGAAATCCCTCACAAATAAACTGCATTGGCTTGTATTTAATTTGTAAGGGTTTAATTGCTAACACAAAGATAATTAATAATAGCGAATAAGTGCACTGTTTGATTTTATTAAAGTTAATAATTTGTTTTATTATCCAACAGAAGCGCCATTGTGCTAATCAGTTGATTTGCTTAAAATTTTAGCATATTCTGCATTGATCATTTTAATAATACCATGATATCGACTGTGAGATTGTAAAACTCGAAATACTCGAAATTCTACTTATATAAAAAAGGAGGACAAGCTGATCACCGAAGGCGGTGAGTAGATATTAAAATTAATATTTTTATGTTGACTGTTTAAAACAATACGTTGTAAAAATAATAATAAAACAATTTTTACAAGGAAATTGGCCACTTCATGTAATAATGCATACATATTTCCCATTCCATTTTTAGAATTCCTCTTTACAATAGTACACGTTGTATTAATAAAATCGTTATGTACTTAGAGAAATTTTTACTAGAAAAATATAATTTGAAAAATGCATTTTAAAATTAATGTAATTTGATGAATTGCATCACTAAGAATAAATAAATAACTCACGATTGTAGACAAATTTCTATCCTATTTTTATAGTTTCATACATCATTCAGGTTTATTTAATAATTTCTTACCTTTTTTATTAATGAACAAATATTATGAATAAATTAGTTTTTCTACTTACTGAAATGAGTCTATTCGAGTGTTGTTAAGAGTAAATATTTGCTTTCAGTCATAATTTTTTTTTTGTTTAAATTTTAAGCTAAATGAAAATTTAAAAGAAGAATATTTTAAATCGGAATATATGCTCTTCTTTTTTTTCTTTCCACTACAACGAACCATATCAGTGCTCTTTACTAAAAGGAAATGATATTTTTTCGGAACTGTGTAATCATTTAGTAAATTAATATAAATTAAAACCAGTCTTCATTAATATTAAATTTATAAAATATATTTATTTTCATTAAAAATATAATATTAAACAAAATATTTTTCAAGTCACAAAACTCAATTCGAAAATTACAAATCTTTTAAAAACGGGTAAATTACGTAGTAATGTTTTCTGAAAACTTTCAAATAATGAGTAAATTAAACAAATCGTTAAGTTGTTTTCAATTAATTTTTCCCATTATCCAAATGTTTCATTTTTATAGCTCTTAAAATCTCAATCATGTAAAATCTTAATCTGTGTTAATCATGTAAAACTTTTAAGAAATCAGAATTACTCGAATTTATCTGATGGTTTTGCCACATTTAATTAATATTTGAATTTGTGTAGACGTAATTAAATGCGCTTTCAGAAATGCAAAAACCAGTAATTTAGAATTTAAAAAAATACAAAATCATCTAGATTATCCCAAACTATTAGCATTTCATTATTTCGTTTATGTATAATTGCAACTAATATATATCGTGTTTAGAAATTTAAAATGCAAATAACCAAGATTGTTCTAATCTGCTTGATTGCTTTGCACTTTAAAAAAAANTTTAAAAAAGATAAAATATATATATATATATATATATATAATTGCTATTATTCGTGTAGTATACGTAAATGATATACTTGTGATTAGAAATTTTAAATTTACGTGAATTGAGAAAAACTTGTGAATCTTAGTAAAACATTATTATTACATTAAACCCGTCTAAATAGAATAAAAATATCGAATTTGATTTATTATTTTTATAAAAGAAAACAAAAACTTGATAGCTTGGTCAGCTTAGGTGTTTTTATTATGCTATAAACATGAAATCACCTGGAACTTTAATCGCTTCCGCCAACCGGCATTCATTCCGAAACTAAAATATCTTCGCCAATGTATTTATTCTTTGTTCGCCAAAGAGAAAATATGCCAACCTTTGTGAATCGGATGGTGCGGCATTTGTTGGGAAACATCCGCTTGATCTCCGGTACGGCGATGCTTCTTCGTTTATAGAACATATGGTGATAGTCCATCCATCCAATCTATGGATACACGAGGCAATGGGTTTGTTTGCCGTATTGTTCAAGAAGGATTATATATTTCTCCTACTCTGGTAAGAAAATTTTGAACATAAATTTTTCTTTTTCTGAATTATTTAAAAATTAAAAAGGTAAATTAAAATTTGTTTAAATAGTTTAGTTTCGTAAATTATTCACATTTTAAATTTTTTTTTGTGGGATTAATGACTAATAATTACTTTTTTACAATATCTGTAGGAAACTGTATTATTGTTTGTAATATTTTCACTTTGAATATTGTTATGTCATGATTTTTATTTAAATAGAAATATTTTAAAATTTAAAAAAATAATAAACAGGAGAGGCATTAATAGTAAAAACATTTTCTTTAATTCTTCTAAATTTATTTATAATTTAGTAATTTTTAAGCAATTCAAAAGGTGAACTAAAACCTTTTTAATTCATTTTCATAAAACATAATTTTAATGTCACATTATAATTAGTAAAATTTAAAAATTTTCAAAATTTAAGTTAACAATTAATCTGAAAAATTATTATGATTTAATTTATGTATACGAAACTGCCTTTGGTATGTCTATAAAAATTTATTCAAATTTTCTTATTTCTTATAAATTCTTATTTCTTCTCGCTATTTTTACTTCTTGATATTATTTTATCACGGTTTTTAGTTTATTTTAATCTAATTTTTTTAATTTAATTTAAAGTTAATAAAAGGAATATAAAAGAGTAAGTACAATTAATACGAAATAAGTCATTTTCTTTTGGAATTTTTAAATTAATTTAAATTATTTCTAATTAAATTAAATTAATTTAAGCAATTATAACTTTAAAATGAGTTTGGAAGAAAAGAAAGGTAGAAACAAAAGATAATTTTATGAAATTGAAACAAATGAAAAAACAAGAAAACTTTATACAGTGCTCAGAAGAAAAAAATTAATCACCCCGAATAACTTTTGATCAAATGATTGGACCTTCATGTACTAGGACTTAATTAAAATAACGTGGAGGTGAGCTCAAATATGCGAATTAGTACAGAAAATATCTTAAAATACGAAAATAGGAACAGAAACGCATTTAATTTGAACAGACACATCTTTTTTCCAAGTCTTACGTTTAAAATTTGATTTTTTTAAGAACTATTCGGGCTATTTCGTTCACATTTTTTATTTTGACATGTAGCATTATATACTTTAAAATGATGTAAAACTTTGTATTTCTTACAACTCATAATTTTTCGACTATTACTAAATGAAATAATAGAAAATAAATATTTATTAAAAAATAATATTTTTATAGAATATAATTTAAACTACTAATTTTACGATGGCGTGCAAAAATTTTCCGATTCGCTTAAAAATTTCTCGTGATATGGCGAAATATGCAGAAAGTAAATGTAACATTAAGGCAAGGGATTCAAACTTTGAACTGTTCTACTAACCAAACAATTAGGACCATATTTCCCAGATTGCGGTTATCCCTATAGTTTATGGGTCAGAAGACCAATTATGCTTTTTAGAGACAGCACATTTTTGTGTCTGATTTTGTAACTTAAAATATAGTCTTCACTAAATAATCAACATATTTAGCATCTTTCCCTCAAATAATTAAGATTGAGTCCTAGTACGTGAAATTTCTACAAGCCGTACGAAATAAGCAAAAATTTAAAAATATGTGAAAAGTTTGTCCTTTAGCTTAAATTTATACAGAAGTTATAATTCTAAATGTCCCTTTTACGCTTTGATTTTACTTTGTAAAAAATGCTATGACAGACATTAATTTCGCGAAACATATGTTTGATAAAGGTTGTAAAATAAATTAAATTTAAAATAACGCAGCCATTAATTACTGTCACAAATGAATATACACTTATCTGCCTTCTCATCGCGTAAAAAGAAGCATTTAACCAATTAATAAACTGCCGTTTTGATTTATGACTTAAAACTCTTGCATTGATTGTTTAGAATATTGTATCTTTTCTAAAACTATTATTCAAAATTTAAAAGTATTTCTGATGCTTAAAGGGTAATGGTTGAAAATGAGACACTTTTTTATTCATTAAATACGACAGATGAGAATAGAAAAGATTTATAAGGGGAGGGTGTGTTCTTGTTTACTATCTACCACGGTTACCAAGGAAACGCAATTGTAAAAATTCCGAACACGTTGCAAAACTTTGCTCATGACTCAACTTAAACTCATATGAATAAATCGTGACAATCTAGGAAGATTCATTTGAGTAATTGGATCTTAGTTAACAGTCGAATCTATTGAAACATAATAAATCATTTTGTTTAAATTTGTCAAAAAGCATGCGAAGTAGTATATGTTTTGTAGCCTCATTGATAAGTGCATATTAAAGACTGTAAAATATATTCTTAAAACGACTTTACAGTTGAAAAATAGATTTTTTTAAATAAAGTAATTACTTTTTTGAAATACTTTGGATCTTAAGATAACTAAAATAAAGGAATAAAACAGGAACTGACCACAATTATACCTATTTTTCGAATTATTTATAAACGTTAAGAAAATAAAAAATTCCCCATTAGCTGTCACAAACTAACTTTTCTGCCAATAAAAAACAAAAAATGATTCTTTCGAACCACTGGCGACGAATTGGTGGAATTTATCACCAATCCTGGAAATATTTCTAATAATCGTTCTTCAATTTCAGTCTGCTTCTCCTGGCTGTGAAACTGTTTTTAGTTCCGCTTTTTTTAGTAATGATTCGTTATATTTCGAAAGTGTTTTTGTAAATTTCCTGCTGATATATTAGTTTGCAGCCAATAATATGTACACTTTTCTGTTTTTATTTTTGATGCGGGTTCTAAAAACATAGATTTAAGGTGGTCATGGGTAGACGTTGTATGTAAGTATGAGTTTGTGCTCAATATTTACATACGAAAATAGTGATTTTTTTCTTTTTTAAATTACCCGGCTACATCTTTAGACCAGTTTTTTTCTTTAATTTTATATTTTTCTTATTTTTGCGTCTTTTCTCCAATCTCCTTTAGGTAGCCTATATCGATTTAGTCTAGCTTAATTCACTTAAAAATTTAGAACTGATTTATCATATTTCAAAAGTTTTTTTTGTATTTAAACAATTGAATTTTATTAAAAATTTATAAAGGTTTTCTTTTCTTTTGTAAACAACAGGTAATCATGTTTTGTGGAGGTGGTTTTCTTATGGTGTTCATATAATCATTTTCTCCAAAAATGTGTCCAATTCAGTATAGTTCGACTAATAACAGTACATAAAAATGGAAAAAGTACCAAAGCTAAACTAAAGCCCAAAAGAATTTTTTAAAAAATGCCATGATTTGCTTCCGGCAATATCATTTACCTATGAAACTTTAAATTAAATACTTATATAAAGTAACGGAGGTGACAAAAGTAAAATTTCATTTTAACGAAACTGAAATTTTGGTTTGCATAAGCCAAATTGAAATTATTTTGGTTTGCATAAGCCAAAATTCAAATATTTAAGAATTTATGCACCAACCTCAGTTTTCTTTCCATTGCCAAATTAAAAGCAGAATGATACGTAAATGTCCAATGCAAAAAGGTGATATAAGTCAGAGAACGGTTAGAATTTGTCATTCTGGTGCATAACTTTAGAACAGTTTTGAACGCTTTCTTTAGTCTAAAAATAGTCGCAATCGAGATTAAGTTCTATTTATCCATAATATAATAATAAATTCTATTTTTAGTGATCAAGAATCATTTAAATTCTTACTGAACTTTTATTGTCATATAAAACTTTAGTTAAAATTTCACCATTCTCATTATTCCACTTTCATAGACACGAAAACGAATTAACGAAAATGGCACAAAAATTATTTTGAGATCTCAGTTGAAAAGAATATTTATCTATGAAAACTGGGTAAAGGAAATTTTTTTTCTACATATTCAATCTATTTCAATAAATTCATAAGTATTCATTTAGCACGAATGAATGATTTTTTATAGTTTTTATCGCTTAGTATTTAAAGATATTGCTGAAAATTGATGTCTGATTTTTAACATGTAAACTAATGATAAAAAATAGTTTAAGTGGCTTTATTAGATTAAGACTTTATGTTAGCTTTTTCTCTTATCATTATTCTCATCATTAAAATCTAAAACGATTACAGCGTAGTAATAATAATCACAAATGACACATTTAGCATTTGTTTGGAGAATAATCTACCATCTTTAGTAATTCTAAAAAATTGTTCCATATTTGTAAATAAATAATAAATTTTTTTTTTATTTACTATAATTTTTTTAAAAACTGAATAGTAAAAAATTTCATGTCTTTTTTCTCGCAGTTTTTTTTCTTCAAAACTCATCATTATTCTAACTATCAAGGCTTTTTAATAAGTTGAATCTCTTCCCTAATAAATAGCATACTTCTGAAAAATTTGATCGATTTTAATTTTCATTGCATACAAATATTTCTAGTTTAATTTAATTCGCACACACTGGGAAAAAAAGTATGATCAAAACTAATAGAATATGATTAAACTTACCGTGTTTTTGGCTCTATGAGAACACCAGAAAAATTTATAATTTTTACCGTAGCGTTTTGGTTAAATTAACAATAAAATATAGTTTTAGAGTACATGATGACATTTGGTAAATGTGATGAAATTTGACAATTTTATCATGATATTTTAGAGCATGGCGTAAAAACCATTTATTCGGTTAAATTTAATTTTCAGTTTTGAAAATTCTTCACTAAAATTTATGGTAATAAGAACTATAATTTTGAAAATCCAAATTTCAGGTAAACCGTTACCACATGAACAGAAAAAGTTATCACATAAGTTGTTTTAATATCGTATATTTTGGTTTTTATTATTAGCATTATGTTTCTTTTTAATTTTGTTTTTTAACCAAGAAATCCAATACCATAAATTACGCAAATTTTACAAGAATTTTTTTAGAGTAACTTATCTTTAAAAAAAAAATGGTGTACAATAAAGAACTTTTTTAAACCGAGTTTCAGTTACTTTAAGAAAGTGTTACTTAATTTGCTTCCCCCACAACTGATTCTTTTTTTATACTAGAGATAGTATACAATTGTTTTTCGCTTACTTTAAATTCAAAATGTAACTTTATCTTAAAATATAAATGTACAATATTTAGATTTTTTAAACAAACTTTTCGTTATCTTATTTTGAGTTTTAATTACTTTAACAAAATTCAAGCTAATCAATCTGATTTTGAGAAATCACAATTATTTTTCACTAATTTAAAGATTAAGTGTAACTTAATCTTAAAAAAATTCGAATTGATTTGATTAATTTATTTTTCTTATTTACAGTTATATATTTTAAAACTGAAAACTGATATTATATCAATAATATTTACAACATAATTAAATTTAAACTTTAATTTATAATTCTATACACCTTATAAAAACTTAATTAAAAATGTAAACGAAGTACTTTGTGGCCAAAGGCGTTTCCCACAATACTTAACGAACGCGAGAGGAATAATCTCCACCTTAGCTTATATCAGATGAATATCTTAATATCTGAATATACAGCATCTAAGAAAGTGGGGGAAAATGAAGATACTCAAGCACCTATTGACAGGAATTTACACCCCAATAATGACCGTTAGATCTCATCATACAATCAAATCAGTAATCCTTTTCAAGGTCTTAAACCGAAACCAGTTTCATATTCTACTGCTGTCACCAAATACTGCATTGTTTTCGCCTAGATTCGTCTCTTTAATAATCTCTTTCATGGGACATAAGGTTTTGTTCTTTTTAATCTATCTCACATATAGAATTTTTTTTTACTAGATGGTATTAATGCATGTCTGACGGCATCCTGATGTTTGATAACCTAGCAGTATACCCCCCACCCACTTCCGTTGTTCCAAGGTAAATTAGAAGGATGAATCTGGGAACAACAGGTGGGGTTTTTTAGTCGTGAGTTTCTTAATGAATCCACGGTTGAAATTCACCAGTATGGAATAGTTTTTTTGATATATATATTTATTAAAAGTAAGAAGACAGGGGAAAATGGGGGAGATTTGTACCGGCAGATGGCAAAGTAATTTCGCAGAATTTTAGGTTCTATTCATAATTTTTATTTTTGAAATAAATATTTTAATTTTTGCAAATCACTTTGAAAATTAATAGCATTATTTTATTTTTCCATTCGAATTTCTTCTATTAAAATCGTTTGAAATTCTGTCTTCAGATTCTGCAACTGTTTATTTGCAATAAAATGCTTTTTTTCCCCATTTACCGAAAAGAGTATTATAAAGATTTAAGTAGATTTCAACGGGCATTTTTTGTTTACTTTTCATTTAATAATAAGAGCTACTATTTGCTTAAATAAAAATGTCAGTATAAAATATGTTTTAATACATTAGATTACATTAATACACCAACTCCTAAAATTGAAATGACTTCTAGAATTAATCTATGGGAAGAATTACTTAAAAAAACTTACTAAGAGGTTTGAAATAAATATGTAACTGCCCGGGGTTCTGTATTCAACTTTTAAACAAATGGCGTACTCATTTAATAATTAAAAAGAAATAAAACTTTCTTTGTTTGAAGAAACGGAAATGTATATTAACAGAAAACTAAATCCACATTACAAAATTTCGAAACTTTAAACTAATTTTGTATAGGTAAATTCTTCTTGGATAAAAATGTATTATTTGTTACTAAATATTCTTACATTTTCTTTAAATATAAAACTTTTTTTTAAAAAATTGATGTCCAAAAACTTTAATTATAAATTTATTCGATAATCATATTTGATTCGTCATAAAATACTTGGTCTAGTTCAATATTTATCTGTTAAAAAATTTATTTCAGAATAAAATAATAAAATTAGTTTAATAGTTTTAATGTCCTTGGGATCCAACAGATTAACTCATTGACTAGGTCCCGTTTGACCATCTTTCTGTATGCCACTGTTTATGTCGTGTGTCCCCATACTATACGTTATATAAGTTATTTATATTATGATAGAACGTAGGCAGTTCAGATTAAATTTTTGGTCCTCCCTCTTGAAACAAGAATAACTTTACAACACAAAATAGTTTTAAAACATTGTTTGAAGCATGGTAATATAATAGTTCTCTAAATTTAACACACAAGAAAACTAATTTCTTTAATGTGTAAAAAATAAAAAAAAATAAAAATTACTAATTTNAATAATAAAATTAGTTTAATAGTTTTAATGTCCTTGGGATCCAACAGATTAACTCATTGACTAGGTCCCGTTTGACCATCTTTCTGTATGCCACTGTTTATGTCGTGTGTCCCCATACTATACGTTATATAAGTTATTTATATTATGATAGAACGTAGGCAGTTCAGATTAAATTTTTGGTCCTCCCTCTTGAAACAAGAATAACTTTATAACACAAAATAATTTGAAAGCATTGTTTGTAACATAATAGTTCTCTAATTTGACACACAAGAAAACTAATTTCTTTAATGTGTAAAAAATAGAAAAAATAAAAATTACTAATTTTAATATTTTTCTTGTTTTTAACTTTAAGGAATTTAAGTAAATTTTCTTCATTTCTCTGAAATATTGAGGGGGACCTTCAGATTATGAGGTTAATTAATGAGGGTGATTAATTAATGAGGGAGATCCAGACAGCCACGCATCACCTCACCCCACCACCTGATAGCTACGCCCATGGTTTGAAACATGGGTGGTTTGATTTTAATATTGTTAAACGAAATAATTATGTGTTAATTATTTTTAATAAATAAATTCATATCGGAAACAAATTCGATTAATGAAATTTTTCTTTAAATTCTTTTTAACAATGCTTTTGTTTTGATGCCTTCATTCTCTACATCTTAAATCCTTCCTAAAACTTTGAGAAAATAAAAATAAATAAATATTTATCTACAATTTTTTGAGTTATAACCTTAAAAGCACCTATTTTCAAGCTCTTTCAAACATAATGGTAATTTATTATTAGCAAATACATAACGTTCAATTTGTTTTAGAGGTTATTAATTATTATGGGGATCATATACACCAAGCATCCCAACCGCCAACTACGCCCATGAACAAGTGGACGGTTAGATTTTGATATTGAAATAATTCTGTCTTAATTATTTTTGATTTATAAATTAGTACGCATAAATACTAAAAAAATAATTAATGACATCTCCTACTTAGATTGTTTTTAACATTTTGTTTTAAAGCATTATTCTCTGCCCCTTAAAGCATTTAAAAAAATATCTACAAATGTTTGAGTTAATGGATTATCTTAAATGGATCCATTTTCAAGTTCTATCAAACGTAATAATAATTTATTATCAGCAAGTACATCACGTTTTATTTGAAACGTCTTTCCCACGTTAAAAAGGAAGGTCAAGACCAACGGTATACGATAAAATCATCTCAGACAGTCCTCATGGCTTACTGAGAAGCAAAATGGCGAAATTAGTTGAGCACGCAATCGTCTGTCGGTTGGCAGAGAGTGGAACAAATGAGCAGTTACTTCTGTTAGAAGTCTTCTGAAAATGACCACACCATAAATCGTTATGACCTCAATGAAAGATGAATGGCAAGGTGTCGTGAAGATGTTTTAATTTACTTTCACTCTTTGACAAGAGATTAATTCGTTTTTACAACTCGTGGAACAATGGTGGGTGAGGTTTACTGAAATCGTAATAATGCTTCTAGATTAAGTTTGTGTTGTAGATTAAGGTAAATATAAAAATGATACTTCATGGTTTTAATATTATGAAATTCTAATGTTCTTCAATTATATTTCTTGTGTTTTAAAACAGATTTTAAAAGATACACCATAGTGCTACAATGTAATAAAATTGATTTCTAATGTCATTTTAGAAAAATATTACACAAAAGAAATATTTATAAAATGTTAAAACCATGAAATTTAATTTTTATTTACACTGATTAAAATTTCTAGGAAAAATGGTTAAGTAACAATTTATTTAATTGTTACTTTCCCATATTATAACAAAATAGTCAAATAACCATGAATAAAATGGTATTCAAACTGTTAACTATGAGAAAAACCGTTTATTAACTGCTTTCACTTATTACTGTTGAACAATCAGAAGTTTATCTCACCAACTAGGTCCACTTAATGAAGCCACTTCGTCCTTTGAAGCTGAGTACACGTTATAGCCAAAACGGCTAATCTGTCAATCTCATGACCAACTGAACGGATGTTCGAGTACCAGCGTAGACCCTACACAATTTCCTCTATTCCTTCAACACATGAATTCGTGATCCTGGACTAGAAGAATACGATACTCATTCCGGCTAGAAGACAGTACCATAAATCTGCTTAACACAAAAGATATCTAACTTACTATTTCTTGCGATAGGGTGAAATAACCAAAAAAAACTATTTGAACCTAATTTCACGGTTCATTTGATAAATCATATCTCAACCACAACTTAACTTCAATGCCAACACCTTATGAAAAGCCTAGCTCTAATGTTTAGTTAAATTCCTTTTTTACTGTTTTGAAAGCATGAAATGCAATGGTAAAAATACTCTGTAGTTTTCTATTCATAGTTTTATAACCATACTAGTTGTAAGAGCTTTCAAAACCGTAAAGGTAAAAAAAAGTTCTTAACCGCAAACTTTACAGTTAGTTTGATGGAGACTGTACATAGGCTACACAAGATGTACATAAGTCTTCATCATAAACGTAATATAGAAACATTGTTGTAATATTAGCAAACAGCATCCACCATTATTCCACGGCTAGTAAAAAGGATTAATCTCCTGTCTAAGAATAAAAGTTAATTTAATCCTTTTTTTATAAAATTTTTTTTAAATTATATAACATCAGAAATTAGTTTTTAAATATTTAAGTGATGCATACATCTATTTTAAACTTGTTTTTTAACAATAGAAATATAATTGAAGAATATACATTACATTGAATTTCATATAATATTTTTTGTTAGGTATTAATTTAAATAATGGGGTGGAATTTTAAAAACCTAGACGTATATTGAGCAATTGAAAAAAATTTGGAGGAAATATTTATAAATGAAACCATTTGAAGGTCAATGCGCAGTATTATTTTCTAAATATTTTATTTAACCACATTTTTTTTAGAAAAGAAAGCAAGCAGTTTTAAAATATAAAATCTGTTTTGATAATTAAATTAATTTTATTTGCTTAAAGCATTATTTGCTGAATTTTGATTCGAAATGAACACTAAGAAAAAAAAATATAGCTAAAGCTACCAGAATATGGTAAAATTTACCGTGTTTCTGTCTGTATGGGAACACCAAAAAGCAAGGTAATTTTTTCCGAATAGCTTCAGTAATGATTTCGGGAAAATTTACAATGAAATATGGTTTTATCGTGTGTGATAAAATTCGGTAAATGTGGTCCCATTTGGTAATTTTATCATGATACTTTAGAACATAGCATGAAGCTATTATTTCGGTTAAATTTATTTTTTAGTTTTGCTTTTTTTACTAAATGTGGGATAATAAGAAGTATAATTTTGAAAATTAAAATTTCCAGTAAACCGGAAAGATTGCCAAATGAATGGTTGAAATACAGTATATATTGGCTTTGTTAAACAGATAAATGTATATATATATATACAGGGTGTCCCAAAAGGTCGTTTACAAACTTAACATGCTGGTATGTCATATCATGATGAACAAGATTTACATCGGAACTTGTGTCCGAAAATTAAAACTGTAACCGCTAGAGGGCGATAAGTGCAGGTTTGGATGAGGAGAAAAAAAATTATATCGATAGCGGTGTTAATATGATTTTTATTATAAAACATCATTACATCACAGCAAATGCTCAAAATTCCTTCCATTCGCCAAAATGCACGTTTCACAGCGTCGGCGCATGGATTCACGAACCCGTTCAAATTGGCCAGGAGTGTCACGGACACGTGCTGCCGCTTCCGCGATCCTGGCGATAAGATCCATGNTATATATATAAATATTTCAAGTTTCATTACTATGCAGTGCGGTAATTTTACCAGAATTTTTCCCCCGCCCGTGAAGTGCCGGAAAAAATGTCAAGTATGAAAATATGTTCAAGCATCAAGCTTAATGCTAATAAAATATAGAAATATATATTTTTTAAGAGATGTAATTGAGTTTGTAACGGAAACTTTAAGCTGTTTACCATATGAATTTAGTATTTACAAAATATATAAACACAATCAAAGTGATTGTATTCTAGACTGTTGAACTCAAATCTTTCTAATAAATTTACATGAGTCAGCTGAAATTTTGTTTTATTTCTTTTGATATTCTGGTATGATTGTTTATACATCAAAGGTCAAATATTTTGCCTTCTTAAGGCAAAATATTGTCATCGATATGAAAAAAAAAATATCGCCGCAATCGATGTTACCCATTGTTTTTGAAAGTTTTATTCTAGTTCTCAGGTAATACTATTCTATTGTTTCTGTTTAAACTTCTTAATCAAAGTTAGAAATCATTAATCTTAGCGTTTCTATGCTCTGGTTCAACATTTAACACTTAATAAGACAAAAAGTATGTTATGAGACGGCAAAAGCAAATTACTTTTAAGTGATAGAACTTGGATTTATAATAAAATATTGTTTTTTTATTAAGGAACTCTGTTAAATATCAAAATATACTAACTACGAAACTAGTTATTATTTTTAGACGCAACACTTATAATTATTTAAATAGAGTTTTATATAATTTCTTTTGACACCTTCTCTGTTATAAATATAACCAATTTATTAGCTCGTTTGTGACCTCTGTTTGAGGTACGAGATAATTTTAAATTATTTTAAACATGGGGGCTCCACCTCCTGCTTGATTTGCTCATAAACCCTTTACGATTGCATTTTTGTTTCTTCACGATAAAACAACGGTAAAATCAAAGTTAAAAAATATTTCATCAAAATAGCTCAAAAATAATTGCATTAACTGAAATTTTTTACAACTGATTTAGTTTGGAGTAAAATTAAAACCCCATAAATTATTGTTGTGATTTCATCCTCATACTTTTTTAAGTTCTTATTCAATTTCCTGTTGCTATAAGAATTCGTTAAATATTTTTTGCCAGAAAGAGTATTTAAAAATAGTTCAAAAAGTTAATTCTTAACGTTGTCTTAGAAATTTAATTCGTTATTTTGCATTCATTCTTTTAATTGCATCCATTGAGTGGACACATTTTTGAATATAATTTATTATGAAAAATCTTATAATTTATATAAAAAAAGAAATATCCTTCATTTACCATTCAATATTATTTATAAAAAGTTTTTCAATTGCACTAAATCACCTCCTACAGATGATACTGGTTTGTAATATTATATTCCTGACTTGTGCGTGCAAATGGCCGAAATAGTTAATTGCAGTCAAATAAGATTGCATTATTTATAACCAAACCATACTTTGATCTCAGACGTATTAATGTACTGAGAAAAAAGTATGGTCAAAACTACCAGAATATGGTAAAATTTATTGAGTTCTCTGGCTCTGTAGGAATTTCAAAAGGTAAAGAAATTTCTACCAAGGTGCTTCGGATTATTTAATTTCTATTACTGAATGTGTGAAAATAAGAACTCTAATTTAATTATCTGATTTTCCAATAAATGACTGCCAAAACGAACGAAAAAATAATCAACTGAAAGGTTTAAATACCATTAATTTTTGGTTCAGATAACAGAATTATCATTGTTTCCACACCAGAAATGTTTATGTTATGTATGGTAATTTTACTGAAATCTTTTTTTTCGTGTGAAATGATTAAAATGCGATACACTTAATTAAAAAAATTTTGTTTAGGGTAGCGTATTCAAAACACATTTTTGCCCTTTTTTACGACCATGTATGAATGTAGCTTGACAAGCAATAGCTATGTAGAATTACCGCAGGTTTTTTCTTTTAATAAAAAAAAATGGGACTGCATTACAGTTAATGAGAGATAGTATTTGCACTAAATTAAATAATATTTCAAATTTTTATTGCTTGAAAATTAATTCAATTTCTAAATATAAACGAACTTTTATAAATTTTAAGCATATTTCGCAAAATACACACGTGAAATATAGGGTAATCTCATTCGATTTGCAATTTTACGCATATCGTTTTCTTGCAAAAGAATAAAAGATCCATTTAGAAGTTCTTAGAATATTTGTAAGAATTTGTTAGACAAATGAAACGGTTTCTAAATCTCATGTTTTCTCTTTTATCGTAAGACTTTTCACAAGACAGATAATAAGGAGACATATTATTCTAAGACTAACAGCATAAAGCACGCAAAAAGATCATTATACGAAATGATCTTCCTTTAACTTTCACACTTTGCTTGATGGTTGTACAAACAAACAGAGTGAAACGGAAGAAAATTTCTTTACCTCTTTGTTAAATGCACTTCATAGTGACATTAAATATAAAAGAATAATGTCTAAGTCTTCGTGAATGTTGAAATAAATATTACATTTGAAGCTTACAAATATTGTTTTGAGTAATCTTTATATGTTTGCCTTATGTGGCACTAAATATGCGAGTTTTTCACTATTTAAGTTGAAAACTCATACGTAAATGCGCAATATCTATTGTTGTTTTGTTAAAAAATATATAACTACATATTAAAAAAACATTTGTTGTTAATTAGAAACTTAAATGCGCCAGGAAAATAAGTTTTTCTCAAATTTTCCCCTTAAATGAAATTTATTTAATGTTAATTTTTGTTTTTATTTTATGTCATTCGATATTTTTTTAAGTCAAATTAGTTGTGAAAACACATAATGGAAATTTTATAGATTGGTAAATGCTCAATTTTGGTTCTGTGACGATGATTTTTGTAGAGTAGTAATGAAGATTACAATTGCAAAGTATTAAATAGATCTGCATAAACATTAGGGGCTCTCTAAGGCAAATTTTAAATTTTTTGACAAAGTAACTTTTCTCAGTAAATTGTTTTGATAATTTAATTAAAAATGCTGTGAGTTGTATAAATTTTTGTTTAGAAAAAGAATCATTCTTTAGATTCCTGTTATTTTTTGTAAATATGAACCTGTAGTTGTACTTGATTTTTATTGCTGAATTAATTATTGAAGAGTCAATATTACATGGTGCTGTAGCAAGGATTTCAAAATATTAAAAAAAATCTTTTAATTATAAAAGTAATAAACTAATCGGGACCTGGCAAACATTAAGGCCGAAAACTTTATAAAACAAAAATCCTCAAATGATAAAAAAAGTCCTGGCCTTAGGTTATTGTTTGATTCTTTCACGTTCGGAATTCTGAAAAAGCTCAAAATTTTAGCCCATTTAATCCCTTTTTTTTAAAATAAGGAGGTGTTTTATTAATAAAATGCTATTGTTTCCAAAGCCTATCATACGATTGAGAAAAATTATATCAAATGTTGTTTTTTAATCATTTGTTCGTATATTGCATTTCAATAGTTCCTTTGTTAACCATTTTCTCTCTTTTATTTTAATGAATACGCATTGCGTTAATTGTAAATTCAATGAAATAAACTAAAGTACAGCCTTAAATCATACATAGTTGCCAAAAATCAAAATTTAACAAATTTTAGGTAATTTTTTTTAAAATTTAAAATTTTATGTTTTTTTAAAATTTAATGTTGAATGATGTGTGAAACAAAACAACACGTTTTTCATATTAATTATTCATATTTTTATCATATATGACTTTTTCCTCTAGTGATAGTAGAATTAATAAGAGGTTAATATAAAAAGTTTGGTGAGGTAACAATGCTGGAACAATTTAATTATCAGTTTAAATCAGGAAAAAAGCCCTAACCTTTTTATCTACGGATTAGTTAATAAAAATTTAAAATTCTGATATTTTTCACTGCACTTGTATTAGAGTTTCAATTTTTTTTTAATTTTCTCAATCCTAATTCTAAATTGATTTTGTCACCAGATTAAATCAAAAGAAGAATTTCATCTTTTTTATCTTTTATTGATTCATGAAAATTGTTTATTTCATTTTTCCAAATCTTGAATGTTAAATAAATATAATTACCCTTTCAATAAAGACAAGTTTTGAGGTCCAGAAGTTTTTACATTTTTCCTATCCTGATTCATCAAATTGGAAAATTAGTAAACCGTCATAAGTATTTATTTTAATTAAGTTTAAATAAATTTCTGTAATAAGATTTATTTTGGCTCCTGGTTAAGAAAAAATCGCTGATGATTTATGGTCTATCTGTAACAGAGAGTTTATCTGTAAGATCTGTAACAAAATTCATAAACAAACTTAAAAAAAATCTCACAATTTTTTATCTACAGATTTTTGGAATTTGTTTATTTCTTCCAATTTTCACTGTTCAATATTAATATTTTTGCGCTTTCAATAAATAAAAGTTTGAAGTCCAGTTTTTTGAATTTTTTTTATGATTCGCCCAATTGCAAAATTAGAAAAGCATTAAAAGTATTTATTTTTCTTTAAGTTTAAACAAATTACTATGATAAGATTTATTTTAGCTTCCAGTTAAAAAAATTCGCTGGTCATTTATTGTCTACCTGTAACAGAGAGTTAGCTTGTTAGATCTATAGCAGAATTCATAAGGAAATTAAAATAAAAATTTCCTCACCATATTTCATCGACCGATTCATCGAAATTATTTATTTTTTCCAATTCTAAATGTTAAATATATCAATTTTACTGCCTTTTCAAAGAAAGAAAGTTTGAAGTCCAGTTTTTGAAACTTACTTTATTTTTTCTATCATCATTCGCCCAATTTCAAAATTATAATAGTGTTATAAGTATTTATTTTACTTTAAACAAAATTCCATAATAATATTTGTATCACATATCATTTCAGACGTAACAGGAAGTTTGTTAGATCTATAACAGAGTTTAAATGTAAACAAATGACAATTGGATGATTCACATATACTTAAGGTCAACAAAATATTTCAGTTGCTTTTTAATTAATTGTGATACAGTGATGCCACCATATTACATAATCGAGTACAATTAATCTTTTCAGAAAAAAGGGAAGTTTTTTCTTTCAGAACAATAGTTAACAATTTTTCTACATATTTCACAATATTTCCTAATACACCTGTAAAGTTTCGTGACAAAACATATATTTTTTTTAACTCATAAAACAGTTGAGAAAACAAAACATTTCCCGTAATTCTGTTATTTAACGTTCTTTTTAACTTTAAGCGGAAGTGCTGAAGGTCATTGGAACAAGAACCATAAAAATGAAAGAACCCCATCTGCTTATGCATTTATTTGCGTTAACCCCTTATTCGAACAAAACAAGCAGACGATTCTTCGCTATGATATTCGAATCTGGATAGATGACCAATCTGCGTGTTCGAAAGACAATTGTGAGTTCCGAAAAGGACATCACGTTAAAGCAACTTATAAATGATGCGCATATACGTTACAAAGACGTACAGGAATGTAGTCTTACACGCCATGTTGCGTGGTACACAGTTGTTTGGCAGTACCCCTTTTATTCTGCGATGATAGTTTATCTTAGTTTTTACTTTTTATTTTGATATGTGTCGAGTTTAATCATCGTCTGAAATCGAAGATCGAGAACAATTTCACCACTTTTTTCTAGTGTACATTTAAAAGACACCGTATTCTGAATAAATTGATTCTATTCATGCAAATTGTGTCAGAACAAATGATGTTCTGTTAACAAACGATTCTTTTAATCGTCACGATTTATTTAATTTGCGTATTAAGATAAATATCTAAGTTTTTATCAGTTTGTGTTATCTGCTAGTTGCTAAAAGAGACTGATCTGTTCTTTTCAACTTGTTGGGCAAAACTATCCTACAGAAGGCAATTTATTCTATCATTAAAATTCATCCTTAACTATGTTATAAATTAAATAATTACATTATTATTAATATATATTATTATAGATGTAGAACATATTTTGTGCATTTTGAACCGCTGCATTTTGAACTTTTTTTAATCATGATGACTGAAGAGCTTTTAGGTCTTCAGCCGCCAAAGTTGAATTTGTCTTGCCATATATAAAGTTGTGGTATGTTCTAAGACACACGAAATGGATGCAGTTTTTTCCAGAAATTGGTTTGGTACTCTTACTGTAGTGTCATTTTAAACTGTCTTTATTTTTAATTTTCAGTCGTTTGTTTTTATCATTGTATAAGTCCATCTTTATGCAATAGCATCCTTTATTGTAGTTTTTCTGAAAAAATCACTGAATCGATTTTCAAATTTTTTTTTGTTTCCTTCTTTTTATGACGAACATTTTAATAGGGTCATAAATGTTTCATTTAAGTAATTAATACGTTAGTTTCGTTTAATCGTTGATGTTTCATTTGCGATTTGGGTTTGTTAAGATTCAGATAAAAATTTTAGTTATGACTTATATCATTGTGATAATTGAATTCTGATAATTGAACACTTTGGTAATGTTTTCAAAGTTTTAAAATTTTATTTAATGAAATGATTAATAATAATCTTTAATTCTGTTGAATAAAATTAAAATTTTAATACCTAGCGATATTTCATTTCTTTTGTTTGTTTGTTGTGTTTAAAATTGAGATCATAAAGGATGATTCGATGCATGGTCTTTTGTTACAATTTTTACTATCGTAGATTATTAAGAATTTTTTTTTGAGATTAATAATTTCAGAGTCATGATGACGGGAAAGGTTTATTTTGATACAAGTACTATCGATTCCTTAGAATAATGTCGGAAACTGTAGAAGGAGTATCTGAAACAAGAAGCATTGGATCGATGTTGAAACATAATATTGAAGCAACTTTCCTGCAGTTCTTTGTCAAATTTCTTTTAAGTTCTCTTTCAAGTTTAATAAGAGTACCCGGCAACATCAATTCATCATCACATTGAAGTTTCAACAAAATTTAGTGATAGTACATTCATTCATTATGCTCGAAACTTCTAACAGAATAGTCATACGATTCAGAGAGAATGAAACATTCAGAGAGAATTAGCAATTTTAAACAATTTTCATCACAAACTAAATTTTGCACCAAATTATGAAATATTCGACGAAATTGACGATTATGATGCAATGAATTATCTGTTTTTCTCAAAATGCTTAGTACAAGTATGCGTTTAGTTAGTACTAGATAAGTAAAATTTATAAAATTTTAGACAAGTAGAAGATATAAAATGATATAAGATTTATCCTTGTTTTAAACAGGAAGGCACACTGAGAAGAAAAGCGTGGTCAAAACTACCAGAATATTGCAGAATTTATCCGGTTTCTGACTCATTGGGAAAACCGAAAAGCTTCGTATTTTTCTCCAAAGCCCTTTGGTTCTTATTTTGGTAAAAATAACAATAAAATATGGTTTTATAGTGTGTGATAAAATTTGGTAAATGAGTTAAATTTTAGCATTTTTATCTTGCTAACATAGAGCATACCACAAAAACCATTCATTCGGTTCAATTAACTTTCGGTTTTGTATTTTTTACTAAATGTGTGGTAAAAAGAACCGTACTTTTGAAAACCAGAATTTTCTGTAAATCGTTATTATATAAACGGAAAAATTACCAAATACATATTTTAAATTTTTCTGGTATCCATTTCCATACGGAGCTGTTGTACCCGGCCCATAAAAGTAAAGACAACCCAGAATTTATGAGACAAATGGCTCTTGAAACTATTAGCCAAATACCATCAGATGCTTTACAACTATACACAGATGGCAGCAAGAGCGACGAAGGTCATTCAGGTAGTGGGGTTTTTATTAAAACACCCACGTACACATTGAGTCTCAAATTTAGAAATTCAGAATTTTGCTCAGTTTTCAGATCTGAGCTTATTGCGATTGAAAATGGCCTAAGACATGTTGAGAGTATTGCTGAGCCTGACTTTAAACATATTTGGATACTGACAGATAGCAAATCTTCAATCCAACACCTTAGCAATTGGATGAATGTTGGAGACATGGCTGCGGCTTCAATTTTGGGGGTGCTCTTCAGGCTCTCTGCGGACTTTGGAGTACACTTCCAATGGATTCCATCACACGTTGGAATCAAAGGTAACGAGATGGCGGACTCACTGGTTAAAGATGCTTCTTTGGAACCTTTACAGCCGGATCTACCTTCCACTTTCAACGAGGTCTTTGCAGAGTGCAAAAAAATGTTTATGGACCTCTGGAGGGTTCCTCCTCCGCATAGTTGATATTTCAGAAAACGACCTGGAAGTGCCTTGCTTTTTGAGGGACCTAGAAGCCAGCAGACTTGTTTGTCTCGCTTTTCAAGTGGTCACTTGAGGCGTCTCTCGTATGTTCAGGGGCAAAAGACTTTTGGACTTTGCACTAAATGTAGGACTGCTCAGGCTTCCCCCGAGCATATTCTAATCTGTATCGATATTAAGATCGACGAGGTTTTTTCAAAACCTCATCTGTTTTTAGACTTCCTGGACATTTTTGGACTTATGAAATTGGTCTAATTGGGATGGACCTCTTGGGGATTAGAAACAACAACAACACATATTTTAAATTAATAGCTACCAGAATTATGTTTATTTATTTTTTACCAGAAAGATCATTATCGTACAGTACGGTAATTGTACCAGAATTTTTTTCGCCGTGCACTCATCTTACCCTAAATATTATTAAGTCAGCACAACATGCTCATTACTTTTGTAGAAAACTAATAAGCAATGCTGAACACTAAATTAAGATTCATCTCGAAAACGATAACAAAAATAAAAACATTTAGCGGGCATTAAGCGGAAGCTAAAGAAAGAGAAAGTACTTGAAATCAAGACACCTTCAAAATAATATTCCTGCTGGTCTTCCTTCAGTGACTTACAGATTAGTGCTTTCTTGAAACAATAGTAAGGAAGTTAAATGTAGCGATCAATTTTACCAATTATGTTTACAAGAGAAGGAAAGAATCAACATACTCGTTGAAATAGTAGAAGGTCACTTTGCACTTACCTAGTCTAAAACTTAAAATTCTATTCTAAAGTTCTTAGAAAGAAATTAACTAATCTAACCATACATCATATTGCATCAGAAATTGAGCTTCTAAATTGTATTGTTTAAGATAAGATAAATATGGACATATTTTGCAATATTTTGAAATTTATGTTAAATGATGTAGTCGTTATTTTTTTCATATTTTCCTGCCAGGGATTACGACAATAATTTGTTAATAATTGACTCAAATTTAAAACTAATTGAATATTTGATTAAAATCTAGACGTTGTAATTTAATGTTTATTTCTCTTTTTTGTTATAATGAATTCTAGTTTTTTGCTGCAATCGATGTATTTGTGAACGTGTAAATAGTGTAAATAATTATATGTTAAAAAAGGGACTAATGCTCAAATTTATTAAAGGGAAAATTACAGGTTATTTTTTGAAACTTTCCTGTTAAGGGTTATGGCAATAATTTTTTTTGATGATGGATTTGAGTTTAAAACTAATTTAATATTTGATTAAAGCTTAGACATTGAACTTTACTATTTCTTTCTTACTTTGTCATGCTCAATAATTGTTTTAAACTGCATCCGAAGCGTATGACTAGAGTAAATAATTTGTAAGTAAAAAAAGGACTAGTGCTCTTGATGGCCAGTGAGGTGACCAGATCTTAATACAATCGAAAACTTATGGCAACCTCTTGCCCGAGAAGTATATAATTTTTTAAACCTGAGAAGTTTATGAAAATTGCTCACAATATCTATATAAACAAGATCTTGTCTTCGCTATCAAAGAAGTTTGTGAAAAAATTTCCATGGACAATTTAAAAGATTTTTCCGGATCCATGATCACTCGGCTTATTTAAGTGATTGGAAAAAAGGTAGTTTTTTATTATTGACAAAATTTTAAGTATTTTAAGACATGTCCCTATTTTTTCCCTCCATATTTCCATTAGTTTCAATTTCTGTAAAATTCATATTTTAAAACCAAATTTTATTTTTGTGCGCTTTAAGTGTTATTACAAAATTATGTAACGCAAGTCAAACATATAAAAACTTCATTTAGATGAATTGAAAATAAAGCATATTTTTATTCGATTTGATGTTGTCCTTATACTTTTCTCACGCAATGCATCAAAAGATTATATTTATGTATAAAATGTTTAAATTGTTGCCATTGAATATTAATATATTTATTATTATTGCATATTGAAGTATCCTCCTTAGAAAGATCTTAATGTTGTTTAAAACTGAAAAAGTAAAAATCTAAAGACTTAGCGGAAATGTCTAAATATACTTAGAATTTACATTAAAAATATTGTTATTTTAGTAAAAAGTAAGATTTTGTAAATTTATCTTTAATATTTCTTGTAAGAATTTTAGTGAAACCAGTCGGATACTTAGAATAAACAATGATCTTTGAAAGAATACTTCAATACGTATATGAATTGCAACACACTCAATTCCTAATATCTGAATACTTCGTAGTATTAAATACAATTTAGTTTTTGTAAGAAAAGAATTTCTGAATAATTCAAATCATTTTAGCAATGTATAAATAATAAAAAAATTCTTCATTATTCCAATATTTTTTTAAAAATTCTATTCAATTTCTCAAGTGCATTGTCATAGACTAGAGGTAAGAAATAAATAGGCTCACAAAGGACAATTTGCGTAAGTTACTTCGTTGATTATTTTTAAACGTAATACTAAAACGTAAGGAGAAATAATTAGAGCTTTGACATATAAATTTTTATATTAATGAAATTTTTAAAAATAGAGTTTTGTTTCAAAATGTATTTTTTGGACCGAAATCTTGACCTTACGTATTTGGATTCCTGACTAACCTTATTCTTAATTTAAACATATTCCTTACTTAATTTATTTTTGTGTCTAACATTTTCTTAGATAAAAAGAATATAAAAAAATCTCATACTAAATGCAACACTATTTTTTATCACGATACCGAGCACAGTATAATGTCTGTTTTATTTTAAAATATTGCCAATTAGAAATTTAAGTTACATCTATCTTGGAAATTACTTGAATGAAATAAATATATGTGTCTTAGGAGAACATGATACCAGCCAGAGATTTTGATACTTAATTTAATGGTAGACTAAGTACATATTAATACAACTAGTACTATTTTTAGATTTTAGTTATTTTTTCATGGTTTTTAGATTTTTACGCATTTTCCTTTAATACAGAATTTGCAGAATATTTTAAATTTATATAAATTGAAATATAAAATTTATTTTTCTTTTGATACTTAACTATTTTTTTAAGAAAGTATATTTTATTCTAAAATAAAAAAATATGATGTAATTATTGCACTTGTATGAAATATTTTCCTTTATCTGGAATAAAATAAAATTAGTATGTAGTAAAAGCATTATTTTATGATCTACCTTTCAAATGATTAAAAAAGTTGTAAATGAAAATTGAGATGTTCGTCGAAGAAAATCTAATTTTGCAGCTTAATAATGTGGCGAAATTAAATTGATATTTTTTTATGGATAATTTTGTCGTACAAGTTATGCAATTATGATTTGAAATAAAATGAATTATGGATTATTGAAGCAAAACGCATGGTAATATCTAAAGAATTTATTTAGTACAACAGTGGTTGATTGTCCAAAGTAAATAACATTCGGGTTTAATGCCATGTAAATTGAATACAGATATACACAAAAATAAATGCGTGTGCATCAAATGAAGTTTATAATAATTTCAACCCCATCAAATTTTAATAATTTTTATTGCGTGGTTCAAGGTTATAATTAGCTATCACTAAATGCAGAGTTGTGAAACTACACAGTAAATACTCTCTATAACAAAAAAAAAAATCGATGTACCAAGAAGGAGTTGTCCGATTGAAACGAAAATTGGTGGATAGGAAGACAATAGTGAATGATTAAAATTTCAAAACAATTGAATAATTTATTGCAGAGTTACAGTAACAAGTTCAATAAGGTGTTGACCCTCAATTAAATTATTTNGTATTTCCTGCCAAATTCGATCCAATTGTCGAACGAGGTCATCAACATTCCGTGCCATATGCAATCGCCTTCCCATCATATCCCAGACATGTTCGATGGGAGAGAAATCTGGTGATCTGGCAGGCCAAGGAAGAGTTAGACAAGCTTGCAGACAGTTCATAGAAACACGTGCCGTATGTGGTCTGGCATTGTCCTGCTGAAAAACCAGCCCAGGGAGCTGCAAAAGGAACGGTAGCTTAGGATGTCGTTGACGTACCGCTGTGCAGTAAGTGTACCTCTAATGACGACCAAAGAGGTCCGGCTGTCAAAGGAAATGGCACCCCAGACCATAATGCCCTGTTGAGGGCCGGTGTGGCGTGCAATAGTGAAGGCATGATCCCCCCTCTGCCCTGTGCGTCTCCAAACACGTCTTCGATGATCGTCAGGACACAGTTGGAAGCGGGATTCGTCGCTAAAGACTATACGTCCCCAGTCGGCATCATTCCAGCCCGATCGAGCCATGCACCACTGTAATCTGGCACCAAGAAGCAATCGGATGATTGCTTCTTAGTGCGTTGATTTTTTTGTTATAGAGTGTAAATTTCTGATCAAATTATGGTAAAAAGTACTGGTACTTTTTTCATCATTCTAAAATTAATTTTACCATAAAATTTTATTATATCGTAATTTTTACAGTATTTATTTAATAAGAGCGATTTTGTGATTTTACTATAATTATTACTGTAAAAATTATGATATACCAAATTATTTGCGTGTTGCGGTAAAAATGGATTTTACGTTAAAAAGTACCAGTACCCTGAGAGCCGGTACTTCTTAACGTAATTTGATCCGGAATTTTTTTACTATATCTATACTTACTATATCTAAATATAGTCGTAACTAATTAGTAAAAAAACATAAAAATCTTTGATAACTAATAAATTTAACATAATGATGTATTTAAGAAAATGTCAATTGATTTGAGTTATTAAAATTGTTTTTATTGAATATTAATGTCATAATTATGACTGATTCTTTATTGTTTAAATAACCTCAATGAATTAAAAAGAATTAATAAAATATTTATTTGCAGTTAGCAATCGTTAATAATTTCTTTTGAATTAAATAATTCACTAGAATTAACGATACCTGTCTCTTCAATGCAATTTCATTGTTATAACAGATATCTGTAGGATTCGAATCAGCTCAACGTATTTATTAAATGGTCAACTTTATCCCTAAGCATTATCCTTTCTTATAAAAATAAACGTTGTTGTGACCGTTATGATGTAATTGTTATACCGAGTTGAAGGTTATGGTTGATGATTAGTCAATTTTCTGATAAGTTTGTTTTGGATAATTGAATCCTTTCCTTTTTACGCTTCATAGCAATGCCTTCGGGGTTCTTTTTTTCATTGTTATTTTCAAGTAAAATGAACATCGCTACTGTTATAGGTTCCTTTGAAAATCCAAATATTTATCTACCCCAACAACATTTGAGGTAAGATTGGGAACTTCCTGTCTGTTATAAAAGAACCCTTACACTTGATGTGCCTAAAATTATTTACTTAATCTAACGGTTTACCGAACGCGTACTATTTGTGAAAAATTGGTATACGGCTAAATATTACAATTTACAAACTTTTCAAACTACCAATTACCACATGGTAAAAAAAAAAAAATTTGTCAAATTTACGGAAAAAAATAGTCAGCTGGCGTGCTAGTATAAAAACGTTTATTTTGCGGAAAAATACTGATATTTAAAATAGGCGCATGTTTCTGAGGAAAATAAGTACTGTTATTTTATGAAGCAAAATTTGTTATTTTATCAAACAGACTCTGTTATTTTAATAAAAGTTTTTATGCAATAAGTTTGTCAGCAATGTAGAGTCCAGCCTTTTTACGACTAGTTGAAGCTGGAATTCGAACTTGAGTCAGTTTACTTTGAGTCGAGCGCCCTGTCTTCTAAGCTACCGCATCTCTAGTATTTAAGTATGGAGAAAAATATTTTTTCGTTTTAAAAGTCATACTTATTTGAATAATATTTAATTGTGAAAACGTTTATAATTATAGTGGCCTGACCGTAGAAAAGTGTCTGACAATTTAAATTGCCAAACAATTTAACAATTATAGTCTATTTACTTAGTTTGAAAATGTTATATATAACAGGAAGTCACATAAATGTTGTGACAAAATTCTGGAGGAGTTATGGCACATCATTAGAATTAAAATTGCATAGGAACACATACCCAGAAATATCATTGTGCGTGATTAGGAACGCTACCTTATTATAACCTGGTCAGAAGAATACGAAGAAGCAGTTTATAATAAGGAAGCGCCCTTAGTGGCGTATGATGACGTTTAAGGGTATGGGTTCCTGTGTAATTGCGCTATAGCTCCTCCAGAAGTTTGTCGCAACATTTATGTGACCCCCTGCTACATACAAAGTTTTTAAACTTGTACATTTCGACAAAAATTAGACTTAAATTGTCAGTTTGCGAAATAATTGTAGCTTGGATAAAGAAACCGATTGCTGATTTGTAATCAGCGAAATGAAAATATTTAAGATCTGTTAAAAAAAACTTCTTGCAACAGAAACAAAATGGTTACTCAGGGAAAATTACATATTACAATTTAATAATTGAGGTCATTTAAAAATCTTTTTACAAAAAGTTATCCTATGCCATTTTTTGCTATGTATTTACAACTAGTGTATAAAAACATTATTTTCCTTTTTTAAGTTTGAAAAATTATGTGATATAATAGAAACAAGACAAAGAAAATATGATGAGTTATTTTTGTCAGACCACCATCTCTTTGTTTTTTGCAAAACTTTCATCTCATCCTGCTACTAATGAACAACTTTTACGTAGCCAAAAATAATGACTGAAAGTATTCTTGGTATTTAACCGAAAACGATTTTCAGTGAATTTGAACTCGGTTTTTCCCTATTTCATCGAAGGTGTAACCCAGATCTAAGCAAACAGTCACAAACTTTTCAATCAACACTCTTTTGTTTGGTGAAAAAGGAAATCTTTTCAAATTTTGGGTCGAAATAGGGGGAGGTCAATTTTTAATACGGAAGTGATGGGGGAGGGATATGAGATGCCACAAATTTGTTGCAGGATGGCCACGCTCTGCCGATTTTTGCCGGAAACATGGCAACAAGTTTCCGGCCTTCATCAAAACCAACCAGCGAAATTGTATGTTTTAAACATTTTATGTTTTTTATGTTCTAAATGAAAATAAGTGAAGGAAAATTGTTACGTAAATTTTTATTTTATTTAATGTCTCTTTTATCGCAAGGCTAATTTTTTATATTTTTTTGTATAACTTTGAAACCGTTACGAAGTTTTTAAATGACATTTTTTAAATGTTATTTTAGTTTTCACTTTAAAACTCACGAGAACAATGAAAGAGAAGTAATTTTACTTGGTCAACCTCTTAAACAACTATTATATTTTCGCAAAAACTGTTTTTAATTTGTTTGATTTAAAAGGACCCTGGACGAAGATGATTTTTGAGATTATTTTTTATTCGTAGAAAAAATAATGCACATCATTTTTTTTTCAAATTGAGAAAATATAATTTTTTTTCTCTATTTAAAAGTGAGGTTACTTTTTCCTAATTAATAAACTTCAAGTTTAACTGAAATTTGACCGCACTTTCCCCCGTAAATGTTTTTATTTTCGTACCATACAACAATATTACACTATTCCTACAAATAATTGCAGTAAATTTTAAGCATATATTTTATTGAGTTTGCTTTAATTTGCCTTTAAGAAATTCGTAAATATTTATAAATTTCTTTCTGTAGTGATTTTAAGAAATAAAAAAAAGAGAATCAGAAATTTATAATTTTAGAAGTTTTGATTCTTTAGACGCTAATAGCAAAATAAATAAATAAATAACTAAATAAAAAAAAAGCTAATGACGGAGAAAAATATTCTAGTATTGAAGCAGATCATATGAAGTATATATTTTCAGTTTTATCAAAATTTATATTAAGAAAATAAGTATGGTCAAAATTATCAGAATATGGTAAATTTTACTTAATTTCTAGCACAATGTAAATACCAAAAAGCTCAATAATTTATACCGAAGGACTTTGGTAATGATTTCGGCAAAATTAACCATAAAATATGCTTTTATAATCTGCGATAAAACTTGGGAAATGTAAAATTTGGTAAGTTTATCAGGATAACCTTAGAGCATAGCATTAAAACCATTTATTTGGTGGTTAAATTTCCTTTTTAGTACTGTATTTTCTACTTAATGTGTGGTATACGAACTATAATTTTGAAAACCAGTATTTCAGATAAGCCATTTTCACATGAACAGAACAATGTAATAGTTTAAATACCGTATATTTTACCATATATTACCAAAATTATGTTTCTTTTATTCTTTTTTTTAAATTTGGAAATGTCGTTGTTATACGGTGTGAAAGAAATTTTAGCAGAATTTTTTTCTCCATGTAGAATCATCATTTTTTTTAAATATTGTGACTTAGATTTTTCGAAGTCGTTCTTGTATACTTAATTATAGTACGTTAGTAGAAAATATTGGAATAAATGCATAATTTTCAAAACATTTTTCAAAAAATATGCCACGACTACCCTTAACTTAATAATTTGTAAAATTGCAAATTCTTCAAGATAATTCTCAAAAGCATCAATAAAAAAAAGTTTTCACTTGATTTAACCTGCTATGACGAAAACACATATATCTTGCTATTCGGGAACAACCAGTTAAAAGATTATTAGAATAACATATAGTTTTGTTCACATTATTGCGTTCAATTTTGTTTTGAAAGATTAATACCGTTTTTGAAATTTAATCTAGAATTTTTTAATTTTTTTTATGAGAAATAAAAAATGTATAGTTTTCCTACACATTAAAAAAAAATTATAAAGTAAATGAATTTTTTATGTCATTTATTATTATAAAAATATATTAAATTTATTTATTTTTTCTTTTCAGGGTTTGGTGAAAGAGAATGGATCTCGTCATATGCGAGGTAAGAAAGTATATATATATATATATTAAATATTTTGAATATTTATAAAACTATATATAATATTTATAACTTACATAACTGCCTTACTTTCAATCACTTACTTTAATTTTTNAAAAAAAAAAAAAAAAAAAAAAAAAAAAAAAAAAAAAAAAAAAAAAAAAAAAAAAAAAAAAATAACTGAATTAAAAAATAAAAAAAGCTAAATACAAATTAAATGACGGAGAAAAATATTCTAGTATTGAAGTATACATATGAAGTATATATCGTAATATTTTCAGTTTTATCAAGATTTATATTAAGAAAATAAGTATGGTCATAATTATCAGAATATAGTAGATTTTATTCTATTTCTGGCTCAATGTGAATACCAAAAAGCTCAATAATTTATACCGAAGGACTTTGGTAATGATTTCGGTAAAATTTCGGTTTCTATAAAATATGCTTTTATAATCTGCGATAAAACTTGGGAAATGTAAAATTTGGTTAGTTTATCAGGATAACCTTAGAGCATAGCATTAAAACCATTTATTTGGTGGTTAAATTTCCTTTTTAGTACTGTATTTTCCACTATATGTGTGGTAAACGAACTATAATTTTGAAAACCAGTATTTCCGATTAGCCATTTTCTCATGAACAGAACAGTATAATAGTTTTAATACCGTATATTTTACCATACATTACCAAAATTATGTTTCTTTCATTATTTTTTTTTTAATTTGGAAATGTCGTTGTCATACAGCGTGAAAGAAATTTTAGTAGAATTTTTTTTAAATATTGTGACATAGTTTTTTCGAAGTCGTTCTTGTATACTTAATTATAGTACGTTAGTAGAAAATATTAGAATGAATGCATAATTTTCAAAACATTTCTCAAAAAATATGCCATGACTACCCTTAACTTAATAATTTGTAAAATTGCAAATTCTTCAAGATAATTCTCAAAAGCATCAATAAAAAAAGTTTTCAGTTGATTTTACCTGCTATGACGAAATCACATTGAGTTGATATCTTGCTATTCGGGAACAACCTGTTAAAAGATCATTAGAATAACATATAGTTTTGTTCACACTATTATGCTCAATTTTGTTTTGAGAGATTAATAACGTTTTTGAAATTTAATCTAGAATTTTTTAAATTTTTTTTTATGGGAAATAAAAATGTATAGTTTTCTTACACATTAAAAAAACTTTATAAAGTAAATGAAATTTTTATTATGCCATTTATTATTATAAAAATATATTAAATGTATTTAATTTTTTCTTTTCAGGGTTTGGTGAAAGAGAATGGATCTCGTCATATGCGAGGTAAGAAAGTATATATATATATATATTAAATATTTTGAATATTTATAAAACTATATATAATATTTATAACTTACATAACTGCCTTACTTTCAATCACTTACTTTAATTTTTTTTAATAAGGCATGGAAATTCTTTAAAACGTATGTTAAACTTTTTTTAACATAAATATAGATTGGTTTTATCAGGATTTTTGCGGTAAAATACGTGGGAATCTCTTATAGTAGGAAATATTATGAGACCAAATGATATAATAAGAGAAGATTCCCTTATAAGACCCAAATCACAGATACAAAACCTATAAGTCATACAGACTTTCTTTTTGAACTGAACTTGATAATTTTATTTAATAAAATTAATAAAAATTTTAATGGGATCGTTGAAAAATTTAAGGAATCCAATGAAATGGCTAAATTGGGATTACTCCTCACAAAGGTTGTTATGCAAATTTATGTATATTTTTGGTAATAAAAGAAAGATTGAAGTTCATTTTATTATTTTGACTAATGTTCTAAAAATAAATAACAAACAATTTTATTTTAATCATGCTAAAAGTATTACTAAAGTGATATTTTTTTAATCCTTCATACATTTTGAAAAGATCATCTTTAATTTTAATTAAAAGTTACAAAAAATAGTTGATATTATTATCATCTCCATCACTTTATTTAATATTAGTTTAACTTATAACATTTGTAATGTTTCTGTTAAAGGTTCAGGTACTTGTTTTAATTATATTAGGAGGGTCGGGGCGCAATTTTTCAATCCAGCGGTGTTTAATGACTAGCTCTCCTGTTTGGCATTTTCTTAAATAAAAAAAAAAAAAAATAGGATTCTTGACTTTTTTTCCTTTAGTTGAAGTAACAAATTTCGAATGAAATAAAAGCTTGCATTCTAATTACGATCAACTACTACTTCTAAAAAGAGCGAGTTGATAAGAGCTACTGGATAAGAACTACTCGAAAATAATTAAATGATGATTTCTTTTCTATGTTTCTTTCGTTCTGTTTTTTTTTTTTGCAATTTATGTTGAAATGTCCATCCACTTACAAGAAGAAATATCCAGCATCGTACGCTTCTTAAGTTTCAGAAGGGGAGCAACGCAATATTTACTATGAAAAGCATTTGCGATGTTTATTCAAATGCGTTACACTTTCGAAAACAATAACAGTGGTTTTCTAAATTCAAATCTGGTAATTTTAATCTTTTCAGCTTAATCATAAGCAAGAGTCCACATTCTGGCAAACATTGATAAATTAGATTGGGAGGAGTTGCTTCACCAACCACACTTGCCTGATATTGCGTCATTGAACTTCTGTCTATCCTGATTGCTGCAACATTTTAAGTGGAAAAAAAATTTGAAAATTTGGACGATGTACGAAACTCCACCTATAGATATTTTGTTCAAAATTTCAATTTTACCGATTTGGAGTTAAAAATTTGTTCAATGGTGGGAAAAAATTGTTAATGACTTAGTTTTAATTACATCACAAAACTTTTTACGAATTTATCGTTTTTAATTAAATGCAATAATTAAATAAATGAGTAAATAAAAATCCCATTCGGGTCTTCTTAATGTTTCGTTTGGAAACATGTGATAAAATCTTAGCAGCAGATTTTCATTACTAATTTTTTCCTATAAAAAAATAACTTTAATTGTCTAATTAAATTCTTATAGAATTACAAATGAAGGTTTTTTTTTTCAGGCTCCATTGGACAACAGTTTCCAAAAAGAAAAACTCGTGCTCGTTAACAAAGGTTCCTTAGGTCGGCGTCGGAAGCCCTCCCGAGCCAATTTAAAATTGCTTTTGTCACCGTCTACCGATACCTTTCCATCAACTTCAGCCAAGCAAACATCTCAACCGTCGCCAATTAACAATGTAATAAAATCTGCTCCAACAACACCTGTGTATGTAGAACGAAAAATTATTGTAAATAAGAAGAAGGAATATAACCCATCCCGTTATTCTAAAATAGGATTAAAAATTGGTAAGATATTTTACTGAGTTTAAATTTTTAATTTTATCAAGCAAAGATTGTGTTATGAAAGAAAGGAGTAACAAATATTTATTTGTAAAAAAAGTACAGCAAATAATCATAAGATGTAACGTAAGAGTACAATGGAAGAAATAATGTATGATGAATAATGATGTTTTGAAGTGGTTTTTCTTTGTTCTTTAAAGTATGTGTAATTTATTTTTTCTCTGACGTGCTCTTTTTAAGAACAGCTGATAATCTATTTCAGTTTGTAATCATTCAGTCATAGTTAGTGTGTGGTAATATAAATGAGGGACTTTTAAAATTATTTTTAATGTCTTAATGATAATTTTTTTAAAAAGTAAATATTGTTAATGATTGAATAGGTTATAGCCTATGATTATGTAATTATTATAAAACAATAAGCATTGTTTTGGGAAGATCAGTTGAAGCAAATGGAATTCATTGGGATTCAAAATTAATAGAATATATCACGTTTTAAATTAACTACTATCACTGATTGGAGTGGTTGTATATTTATATATAATTAATATAGAGCAATATGAATAACGTTGGTCAAATCACTTAAAGCAGTTAAAATTTATATGGGTTCAAAATTAAGAGAATTAATTATTTCTTTAATAAAATATTGTTAATGCCCGAAGTGGTAGCTCATATATAATTAATATGGAGCTATAAGAATCATTTTGATCCTCTGACCAAGGCAGGGGAAGGCAGGGGACATAATTAATATGGAGCTATGAGAATCATTTTGATCCTCTGACCAAGGCAGGGGAAGGCAGGGGATATAATTAATATGGAGCTATAAGAAACATTTTGATCACTGATTTTAGTGGTTGTATATTTATATATAATTAATATAGAGCAATATAAATAATTTTGGTCAAATCACTTGAAGCAGTTAAAATTTTTATGGGTTCAAAATTAAGAGAATTAATTATTTTTTGAATAAAATATTGTTAATGCCTGAAGTGGTAGCTCATATATAATTAATATAGAGCTATAAGAATCATTTTGATCCTTCGACCAAGGCAGGGGAAGTTAATTGTTCAGGGAAGTTAATTGTGCAGGGGGTTCAAAATTAAGGCAATTTTAGGATTTGTTTGAATATTTTCAGACTACTGAGGAGATATAAAAGAAATATAGTACAAAGGTATCCTCTCAGCTCTTATAATATTCCACGCATGATTCTGCGTAATAGTCAATAAAGTCGAAAGGGTTGAAACTGTAAATTGTGAATTGAAAAAAAAAATTGGGTAATTAGGGTCGATGATTGTCTGTTTATTTTCGAAGATGAAGAGTAACTGTGGTTTTATGTAGAAAAAACTAAATTTAGTTTTTTTTTTGGTATTGTTATTTTCAGACTCTGGGTAGTTGTTGGAGGGAATTTCAAATTGCATATACCAATTCACAGAGTGTCACAAGCATGTCTTATAGGATTTAGGTCTGGAAATCTTATAGGTTAATCCGTCTGGCAAATATCTTCTCTTCCTTTCACTTCTCGCGTTATCGTTTACAGTAATTTGCACTCTTGAAAGTCAAATGAATCTAGGGATCAAACACATCAATCTTCCCTTCAAAATGGTATCCAGTTGACCAACATCATGCCTATACAGATCATCATAAATGCATAATTTTTTAGGCAATGAAATTTAGATAGATGGTCCCTGATTCTCAACCTGATGAAAAAATAAAGATTGTATCATAATCAATTAATATTATTCGAAGCATTTATAGTACAATTATAAACGCATTAATATTTGATATTTCATATTCTTTAAATTTCTTCATTAATTCCTCAAAATTAATAAAAATAAGTAACTAGAAAATTTCATGCTCATAAATTTGCCAGATGATTTCTGACGCTGCTGTTCTGATGGAGTTGTAGGACGCACTCTTTGGTTCACCTGAGGTGGTTCATCCGAGTTCTCCTAGATAAATATAACATTTCTCACTTTTTCTGGTGTTTTGAAAGCCCTTGTACATGAAACTCTTTCCATTTACTTTCGAAATACAATTCAAATAGAAATAAAAGGAACATAAAAGCTATAACCAGCATTGTTAAATTATAGAGCTCATGCAATTACAGACACTATTTAAGATTCAGTTAGAAATTTTGGCTATTATAATTATACTTTTCACTAGTTAAACATTAAAAAAAAATCCTCTTCTTTTCAATCAGAGTCAAGCTTACCTCGAACCTTTCCAGAACCTAACGAGTACGTGAACGACGCACAACAGTTCACCATCGAGGCAAAATTAAAGCGCAGAAAGTCTGATTCAGGTAGAAGTGCAGTTCTGATTCAAACCTGGGAAAGGCGGACTAGAAGTGATTCTTTTTCTAGACTGACGAAGCCGAAATCTATAACCAGAAGTAAACGATTTCAGAATAAAGAGAACATGGGTGGTGCCACCGTAACACATGACTCCCATTCAACTTATCCTAACCTCAACGGCTGTGCCAAAAAAGACCGATGGTCAAATGGTGGCGAATTCGTAGCCAGTGTTCGAGGTAAGCTGGGACAATTTATTTTTAATTTCATTGTAAAATACAACTCAACAATAAGCAATATTCAAAATATCGAGTTACAATTTAAGCAAGCGTTGAGGGAGAGTATTCGGAATCAAATTCAATAGCATAGTATTGTTCCAATTTTCAAAAAGTCAAGAGATAGCGAGTGAGCAGCTCGAATCTATTTCGATAGTATAGTATCATTGTTTCCCAAATTTACCAATAGATAGCCTGAGAGTAATTGGAATATAATTTGACAGTATGGTATTATTTTTTTCTTCCAAATTTAGAAAAATTCGTTAAGTAGCGAGGCAGTATTCGGTATCTAATTCGATAGTATGGTATCAGTTTTTCCAAATTTTTCAAAAAGTCATTAAATAGCGATACAGTATTCATTATCTAATTCGATAATTATGGTATCAGTTTTTCCAAATTTTTCAAAAAGTCATTACATAGCGAGACAGTATTCGTTATCTACTTCGATAATTATGGTATCATTTTTATCAAATTTTTCAAAAAGTTAAGTAATAGTGAAAGAGTAACTAGAATTAAATTCGATAGTATGGTATCATTGTTTCCCAAATTTGTTAAAAGTCAGAAGATAGCCTGAGAGTAGTCAGAATCTAATTCGATAGTATAGTATTGCTTTTTTCAAAATTTGCAATAAGTCATTAGGTATTCGGAATCTAATTCGATAGTTTGAGATCATTTTTCCCAAATTTGCAAAAAGTCGAGAGAGTAAGCAATAGCGAGAGAGTAATCACAATTTAATTCCATAGTATAATCATTATTTCCCAAATCTGAAAATTCTTGATTACCCGCACTCTCTAGTCAAGGGACTACACTGGATTCCTTCTTCCTTCTCTAAGTCACAAGGACCCAATTTTGGGGTTTTCATTTATTAACATTCAAAATATGCAAGGAAAAATATTGAATTACAAAAACTTCAACCAAAGAGGAAGAAAAATAAGCGTTAAAAGATTTCTAAACATTTAACAACACAATAATAAACTAAATAAGTCAGAACTTTAACAGAGTACTTAGCAGGACAATAATTGACTTAAACATTATTCATTCAAAAAGTAAGTTAAGTTAAATTTATGTTATTCTTATGTGGTTTACCAAACATTAATGTTATTTTTGTGAAAAGCATCGAAGAATACGCAAAACAAGACAACCAGATGCTAATCTTCTGAAAACATTTAGTTTTTTTTTATCTCTGTTTAACTTTCCCTTCGCCGCCAACCTTGTCTTAGTAATAGAGATGACAAAATGTTCCGGCATGTTCGTGACATAGTTCTGTCGCTCTTGTCTCTCCTGAATCAATAGTAACGAACGAAAGCATACGTTCGTATGCTTTACGCAATTCTTGACCTTCTGATATGCAATGCACCAAAATGTTTGTTTTCCCTATAATCGTGCACACTCCATGACCTTTTGCAAGACAGAATGCATTGTTATTAAGATATTTGTCACGCTTTCTCCTGCTTATTAAACAAATTAACTTAAACAACTTTTTTTTTAGAGATTATTCATGTTTATGAAAATGTATTTTTGGCCTCTCATAATCGTATGAAGAGAAATGCGTATTATAGTTATTGCTTCAAGTTTATTTTTTGTAAAAGTTATTCGTCGAACATAATAAAATAAAGGGAGTTGAGGTTGGGGTGGATGGTAAAATAGCTTTTTACCGATATGAGTGTTCCAAATTTGAGTTTATTCCATTACTGGTTGATTCGTTTGTGTTCCCGGCAAAGTTTGAAATCCGGCGCTCTATAGAAAGAATAGGCATTGTTGATAATGCCAAAAACTAGCCTGCAATGTATGAAATTGTTCATATTTCACACATTTCCTAGACATTCTATAAAATGACACATGAGAGACCGGTAAAGCTTTAAATACATCTCCGATTAATTTCGAATGTAATGAAATGTAATTTAAAATGTCATTCAAACTTACCATGTTGAACCAAGTAGGTTAATTTTTATTTTCAATAATTTATTAACATGAAAATTTTGCTGCTCTTAATAAAAGCACAAATTTTGTTTTTGAAAAACTTAATTTTTCGTCACGTGTTTTAAATAAGCGTTTTAATGGCACTTTTATTTTTTCTACAGAATAACATTTGCCTTCTCGAGGAATGCCTGTTTATTATATAATAGCCATATCAGGACCTTTTATCATACTTTGCTAAAAAGCATGTTTCATTTTATGGAATGCCTAAGTATTATATACAAAGCCTAGGGAAAGTATGTAATAATGTATGTATGTTAATTCCCATATTTTACACTTTGCCTAAAAGCGTCCGGCATTCGATACAATGCCTAGACATACTATAGAATGTCAGCGTTTCATACTTTGCCGATATCACATGTATTGTTCACACTTCTTCGCCTACACTAACCACAGAGCTAGAGATAATCGTCATCACTGGATGATGAATTAAATTTCGATTGTTGCTAGTAAGATGGTTCGGTAGTTTTTCTGTCTATCTACACTGTAAAAAATTCCGGATCAAATTACGGTAAAATGTAGTGGCGCGCAGAGTGTCGGTACTTCATAACGTAAAATTTTATGGAACAAAAAATTTGATGTACCTTAACTTTTCTAGTAATATCTATTGTAAAATCACTGAATCACGGTAATTAAATAATCATTACCGTAAAATTTTACGTTAAAAATGGATTTTAAGGAAAAATTAATTTTACGCATGATGCACACAGGGTGATGGTACTTTTTGTTGCAATTTGATCTGGAAGATTTTACAGTGTAACAGAAATGTGGGATACACTGATAAATTCTTAATACCTCTGGAAAAATACTCCTATAGTGATATGAGTGATCCAAGCTTGATTTCATTCCTTTACTGGTTGATTCATATGTATTGTTCACAATTCTTTGCCCATGCAGTGCTATTGAAAATCTCTATCACTGGATTATCAACAAAATTCCGATTGTTGCTAGTAAGAAAGTTTGAAGGTTTTTCTGTCTATCGGCACTGTAAAAAATTCCAGATCAGGTTGAATAAACAGAAGAACAGGTAGAATAAACAGACACCCAGGGTGCATGCACTTTATAGCGCAAAATTTTACTGAATAAATATCTAATAAATCTTAATTTTTACAGTAATATTTATTGTAAAATCACTGAATCACTGTTTCAGATAAATATTACGGTAAAGTTGACAGTTAAAATAGATTTTAGGGTAAAATTTATTCAACGGATTATGTACCCAGTGAGCCGGTAATTTTACCGTCTTTTGATTTGGAATTTTTTACAATGTAACAGAAATGTGTGATACAATGGAATTTTTGTATGCTCAACATTATATATTCATTATTTCTAGCATTCAAATTAAACAAATAATATTTTTCCACGTTATATATATATATTCAAAATATTTTTTTTCTTTGATTTATTTTTATTAAATTAGTTCTAGCCTCTAAAAAAAGGCAATAGCACAATGAGTAGCTGAACACTGAGTTGAAGACAAAGATTTTATATTTAAAAACTGTTCAGATTATTATCATTAAATTTATACGAAATAAAATTAAATATAAACTGATCTTAAGTTCAATTTAAATTCATTGAAAATCATATTTTCTTTTTTTATTAAATTTGATTTCTAAAATGTTTGAACTACTATTTCTATTATAACTGATAATTATTGCATAATACAAAGAGCTTTTACTTTTCAATTAACCCATTTTTAGACTTTTTGTCAAAAATGTTTTGAACAAAAAAAGTAAAAGATTAGTCCGCATATATGATTTTCACTCTGTTTAAGGGCTCTACTGTAATATATCGACTATTCTTAAATTTAGAATCTTAAGATATGTTTTTTATTTTTTAAAATCACTTTATACTTAATTTTTGGTGTAACTATATTTTATTTTGAAGGCATGTTTAAATACAATTAAATTAAAATTAATAAATCAAAATAATCTAAAACATAAACAATCAACGTCCCCTCCCAGCGGGCAGCTGTGAAATTATCAAATCTTGACAGGTCCGCGATGATAAAAGGAGTAGGGAACACTGCCTTAATACATACTTCATATCTGATGATTTGATCATTTGCATGAAATATATGAGTCATATATTTAACTGAAATTCTTCATTTATCTACATCATTGTTTNAATACAAAGAGCTTTTACTTTTCAATTAACCCATTTTTAGACTTTTTCTCAAAAATGTTTTGAACAAAAAAAGTAAAAGATTAGTCCACATATAAGATTTTCACTCTGTTTAAGGGCTCTACTGTAATATATAGACTATTCTTAAATTTAGAATCTTAAGATATGTTTTTTATTTTTTAAAATCACTTTATACTTGATTTTTGGTGTAACTGTATTTTATTTTAAAGGCATGTTTAAATACAATTAAATTAAAATTAATAAATCAAAATAATCTAAATCATAAGCAATCAACGTCCCCCCCCCCAGCGGGCAGCTGTGAAATTATCAAATCTTGACAGGTCCGCGATGATAAAAAGAGTAGGGAACACTGGCTTAATACATACTTCATATCTGATGATTTGATCATTTGTATCAAATATATGATTCATATATTTATCTGAAATTCTTTATTTACCTACTATTTCTTCATGTAATTTTTTTAAAACATTTTAATAAAACGGTAAACTTTAAGCTATTTTACTGTAACTCAGTTTGCAGGTAAAAGAGGAAAATGAAAGTTCTTTTGAAGTGCTCGCACGCCAAGTACACCATCAAATTTAAAGCATACAATCATCAACTGATTTCTATGATAAATGTTTAATTTCTTTTTTAAATCTTATAAATCCGTTACGCTTCCCACGAGAAGATGGAGATTAACATCAATGATTATAGAGCTCTTGGAATTATTTAAATTGCGTCCTAATTTCACGATGCCATCGTTTTTCTACCGTTAACTATCATTAATTCTTTACGAAGCTCTTTGTCTGATGGTACATTCGGATGCATTTTATTACAAATCAACAAAACATATTTAACATTGTTTTATTTTTAATAATTAAAACTGTGCTTTTGACAAATAGCTTCTTACAACCGTAAATGCAATTTTGTAAGTACATTTCATAAGCTCCCATCTTATTTTTGAAATTATTTTAAACTATTCAATATTGCAGTAAGTTAAAACAGCGTTGCATATGCAATTGACTAACGTTATTTACTTTTCTAGATGGTTATCACAACGGAACAATGGTTCATCGAAATGCCGTTAATGATTTTAATCATCGTAAAGTCAACACGCAGCCGCATCTCAATCATCGTAAATCAGTAGAAAAGGAGCCAGAATGGGTTAGTCTGAGTCGAAAACTTCGTGCCAAATTTGCAGAGGGACATATTGGTATGTAATATGCATTTTTTTATTCTTATTATTCAAATTAAAATGTTAAAAAATAGTAACCGGCTTTTCTGTTTTGGATGTTAACGTTATATTTTAATGTGGCTATTTGTTTCACTGTGCTTAAATTATAACGCTTTAAAAGTGTACAGAAAAGTGCACTGGAAATCAAAATGGTGTAAAAAAAATATAACTTTCGATAATTAGTTAAAAAATCTATTAAAATGTTAATTAAAATTTGATTCTATACGCTCAACAGCACTGAAAAATGCAACTGCCGGCTTGAAAGTTGAAGTGCTGAAGGGGTAATTTTGTTGGCGAAATTCAAATTTGCTTTAAAGTTACTGTCATTTTCAGCAATTTTTCCTCGATTTTGTTTCTTTTTTTCTTTAAGGATTATAATCTATCAATTTATAACCCTTAAAAGATGAACAGAAAAAAAGCTATTTTTATGTTTTAAATAAAAAACCTGCAATAAATTTCGTCCAGGAACCTGTAAATGCTGTGTACAGTGCGTTAAAAAAAAGAAACGAACCACCCTGAATAACGTTTAGTATAATGATCAGATTTGAGGACTCATTATTAATGGTTCAAGGGAGTGACCTAAAATATGCTAATTGCAACACTACTTTAAGTTACGAAATCAGATACAAAAACATACTTACTCTGAATAAACATAAATTTTTTTGGACGTATTTGGATTTCTGAACCCCAAAATATAGGGGAAAGCTGCAATCTGGTAAATATAGTCCCCACAGTTTGGTCAGTCTGGTAAATATAGTCCCCAAGTTTAAGGTGTCCACCTTAATGCTAATTTTAATTTTGCTAGTTTTACCATAACTCGAGAACTTTTGAAACACATTGAAAAAATTTTGCACACAATTATAGAATTCATTTACCTTAAGATAATTACTTACAAAATATAACTTTTAGTAAATATTTATTATTTTTTATTATTTTATTTAGTAACATTCGAAAGACTTTTGAATTGTAAGGTATACAGTTTTTTACATCATTTTAAAGAATGTAAGTTTAAATGACAAAATAGAAATCTGTTGAACAGTTTCTGAGAAATCGCATTTAAAATTCGATCTCTCAGGTACTATTCAACCGATTTCACACAAATTATTTTGTCATGTAAAATTACGTGCATTAAAATGATGTAAAAAATTTTATACCTTACAATTCAAAAAATTTTTCGACTATTATTTAATAAAATAATAAAGAATAATAAATATTTACTAAATTTTTTTTTTGCTTGGAATTATCTTTGAATAAACGAATCTCATAACTGTGTGCATAAAATTTCAGTTTGGTTAAAAAGTTCTCGAGATATAACGAAAAACACAAAAAGTGAAATTAACATTAAGGGGTCCAAAATTTAAATTGCTCTCCTGACCAAACTATGGAAACCGTATTTCCCTAATTGCGGCTAGCCCCTATATTTTGGAGGTTTGAAATCCGAATCTGTTAAAAAAGGTATGTTTATTCAGAAAAAGTACATTTTTGCGTCTGATTCTGTATTTTAAAATTTCGTTTGCACCAATTAATTAAGATATTTGAGATCACCCCTTCGAACTATTGCGAATGACTCCTAGAACGTGAAGATCCAATCATTAGATCGAAAGTTATTTAGTGTGGTTCACTTTTTTGGAGGGGGGGGCAGTGTATATCCTTGTTAGTACGTTTTTAGAGGCTCATAAATTTGTTCCTTTAAGTTTTGAAGCCTATTGGAAGTTCTTTTTGTTTGGATACCCATAAATTTGTTTTCCATAAATTTTGTAGATCAAGATTCCGCCGATTCCTATCCATACGAGGAACCGGAAGGAGTAGACAACGGAGTTCCACAACAGTCTGTAGTTCTTCCAAGTGTAATAGCAAATGAGCCGAAGAAGACCGCTATTCAACAGCCTCAGAAACCAGATAAGAAGATCAGGGTCGTTGTTGATATAACAGAAACAAAATCTGAAAATGGAGAACCACCTTGGATTCAACTGAGCAGAAAATTATGCACGAAATTCATTGAAGAGCACATAGGTATGATAATTCACTATGATGACGTTCATTTTCTTATCAAGGAAACTTGGGAGACTTATATGAGAAAACAGGGCTGACTATCAAAAAATAGCTTTTAATAAATAAACAATAATGCTCAAAAAGTATCTTTTTTTGAATTAATTTTTTTGAGAATTCAAAAAAATGTTAGCTTTAAGAAAAATGCTTGATAATTAGAATATTTGCAGTATAGCTTATTTGCCAGTCTGAAATAAATAACATGAAGTAGTACAAAATCAAATTATAAAGTCATTTTTCTAGAAAGCTGTATTGAGTGCCTTAAAAATACTTCATAACTATAAAATATCACTTTATAATAGTTATAAAATATTAAAAATAAATGTATGAATTCTGATTATCATTTATAATTATATCAGAAATTTCATAAACTTTTTTTTGCATACAGTTTAAAAATCTATTAAAAAAATGTATTCTACTTTTGTGAAGAACTTTATACACATTATTTTACATACAAAAAATTTTAAAACATATTACTTTGTTTTATTAAAATTTTATAATAACAGCAAATTGATTATAATAATAATATTATAATAATAGTATTATGATCATAACATTATGATACTAATATAATAATAATAATGTAATATTGTTATTATAATTAATAATAATATAACAGCTGACTCATGTAAATTTATTAGAAAGATTTGAGTTCAACAGTCTAAAACACAACCAATAATTACTCACCATAATTGTGTTAATATATTTTAGAAGTACTAAATATATTATATATATTAAATAACTTGTCTGCAAGTAGTCTCTTACTTTTTGTAGACGAGTTTTCAAGTAAAATAACTAAAAATTAATAGAATTATTAGTACATGAATAACTTTTGCGTATTTAAGAAAACTAAAATCGTATATAACTTGATAAACTGTTTAGCAATTTCGTATTCATTGAAAAATTTTGTTTTAAAAATTTGTTGCAAAATTTATTGTTTGATCATTGTTAAAGTTTATCTATAATTTTGTGTAAAGGAACTTCCTTCAATGCGATGTATCGATTTCATACATTCTATTAAATCTTCGAATATTACATTTTTAATCTGATACATTGTATCTAATCTATGTATCAAATCTTTAATTTTGTTCTTTAATTTGATTCCTTAATTTGATAATCTTTAATTTAGTAAGTTTAAAAAAAGAGTGTTTTTTTAAAATCTGCAAGTAAATATTTATGTAAGTAAGATAAACTTTGATTTAAATTTTGGATTATATCAGACTTGAATCATTATGAAATATAAATACATCATTTTTAGAATATCCTCTGGTGTCAGGTGATGTTCCCGTACACGTTCCTCCAGATGTTCTAGAATGCAATGGTGACGTTCGAATTATTGAGAAAATTGGAAAGAAAGAAAAAAGATCAAAATCTCGAAAAGAATCTGAACCTGAATGGGTTAGTCTCAGTAAAAAATTGAGAGCGAAGTTTATTGAATCCCATATAGGTAAGTAATTTAGTTGACTAATTACACTTCTTTTTTTACGGGGGGCGGTAATACACTTTGATAATTTTACGAATGAAATGGTTTACATGCATAAATTTGTTACACTGTTAAAAATTTCTCGTTAAAAATAGTTAAATAACAATTTATTTAATTGTTATTTTTCCATATTCAAACAAAACTATCAAATAACCATAAATGAGATAGTAATCCTAATGTTTTCAGTATAAAAAACTGTTCATTACGTGCTTTCAGATAATACGGTTAAACAAGCAGAATTTTATCGCACCAATTAGGCCCACTTAAGGAAACCACTTAGTCCCTTGTCATTGCGTTTATATTGTAGCCGACAGGACTAATCTGTCAGATCTGGGGTTCGAATCCCAGCGTTGACACTGCAATATTTCCTACATTCCATTTCCAATGTCCAGCACTATGTAATAAAAAGCCTAGTTCCTATGTTCAGTAAAATTTTTTCTAAACTTTTTGAGCCATGCTAGTTATAAATGCTTTTCGTAAGATAATGTGCAATAGAGTTAGGTTGCGGTTGAGTAGTATTTTATCAAATGAACCGTGGAATGTGATTTAATTAGTTCATTTGTTTGTTTCACCTATCGTAAGAGATACTACTAGATACTAGATTTTTGTACTAGATTTTATACTAGATTTTATGTGCTAGATTTTAAAAAATACTAGATTTTTGTGTTCAACAGCTTTGCGACACTGCTATCGCCGTGAATGAGAATATCGTATTCTGATAGTCCAGGGTCACAAATTGGGGAGTGCAGGGCGTTAAAACTTTTCATGTGTTGAAGGGAAAGGAGGAAATAATGTGGTGTCAACATTGGGACTCGAACCCTCGTTCCGTTGGTCATGAGAGCGACCAATTAGCATTCTTGGCCATAATATTTAACCAGCTGCAAGGAAATAAGTGTCTTCATTAGGTGGGCCTAGTTGGTGCGATAAAATTCTGGTGATTTAACCGTATTAGATAGATTATTATTTGACTGTTTTGTTTAAATATGGTAAAATAAAAATTAAATAAATTGTGATTTAACCATTTTTTCCGAGAAATTTAGTAAATGAGAATTAATGTCATTTCACTGAATCTTACTGCTTCAATATATAAATTAATGTTGTATGGTTATGTGAGAAAAATATCTTTTCCTCTTTATTCTCAAAAATAATTTTAAGAATTATTTTTAATAAGGTTTTTTATCGGGCAAAAAGATACAATATAATTATTAGAATAATATGCATTAGTATAAATAATGCCGGAATGCAAGTGCATATCTGTGTATTCAAAATACTAACGAGTTCAGAGAAAAATTTTCAATAATACTAACACCAATCATGCTTGTTGTTCTCAGCACTATGTTCTAGAATAGTAAAATCAAATTTTTCGGGCAAAATAATACTATAACAATGCTGCAATTAGCATTTTCTGAAAGATAACCTACTATTCTACAGTTTCAAAACTTTGAAATTAACTTCTGTGCAGAAGCACTATTTAAAGGAGGTAAATCTAATAATTATAAGAGAAAGAAAATTTATATAATACTTAATAATGTTTTGGATTTGGGTTGAAAAAAACGTTAAATAATTGTGTTTTCAAATAGACGTAACTCATTGTTTAGTTAAATTAATAATATTGAAGCAAAAGTGAAATTAGCATTGTCCCTCTTACTTAAAGATGTATGATTTTTTCCGTGAAATTTGAATATGCACTTATAAACGTTATAATTTTAATATTAAGAAATAGAAATCAATTTAAAATGCAAAATAATGACATAATTGGTTGAATGAATTGCTTTTCTTTTAATTGAATATTCATTGCCACATTTCATTCAGTGCTTAAAAAATTAGAAAGATAACTTCAAATTCTTTACTTTTTTTAAAAATAAAACGTATTTTAAATCTTTGTAATATGTGCTCCAGAAATCTATTAACAAGTATGCTTTAAGATTAAAAAAAGGTTTGTTTTCTTTACAAAATGCCACACTGACCACATTGCCTCAATCATGTACTTGGTCATGTTGTTGGCCAAGAACCTTTGGCCCACAATGGCTGTTATAGGAGTGCTTTATTTATTTTTTTGATGAAATGAGCATAATGCGAAACAATATAATCTATAATGGAAATGATTGTAATCCATGGGAATGATAACGATTTTTACGAAAGCAAGTGTATTACGAATGTGGCAATTCATGTGTTTTCAATTTTTTCTATAGCTTAATTCTGAATATAATTTTTTTTTGGGAAGCAATCATGAATATTCATAGTTCTATGAAATTTTTTTTTAAGGAAAATATCAATCTTTCAGTTAGATAGATTAGTACGACTTTTGTTTGTTGCGCGAAGCGAATTTTTCCCAGGCCCATCTATTCTAAATGTGACGGTTTTCATATTTATTACCACTAGTAGTCCATTTCTTGTTTTTTTTAAAACATATTTATCGAATAAGTGACATGAATCTTCTTCGAGACATAAACTTCATCCCAAACCATGAACATAACTCACGTTCGATCTGTCCTCTAGAAATTCTTTGTGAATACCAAAGGCATGGCGTGGCTGTCCACTCAAAATAATTCCGAGAAAGCTTCTTCGTTCTGTAAATGCAATGAGAATTATGACTGTATATTTATTCTTCCATTGTTTCTACCGAAAAAGTAGAGTAAATAATAGAAAAAGGGCCGATTACCCCTTCATGTTCTGGTTCAACGATTCTTCCTGTGTTTGTTGGACTTCAGGGGCAAAATGTCATAACACTAGCGACAATGCCAATTCGTAACATTCCGGTAACTTATTTGGAATGAGTTCCATAGGATGTCCTTCTTTTTTGGATTTTGCATTCGGAAGCGATATTTATCACCTAAAGAAGTTTTTTTTTATTTATTTGAATGCATGGGTCAATCGCTTGTTGATATAATCATAGAATAAGGTAAAATTGGGTTGTTTTTTGTTTTGACGATAATTGTGGAGGTATGATATTTCGAAAGTTGGCAGTTTATTTTCACAAAGTTGTTGCAAAAAAACTATGTTTTTTAAGTTTATTTTTTTTCCCGAAACATGCATTTCTTTTTTTTAAATTTATTTTTATTTTACCTAAAAAAAACCTTCCTTTTTCACTCTGAAATCATGACTGCTATTAAAAATATGAAGGAAAAAATATAATTTTTATATTTATCTTTCTTTTTGTCAAGTGGCATTTGAAATTTTCTATGCCCGTGTCATAATTTTTTCAGAAATATGTCACATATTTCATTATAAAATAAGATTTTTTTTTTTAGAACTTAAATGTTTTTAAAATGTTCTAGTCAAAATTTTCGTAAAATGTTTAATGAAAAAATTTATAAAGTAACTAAATTTAACAAAAAATATTGAGTTAAAAATGCTAATGTTTCGCAATGCAGAAACATTTTTCAAATTTAGTATTGCTAAAAAAATCGATAGCTTATTAATTTCTGAATAATAGAGTTTCACTCGCCCATGCCACAGATCCTGGGTTCGATCCTCGAATCGGGAAAGGTTGACTCAGCCTTGCATTCCTTCAGTGGTTTGTTAAAATAAGTACCAATCATACTTGGGGACTAAGCACTGGGGGTTTCGCGTTCGGCTGACCACTCAACCGGAACATCTACTCCTGCACACCTATGATCAAGAAAACCAGGATGACATAGTAGGCCATAGCCATTCATAGGCTATGGTGCCACTGAGTTTAGTTTCTTTTTTCATTAAACATAGATAAAAAATTTAAAATGCTGAAAAAATAGTTACATTTTCAATCCCTGACTTTAACGATTGAACTTATGATGTTTAAGTCCAAGCATTTTATTGTCCCTAATTATCAATAATTTAAATAATCAAAATTATTAATATTTAAGCTGTTTTTATGAATAAAATTGAAAACTTTTTAATATATTAATCTGATCAGAAACTCAATATTTAATATTTCAAGAGATATTGATCCTGAGTCAGAGAGTTTTTAAAAAAACTTACCGTTTTCAAGATTTTTTCTTTAATGCAAAAAAGTTAAAACATAATTTTAAAACTAAAAAATTATAGTTAGTTAAAAAAAAGTTTGTAAATTCAATAAATTATATTCAAGCTGAAAACTATGATTACATCCTTTACAGAGAAAAAAATTTAAGTTAAAATTAATACTATTTATAAATTAGGATATTAATTATTCTTTAATATCAGATCATTAAAGGCTTTTTGTATGAACAATTTAAATCTTTTTACGCATTCATAAATTTTATTTTTTATCTAAAAAAATGATACTGATTTAATTCTCAAATTCTGACTAAAATATTACTTTAAATTTTCAAAGGTTTTCTGAACAGTTTTTTTCCTTCTTTTAAATATTTTCTTTACTTAAGCAACTAAGCAATATCTATTTTTTAAACTTAAATGCTGGATAATTTAAAATTACTCCAATGGCATTAAATCTATATTCCATTTAAAATCAGAAATTTTGTGTTTTTTTTTCTGTATATGAGTTAAAATATTATTTTTATTTCAATTTTATTGTCAATTATATTTTTCCAGGTGAAAATAATTGACAAAAGACTCCGCTGAAGATCATTGATAAGAGATCATCTTTTACCGTATCTTGTATGGTACGAAAAAGCAATATATTGTTACCAATTATATTGCACGCTCGGTTACGATAAAGCATTACTAGATCATTTGAAAAAGGCATTGTCTTCCGCAATTGCTGTCTTTATACATTTAGAATCTTTGCAGAAATATGAATTAAAAAAATTTTAATCAGGGGATATAAATTGGAATTTGGAGATCAATCGAGAACAACTATTTATGTCCATTTTCACACAAAAATGACGATTATATTGCCATCTGTGGCGTTTTGAGAAGTGCTAAGTTTTGAAAAATAAATAACGTAAAAAATCAGTTTACTGCGAGAGTTCCGACACAATGAAGATGGACCAATGGGCCATGCTGAAGTAAAACGCGTTAACTGTCCACTCACAAATTGTTTTTTCTTCTTCTTTTTTAGAGATAGCTTTCATGGACATAAACAAACACAAACTGTTCTCCATTGAAGCTTGCTTGTTAAACCTAATCTAAATTTGGGGATCCGCAACTTAAAACGACGGGACTTAAAATATCGAAACCTGTTTGATTGATGGCGGATTTTTAAAAGTGTTTTTTACAATCAAATTTTTTATTTCCCAGTCTATTTCCTAAGACAATTCTTGAAAGTGATTGTCATCGTTTCGTTGCTTTTTTTTCGTTAAAATATTAATTTGTGACCCTTAATGTGCATATTTTTTGACAAGGATTCTTAAAACATGTGAATTTAGGAGAGGAATTATGGAACACTCTGTACACAAACACGTGGAAGCATATTTTCTGCTTAAAAATAAAACTCTATTCAATCACTTGCTTTATATTTAATAGCTGAACATATATAAAATACGAAAACATTTTACATTCGCACGATAAGCATAATCATCTTGCGGTTTAGTTTTCAGCTTTCACTCAATAAAATCTGTACCTCCAACGCGTGAAAGGATAAAACTGTAACATTAACTATATTGTAGTAATTGTTTATTAAGGTATTAAAAATTGAATGTTCAACATGAATACTAACAAAATATGGGTGTTTCAGATGACCCAGACACCATATCATTGGATAATCAGTTGAATGCGTCGGATCCTGAGGAAACTAGTTCCGAATCTTTGTCCGATTTATCGCCAGAAGTCTCTCCACTGAAGAAATTTCACAACGAACCGAAACATTACGATCCTATTTGTAAGTATTAGATAGTACTAGACATGATTAATGTAGTAATAAGAAAATTTCTCAAAATGTTTATCAGGAAAAAAAATCAAAAGCTTCAGGGAGATTTATCTGGATACTTTTCATATGGATATCTCTTTCATATTATAAGTTTTAATTTTATTAAAAAAAGCAATTAAATATTTTTATAAGTTTTTATTTATTATTTATTACCCTTATTATTAGAAATTTTTTTACTTGAACAGTCCACTGCTTTTTCAGGTAATGATTCAACGAAAGCTTGTAATGCAAATGGAAATTCTGAAAAGAGTGTTACATGCGTGCAACCCAAAGTCATATCTTATGAAGAAAAGGAATGTTGTTGGCAGTATCAAGAAATGGAGTTTGATCAAGAGTCTTCCGGTACATTTCACGAATCAGAGAGCTTAGAAGACAATCTATTAAACAGCAGCAGGAATGACGCACAGCAATTTAAATCCTGCAATGGATATATTTCTCAAAACAACTCAGCACAATTCGTTTCTGACGTGCAAGTCTATCCCAATAGTATGTCGTTTGCAGAAACAATTAATACAGAACCTTTCTATAATGCTGAATGCTACAACAACGATGTTCGCTTTCCGCCAGCTTATGTCGATAATTCTACTACTTTCTCTCACTTAAATTATCAAAAAGGTTCTGAATCAAACAAAAAGCATATCACCGTACAAATAGTGTCCCGGCCCAGTTTAAAGATTTCTGACACCAACACTAAAGAAAGTTCTCCAGATAGATTGCCAATAGATTACTCACCTTCTAGCAATGGCAATGATTTTTTTAATATTTCGACATGGGAAGAAGCTCATTATGCGTCTGATGACGCTGAATACGAAAGAAATCAAAATCCTAGCCCCCAGACTGGATTAATTAAAGGCTTCAAATCAAAATCTATGGATAATATATGCGATGATAATGATGAAAGTTTATTTGAAAAGCCTTCAGCGATGCAAAGTAAAGAAAAAACTAAAACAGGAAAAATAGGAGCATCTTTAGTAGACTTAAACTCGATTAACAAATCAGAAACATTGCCTAGTGAAATAGATCTTCGTATTCCATACGAAAATGATTTTCGTGGTTTAAAAGAAAATAAGCATACAGCAGCAAAAAATGTTACAGAAATTCCTGTTTCAGGCTGTATGTCGAATTCCGACTCTTTCAAAAAATCACAAGAGGTAATAGATAAGGTTCAAAATGCTTCCTCAACCAAAAATATGGAAAAACCTAATAACAAGTCTAAGCAGGATAAAACAGGCGACGCAAAAAAGCATTACAAGTGTAACGGTGTTATCCCAAACTCAATAAGAATGCCAGAAAAAAACGTGGTTAACGCTAAAGGAAACACTAATCCGCAGATGGCTAGTGAAAAAATATCAAATAATGCCTTTAACGGAAACATTGAGGTAAAATTGGAAAGAAAACTTAATGGCGCTGATGTAATTAATGAGTATGCTAATGTTAATGAGTATGCTAATGTTAATCCCTTGGCAGGACATAATATGAATACGATAAATGAATTTGAGAACAGCAATGAAAAATTAAATTATGCGCACTCTAATACAGCAAATGACAAAAATGAATCACCCAATTCAACAAAGGTTTCGAATGGCCATAATAGCTATGCACTTGTAAAGAAAACCGGTACTGAAAAAAGTAACTTAAATCCTAATGATGCCAATAGAAATATGAACATTATCTGTGATAAACAAGAAAATAGGGATTTCAATGAAAACTCTTCGCATTTAAAAACGAAATCAAAGAGTTTGTGTGACATTTCAAAGCAGAAAGAATATGCGAGCTCTTCAGATGAAAGTTCACTGATTCAGAACCAAAGAAAACTCAGTCAAAATAGTTTTTCTCCGAGCGCTGCTGCCAACTCAACGGGATTTTCTGCCTTAAGGTTTCAACATTTTGCTAGTGAAGCAGATATCCCGTTATGTGCAAAACTAATAAAGCAAAATGGAAAACTATCAACTTCTTCAGTATCATCTTCATCAAACAGGAATGCAAGCCCATGCTCAGAATCTTCTCATGTATACGAAGATATGTTTAAAGAAACGACATCATGCCCTTCGGACTCTGAGACATCCAGCTGGACAGTCATGAAGAATAACAGCTATTACATTAATGGACGCTCCTCGTCAATGAATGATTTAGATTATTCAGATTCATGTTCTATGTCTGTCAAATGCGATTATGCATCAAGTTGTTCGGAACATAGTACTCTACAAAGCAGGCATTCTAGTTGCACAAGTTCTAGTTTTTATGTAAATTTAAGGGATTACGATTCCCATATGTTAGAGCCCAGTCTGAAACGCCATAAAGAGCATAGTAAAAAAGTTGGTAATGGTAATTCCTCGAAACTTATGAATAGTAATCCTCCAACTCCAGAATCACTTCGCCATTTGTTCACCTCTCCTTTCAATTCCATTCCAAATCGGGGAAACAGGTTGATGAATAAGCTACCATCAGAGCCAGAGATACATTATTATTCAACCGCCGCAGTTGCCAGCACTGCTTTCAAACATGGATTTGATCCAGCGCCACCGAAGCCAAAGAAATCAGAAAGAAGTTCGTCAATAAAAATAAAAGATATAGCTCATGGCATTATTTTAACATTTAAAAAATTTCAGAATCATTCGAAGAGCTCTCACGTGTCTTCCACCCACTACGTCGATGTTAGTCACCTTGCTGAAAATGGCGTTAAACCACACTGTAAACCAAAGAAAGACCATAAGGATAAAAACGGCAAGCAGGACAGGAAAGGTTTTTGGGGCAATAAAACTGATAGCGATTCTGGTTGCCCATTATCGGCTTCTGAAATCCAAAGAGCCAAAGCTAGAAGAGCTTCGAGTGACTTGACCGGACTGAAGCCAAAATTTACAGCATTAAACCAGAATCCACTCTTCATAGATGACGAAGCTCCTTCGGAAAAGAAAAAAACTAAAAACGGCAAAAAAACCTCCAGTGCCCGAGATAAAGCAAGTAAGTTTTTTAAAAGTTAATTATTTTTAATGGCAAAACCCTTAATGTTTGTCTAGTACAGTGGTTACCAACTCTAGGTCTGAGGAGCCTTTTTTTTAATTTCCCGCTAACAAAAATATATTGTCATTTTTTTAGCTGACAATTTCCGTGAAAAATCTATATGGATTTAAAACACTTTTCTTTCGTTAAAAAAAAACCTAATGTCTTCGTTTCTGTGAACTTGAACATACCAATCAATATCTTAACAATTTGATATCTGTTGCACATTAATTATTTCATACATAGGTGCACATTAAAGTTATTGTAGCCAGAATTTTTTAATATGCAATTGAATATTTTAAAAAATCTACTTCTTATTTTAATTTGTAATTCAATACTTTTGTTTTGTACTATTTGATAAAAATCTGACAGTAATATTTCATGTTCCTTCATACTTAAAAGAGTCCTATATAAAATTTTGATAAAGTTGCGGCCCGCCATTTGACTGGTGTTTTTATTTGCGGCCCTCGGCCTCGTGTAAGTTGGAAACCCCTGGTCTAGTAGTTCCGCTGTAATTTCTTAAAAAAGGAACTAAATCGAAAAATATATCTTATTTTATACCCTTTAATAATGCGTTACTTGAGCGCCCAACCCAAAAAGTTGATTTCGTAAAAATAACTCTCATCTCTGCGTCATAATAATTTTCAATCATCCAACTCAGAAGCCAAAGTAAAGCATCAATGACAGTACTGCTCAAGTGATTCTAATCTACTTTTGCGTTACTCGAAGGAAATAAATTATTTTATTGTCAGAACTACAATTGATTAGAGTAGGAAGCAGTATGAGCGTATCAACCAGCCGTCGGGTGGGATTCAAACTTGGGTAGTATGTATAAGAATTAAATATTCTCCTTCCCTTAACCACTACTTTTAACATGACAACTATAGTAATATATCATTACCTCTTGAACATTTAAGGTTTTGAATTGTTTGGGAGCCATATTAATCTTGCTCATTGTTAATCGCATAAGTATTTATCAAAAATGCTTGTTACGTACAAAGAGTACATTATTACTCCAATCTCTGGCGTTAAATATGAGAGTCACAATCAGTTTTACTACAAAAATGTTGAGCTAATGAAAAATAAGTGCTTTACTTTCTAATATCTCGGGGAATTCCTTAATTTATTTATAACAATATTAATTCAATTTTCTCCATATATAGAATATTATTTCTATATATGGAATTGTACGTGAAAATTGTATATTTAAATGGAGTAGCCTTAGTATACTAAAAAAAATTCTTTATCAATTATTTACTTATTATTAATATTATTTTTGATGAAGGTAACATATCTATTCAGTAAACCTTGATAAAAACACTGTTAAGATAAAATTTTAAAATAATATTTATTCGTAAATTTAAAATTTTAGCTAGTAATCTCTTTCCGCTACTTTTATAAATAAAATAAAAAGGATTTTTGAATTAAATATTTTTTCCTATTTACTGTATTTCTTAAAACAAATAAATTTTTAAGTCATGTTCAAACACATATATTTACATTTAAATTACTAGTAAAATGTTTCATTATTATTATTTTTTATCATCACACAAAAATTTATTACTTTCTATTTCTTTACAGCATTTAAAATATGGTATGCTATTTCTTTATTTCTGACTTTTATATTAAAACATAATTTTTTTTAAAATCATGTTTCTCATTAACTTTGATAAAAAAAACATCAAAATAAGTGTGCTTCATTTTAAATAAATAAAACAAGTAATTCCGAAAAAAATTTATCTTCTCACAGAATAAGCATGACAAGCTCACGGAAATAAAAATTTTTCTCCTTTTTTAAGAATAATAACCTCCCCAGACAAAAAATTAGTTCCTTCGGGGAATCATGTCATAAGATTCAAGTCACGGGTGAGTCTGTGGTTTCGAGTTGTTTTTCTTATTATGGACTAGGCCTACTCACTAGAGGAACTTCTTCCACGAAACAAGACTATATAGTGATCATCCAAAAAAAATTTTTAATATTTTAAATTATCACTATGTTGTAGTCTTTCAGCTTATATCTTTATGATGATCGAGTGCGAGATCGAGTTTGAAATCCATAGAAAATATATTTAATGTATTGAAAGATTGATCCAACATCCCCAGAGTAAGTGATTTAAACTGGATACCTGCGAAAAATTGGGAACTCATTGCCTAGCCAAACCAGGCCGCTATCAAGCCCAGAATGTGCCGGACTTACGTGATATTATGTGATACTTTTCATTATGACTCAAGGAAATTTCTAATTTTTTATATTTATAATATGCCGTCTTTAATCCATAGTAGTTTTTATTCTGCAATTAAAAAGTTCAATTTTCATTAAAGGAAAAGAAAATGAAGGAAATAAAAATGAAAATATGACCACCGAAGCCGACGTCTTCAGGGGGTACCGGCCTCGGTAGCCATAAAAACAAAACCATTTCTAATTGAGGGAGAAGCAAATGCCTAAATTAACTCCCTCAATACCCCGATGGTTTTGTATAGAAGTCCAGGAAAAAAGACATGCAATATAAATAACAAATTAAGAAAAGAAACTCAAACAAAGTCATCAGAAAAATAAAAACTCACATAGTCACAGGTCAAACATCAATTTCACAAGCAAGCCGAATGAAAAGAAAAAACTAAAACCTAAAGAAAACAACGCCCTCTATTACAATGCGCAGATGAAGAATAAAATGAAAAATGTCAAGAGAAAGAAATACGTAACAAATTAATAGAATGCTTAACTGGGGCTGCTCAGTTAAGACTTGAATTGCGCCCTGTTAAAGGAAAAAAAATATAAAAACCTAGAATTCTTCAATCATTTTTTTAATTAAAAAATTAACATTAAAAAAATTAAATCCGGAAATCAACTAAACTTTAAGATACTTTCAAAATCAATAACACTTGCCCTATAAATAATTATTTTAAGTCATAGCTTTTCTACTTCCCTTTTGAAAAAAATTAAAATGCAATTTTATTTTTAACAATTTCTTTCTTTTTTTAAATTCTATAAAGTAACTTACTAAATGCTGAAAAAATTTATTATTTATCTGAATTCAAAATTGCATCTTAATAATTAACATACAGCGAAAAAAGAATTTTGCAATACATTTAAGGAATATGCAATATTCTCATAAACTTTATCAGACCAGTTTAGAGTAGCAAATAGTGAAGATAGTCGAGCTAAGATGAGAAAAACAAAAATGATATCAAAAAACCTTTTTTTTTTAGTAAGATATAAACTTTTTAAAAGATTTTAATTATCGTTGAAGAAGTTTTTTTTTAAAAAAATAATTAACTAATTTTTGCGTTACATCTATAAAATTGTTGTAAAACAAAATAGTTGGAAAGTGTCACAAGAAAATTGAGTTCTTTAAAAGAATTGGCATCAAATAAAAAATCAACATATCAGAAAAGTACAACTTATTTTTATTATTTTACGAAAATGCTAATAGGCACATTCTGACAATAAAAGCCACGATGTAAACTGCTGATGATGCTTTTTTTTGCAAATTTTCTAATTGGGTATAATATAGCCTACGTCACAGGTTGCGTTGTTCCTACTAAATTTAACCCATGAACGGCATTTTCTGCGAGCCTAACTTCAAGCCACAAATAAACAAACGAAGTGTTCGATCGTTTAAATAGCTGCTCGCCAGATTTTATTGCATTATAAAGAAAAGTTATTGAAACTAAATACAACTAAATAAACAACAACAACTAAAACAAATAACAACAACTACTAATAACAATAACTAAATAAACAACAACTAAATTCCATTCGTTTAGCATTGCGTCATATGTTGTTCCTACTAAATCGAAGTAGTTGTGTTTTTTTCATATTATACCCAATTAAACTGTTTATTTAGGATCCGTCAGAGATATTTAGCCTCATAACAAAAGAATAATCACAAAATTATATATACATTTACAAATTCGTAGCAATATCATGCTTTATGATTGTAAATTCACTTAGACTGTTATCATTTTCCATTAATAGCATTAAGCACTTAATTTACAACCCACTATAAATGCAATCTGTCTTTTAGAATAACTTTTTAATATAATGATTGTTTTTCTATAGGAAAAAATCGAAGTAAATCTGTTGAGCCTAAAGCCATACCTACAGTTAGTAGAAAGGTTCAACAATTAGCGGACGGTACTTTTTACCTGGTGACAACTGTTTCTGGTGATACAGCTCTTCCTGGTGTCTACTCAGATTCGCCAGACACATCGAGTGAATTGAGTACACATAAGCCTGTCAAGCCCACTGGGGAATCTAACTGTTGAAGATCATAGCTGTGAGAGAATATCAGAGCATACAGCAATTGTTCAGAAGCGTTAGTCGGGGTCCTAGTTGATACTGGGGCTTAGTGATATTTATGATGCGCATTTAAAGAAAAATAACGCCAAGTTAAGAAAAAAATTATAAACGAAATCAGTTATGTTCTAAGAATTTTGTTATACTTGGTTTAATTGGTCACGTTAGTTGTTGTTTTTCGAATTTTGTTGCTTTTCGAATCCGGTCGACCTCCTTAAATGAGACTGATTTTTATGAAACTGATTTTGAACTAATCAGTACTTAGTAAGACACCTTTTGTAAATTTTTGTAATATATCCCTATTTTATGCTCCACTTAGAATTTAATCTTAAAATTTTGTTACACTTGTCTTTACTGGTCACTTTAGTGTACTATTTTGTTGTTATTTGAATGAGGTCGACCACAAGAATGAGACTGAATTTAATAAAACTGACTTTGGACTAATCAGTACTTATTAGGACAGCTTTGTAAATTTTTGTAATTTACTTTATTTTATGCTTGATTTAGAATTCCATTAAATTTTTTTAAAATTTTGTTACTGTTGGCTTTGCTGGTCACTTTAGTGTACTATTTTTTGTTATTTGAATGAGGTCGATTGAGACTGATTTTAATAAACTGACTTTGGACTAATCAGTACTTATTAGGACAGTTTTGTAAATTTTTGTAATATACTTTATTTTATGCTTGATTTAGAATTTCATTCAATTTTTTTCAAATTTTGTTACTGTTAGCTTTGCTGGTAAAAGGTTTGATTTTGTTTTTGCTTTAGATCTGGTCGACTTAAATTAGACTTCTTCAGCAAAACTGATTTTAACTAATCAGTAATTTATTAAAATAGCTTTTTTGTAAATTTGTGTAATATATCGTAATTTATGTTTGATTTAAAAAAAAGTGCGATTATTTGTACTTAAGATATTTATATTTGAAGTAGATGCAAATGATAAACATTTGGTGTGTCACTGTATTGAGAACTACTATGAAGTCAATTTTTTAGAAATATTTTACTATTTTTTAGTCAGATTTATTAGTACGTTTACTCCGTTGATCGGAATACATAAAATAAAGAGGAATTCTATTGAATTCTATTTTACACTAATACTTACTGCTGATAAAAGTGTTTGCTTTTTATACTGTACCATGTAAATGTTGAGATATTCTTTTCAGTATTTTTAACTTTTTAAAAACATGTAAATATTTCTGAAAAATTATACAATGATTAAATTTTTAACTTCGTTATGGATTATCAGGTTCTGGATTATCTGATCCCATTTTGATAATTCCTTATGCATCACGGTATTTTTCGTTTTACCTATAGAACTTCATAGCATAATTTATGCGGTAATAAATAAATGTACATACATATATTCACCCAGCTGACGATGAAAAACTTATTGTAAAAAAGAAAAAAGTCGAATAGTTTACTCATGAAAGCAATTATGTAAATAAAGAGATTCTTAGTGTATAAATTATTAAATTTTCGTTTATTTTCAATTCGAATCAATCACGTGTTTCCAGTAATTGTGCGTCAAATTTCTGAATCATAAAAAAATATTTTATTGTTATTTCTTTATTGGTTTACCAGAAAAAATGTGAAATCAAATGAATTTATGGAATTACTTTTAAAAAGTTAATTCAAGTACAGCTTTAAACCAAAGTCTTGTAATATTCTGAATTGTAAATTATATGCACAAAATTATATAACTACACGTTCAGCATTTTGATACTTTTGTATTTTTTATTTTGTTGCCTCAATAAATAAAATATTTCATCAGTGTTTGAAAAGTTTTATTTCAAATATAACAAAATTAAAACAGTTGCAATTTTATGACGGAACAATTTTTCATGTCTATTGTAAGCCTTGCTTAATATTGTATATAATATTGCTTTATGTTGCTAGCTATAATATTTTAAAATTATGAATTTATGTTGCTAGCACTGTTTGTTGCTATATAAATATTATTAATATTATATAAATATTAAATATTATAGCAACATTTATGTTGCTATTATATTTAAATATTCTTGGTATATATAATTGTGTTTAATAATCGTATCTAAGTTTGATATGGAAATATAAGTACGTACACATATTATTATAAATATTTATAAGAATTATTATAAACTTTATTTATTTTAAGAACAGTAAGAATGCATTTAAACATATTAATTAGGCAATACGAATATGAAAAAGATAATAGAAATATTAAATAGATAATAGGAATATAAAATTGATAATATATAATTGTGTTTAGTACGAAATTGCATTTAATTCAAATAATTTTGAATACCAGAGTACAGATTTTTTTTAATAATAATGATGCCAAGATTGGTTTAAACACTTTGATAAAATGTATGTACCTAAAACGAATATGCATTCCACCATCAAAACTCATTAGAAATTAATATTTAATATTTGTAAAGTTTCGAAAAATATTTGAACAAACACAGAGATTTTTTAAATAAAAAATTTGATAATTGGGCTTTAAAAACATTATCTTCGATACAGATGGACGAATTACAGTTTCAAAAACAATTTAAAATGATTTCGTTATTACTACGAAATATCAGAAAAGGTCTAACGAAACATTGCTATACAAACGTTCAAATAATTCTTTCATAAAACTAAAATACAAAAACAAGTTTGTGAAAGTTCAACAAGTACACAAACAGGACTAGAGTTGCCGTACACTATAAAAAATTCCGGATCAAAGTAGGATATAAAGTACCTGCATCATCCGTAAAATCCATTTTTATAGTAAAATATTTTACCATAATATTTACAATTATACTGTTTCATAATATTTATTTAATTAGAGTGATTCAGGGATTTTAGGGGAATTAATGCTGTTAAAATTACGCTATATCAGATTTTTTGTTCCGTAATATGTTCTGGTAAAAATGGACTTTATTATAAAAAGTACCGGCACACCGAGTCCAGGTACTTTTACGGTGTACTGTGTATTAAAGTAGCTCATATTTCATCATCGTCGTCATCTTCATCTGACAAAATACCAATTCTTTTACCTATCGTTCGAACTGATTTAGTGACCTCTTCTTGTACTAAGTTAAAAGACATGGCTAAAAGGGCCATTCCAAAAAGTAGGTATAAAGAGCACAATCCTAAAGCCAACTGTGACTCCTCTGACAAAACTGCAGTTCCCGGCACCATGTCACCAAATCCTATTGTCGTCAAAGTTATGAAACAGAAATAGCAACTATCTGAATAGTCCCAACCCTCCCAGTACGAAAATAAAATGGCACCACCACAAATATACCCAACTACTATAGAAATACAAAGGGTGATGGGTACGCTAACTTCTTGCTCGTCGTCGTCTTTCTCGCTGCTGATTGTAGAAGTTGCCTCGAAGCTTAGTTCATCGTTCAAAGGTGTAAATGCAGACAGTGGTTCTTGAATTCTGTTGGTGACTGAAGTTGGTTGTCTAACTATGGTTCCACCAGACCGATAGGGCGAGGAATCGAGGGCGTTGTAGCGGTGCATTGGATGATCGGGAATGTCAGCACTTTCCATTGGGTGCAATGCGTACTTGTTGGATATTATTGGAACCGTGTATGCATCTGATACTTCAGCCTAGGAAAAGAAGAAAAATAATATTTATTTGACGAATTGAATGGTTTAATGTGAAACAATTACAAGTCGTAAGAAAGGCAGAGGAATTTTGGTTCAAAGGATTAAAAGGTACTTGTAAATATGGTACATTCTGTCATTGTTTCATAGGGTTTATTATTTCTGTTAATGGTTTGGAATTTTTTAATTTAATTATTTATATCGAAGCTAAAGTTACACTTCTTGGGGAAGCACTGAGATTCATTTTAGCGGTGATCCAAAAACGATATTGGTGTATGCACGTACAACACAACACTTGTAATCAAAAAGTCCCACAGTGGACTGATAGTCAAGAAATGATTCCCAGTGGATCATCGAAGTCAAAATTAAGCAACATGGCAGTGGTAAGTGTATGTGTGTGGGTGACTACTTCAAGCAGTTTGTGGAAGGACCTAGGGTGTTCGGTATCAATCCTCATTAAACTATTTTACCATAAAATGCTCGACTTCGTGGGCAGATCGTTGGACTACCAAAGCGGAGGAGCCATCCCCTCTACTGAGGATCAAAATTGTGATAGCTTGTCCTCGGATCATCCTTAGGGGTGTTAGCCAGACCGTCGTCAATATCCCATTGTGCAGCTCTAGTGCTACGTAAATAAAGTACCACAACTACTACTATTATTTGTATCGTAAAAACAAATGGAGGATCTATAAGTCAAAATCCCCGCCACTCTTCTCAACCTCTCTATCGTAATTATAATTAATGTGAGTACTAGGACATATCAGTTTGGAAAAACTAGAAGAAATTGTATTTGTTTCTACAGAATTAAAAATGTAAAATCATGAATATAGTTTTAAAATTTGCCAATAGTTTTAAAATTTGACTTTAATCTTTTCAGTGGTACAAGGAGAGAGTTTTCCTAGGTGATTATTTAATTGTTCATTAAAACCTTTGATTGCTCTTGAATGGAGTCACAAAAGAGATATTTCGAAAAATGCAAATCTTCTTACTTCTCTTGAAGTATGGTACTGGGCTTGTCTAGGCAGTGAATGGTGTAATGAACTAGAAGTAAGGTATCCCCTCTGTCTATCCATACTATTTAATTGACCATTATACGAACTGAGAGGGCTGAAAGGTTCCAAATCTCGTCCACCAATTGCCCCTTGAAGAGTTCTAGCTTCTGATGGATATCGACTAGATCTGTTGGATCGACTTCTTCTGTGATGATGGGTTTTTGGACTAGAACATAAATAGCAACACACTTTCCAATATATGAACTTAAAAGAATGAGCCATGGCATCTCCTATGTTTGAAAGGCACAAAAGAAGTAAAGGAATTCCCACAATGGCATATAAGATAGTCACTATCTTTCCCGTGTTTGTTTTTGGCGCGATGTTGCCATAACCTAAAATATAAATGTTGGATTAAATATATTTTCCGATAATTTTTATGTTACAAAATATGACCACAAATACTTAAATTGTAGTTCAGTATATATTCAAATCATTTCGCACTTTTTTGAGAAGTATAAATAACGAAAATACTAAATATTTGGGAGAGATATTAAATGTGGTAAACAATAAAGACGATAACCTCTTTAAGGGACTCCGAGGTTCTAATATGTACACACTAATTGGAATGCAGAAATACTAGTAGAAATGTTTTTAGACATGACTGAAGAGCTGAATGAAAGAACGTTTTAATGTTTCATTGTTACAAAACTTGAGATTCATCAATAAAAGATTCTATTAAACTATAATAGAGCATTGATTTAGACTGATTAACTGACGAATCATTAGATTTCTGCATCATTGGATGCAGGTACTAAAATTTACCAAGTACCTGCATTCATAGTCATGGAGTGACTTTGTTGTGAAAAAAGTTTCTAAGATTTCTAGATCTATGGATGCAGGTGCTAAATTTTCTTAGTACCTGCATCCTTATTCTTGGAGTGAGTTTGCAGTGGAAGAAGTTTCTAACAGTACTTCATTTCAAGCAATTTGCGACAACCTCAGAAAACCTACTTATTAAAATGTTAAGAGTGTGGGAGCTAAATTGCGAACAGTTCTAACAGGTGTTACAGATTTATAAATTTAGCCTATTGTAAGTTTACGGGCAAGAAATAAAGACAAGATTCTTTGACAACAATCTAACTGTTATAATCTATTTAAACTGTCGTAAAAAGAAGTAAATTGGTAAAAATTCATATCTCAAACTAAATAATTTGTTTGTATCACAGTCTAAGAGAAAAAATTTAGCTTCATATTCCAAATTCCGTTTCACATTACTAAATATATCTATTTGAATTGTAAAAAAAGTGAACTGGTAATACGTAGGTAATTCATAACTCAAACAAAATCAGTTGTTTGTATCACAGTCTAAGAGAAACAATTCATATACCAAGTTCGGTTTCGCTTTACTAAATTTAATCCATTTAAATTATTGTAAAAAAAGTGAACTGGTAATACGTAGGTAATTCATAACTCAAACAAAATCAGTTGTTTGTATCACAGTCTAAGAGAAACAATTCAGTTTCACATTACAAATTCCATTTCACATTACTAAATATGATCTATTTGAGTTGTAAAAGAAAGCGAATTGTTTATACGTAGGTAGTTCATAACTCAAACAAAATCAGGTGTTGGTATCACAGTCTAAGAGAAACAATTCATATACCAAATTCGGTTTTGCTTTAATAAATATAATATATTTAATTTATTGTAAAAGAAAGTGAACTAGTTATACGCAGGTAATTCATAACTCAAACAAAATCAGTTGTTTATATTCAGTCAAAGAGAAACAATTCATTTTCACATTCCAAATTCCATTTCACATTATCGATGATCGATTTGAATTGTATCTAAACTGTTGTAAATGCTAATGTGCCGGTAATATGAAAATAAAATATATGTTAGACGTAATACTTTGAATGTTTAAGGGAAACGTTTCCTTGTCGAAATTCCAAAATTTGTTTCGTTTTACTAAATAAAATAAAAATAAAATTTAGTTCATACAAATGTACTGTCAATACGTATATGTCAAACTAAATCCTTTGAGTTTAAGAGAAATATTTCATAAAATTTGTATTTCATGTCTTATTACCGGAGTCCTTTTATATATATATTTGAGAACAGAAAACAAAACAGAAAAAAATGCTAATAAAAACTTCTGTTCTATACATTATTTTAATCAATCATCAGCGATGTATGTTTTGCATTTAAGAGCTGGCAGAACGAACACCAATTACAGTTATACAGTTTACAGGGATATTAGTTCTGCTTGAACATACGGAAGTTCTCCATTTTTTGATCTTACGAAAACTCCTCTCCATTCCTATCACAGAAGAGAAAAAAAAATTGTATATAAAGAAGAGGGCTTTGCTTAACAATATACCAAAACTACTTAGTGAGCGGTCAGTTAGAACGAATGATGAGATAAATTTCGTTTCATCGCCAGGTTAAACAATGGCTGTAATAAACACAGTTTCATATTTTAATAATACATTTAATGGAATGATTCGATTATGCAAATTTGCTCACAAAAGTGGTTATGCTGACGATAGAAATCAATGACGCGGAATTAAGCCTTTAAAATTGCCTGTTTTTAGAATGCAATAAGGAAAAATAAAATATTAAAATGAGAACTAGAAATAATGAAGAAAAACTATGCTAAGGAAATAATTATTCGTTTTGCAACTTCTTGTGCGTTTTCACAAATTTGTGCATATTTGTTTAAAATAAATAATAAAATATTTATGCATAAAGAACCATAAATACAAAATCAAAAGAAAAATTTAATAATAACCTTCCTTATGAACAAGTAAATATTTCATTAATGTAAAAGACGCGAAAAAATTTGACGCATATATTGGGATGTTCGGTAAATAATTTCGTTATTTCCTAACGGAGTACTTATTATATTTTTTTTCACAGCTAACTTCACACTTAAGCCACCTAATCATTATATAATTTGACAGCTGATGTAACTAGACTTTGCTTGTGAAAAAGTTCGTGTAGCAGTTTTTACCTGGTGCTCTTTTAAATATGGAAAGTGAACAGCAGAATATACGACGTATATTTTACTTTTTTACAATCGAAAAGATAAAAATTCTGTATTGACAGTACGTCAGTGCCAAAACTGGTTTGCAAAATTTCATTTTAGATCAAATAAGATGCAACACGCCAATTTAATCTGATGAAGACACAATAAATGCATTAATTAATGCAAACCGGTGAATAACTTTTTCATGATCATTTGAAAAGGCAATGTTTTAATCTCAAAGCTCGACACATGGATTCTTCTTGTTCTTATGAAAGAAATTTGAGCTATCGCGTTGATGTATGTGGTTAGTTTCTCAAACATCAAGAATTCATTTTTAAGCGTATTCTCACTGAGGGCGAGAAATGGGTTGTCTACAACAATTTTCTAACCACTACAAAAAAGTTTTTAGACTTTAAAAACATTACTTTAACCAAACATTTCCAGGAAGCCGCGATGGCTCAAGGAATAGACCGTTCGCCTTCCAATGAGGCGAACCGGGTTCGAATCCCAGTCGATACGAATTCCGCATCCGACTTGCACCAACCACAGAGCTGACGTGAAATATCCTCAGTGGTAGACGGATCATGTGTTAGAGTCCCCTTGCCGCCAGGCTAACCATGGGAGGTTCTCGTGGTCTTCCTCTTCATGGAACGCAAATGCGGGTTAGCTCCATCAAATAGTCCTCCACGAAGGCAAAATTTCTCCCAATACTCGATCCAGGAGTTCCCTTGTTTTCTGGATTGGGTTCAAAATTACAAGACTACCGAGTTGAACATTAACAGTCGTAAAATCCATAAAATTGAGTCTGTTATTAAGCGACGGTTATAAAATAAAATAAAAACATTTCCAGGATCAGTTTTTTTTTTTTTTTTTTTTTTNTTTTTTTTTTTATTTTTTTTTTTTTGCCAGCAAAGAACAATAATTTTGTTCGAGTAGAATCATGCCTCTGCCAGGGAGATGGCAAAAGGTAATGGAACAGAATAGGCAATATAAGATTCAATAAAATATTTATTCACTATAAGGAAATTGTCTTTCATTTTCGTAAAAAAAGGGAATTATTTTCTGAACACTGAAATATTATTTATTTATAGTATTTATTAATATTTGAATACTCTCTGGTATTATCATATGGCAAAGTATATGGGTAATCTAAGTTTTGATTCGTACGCTGACTATTAAATATGTTCTTCTAATGACCTAATGACCACAGTTGTGAAATAAATTGTACAAGTTTTGATAAAAGAACTGATAAATGAAATTTTTTGAAATTGAGTTATGATCAGTTTTTGTATTTTCTCAACAAGCATTTCATTCTTACAAGAGGAAAAATAAAGTAGCTGATTACTTTAGATTAGGAAACTACGAGATACATTTTGCCAGGATTCTTTATTTCTATCTTCAAACTTAAGAGATGTATAAAAATCTGTTTTTTTTTTCGTTATTAGGTATAATAAAGTATAAAATTATGCGCAATAAATTCAATAATTACAATTAGTCGTTAGTTGCTGTGAGAAGTTTAATCGTTAAGTAAGGGCAATTTAAAAATATTTATCATATCAATAAGTATTAAAACCATGATCGGAAAAAAGTAATTTCAAATAATGTACCTTATATTTCCAAGAATTTTGGTCTTAAATAATATTTTTCTATTTTTTTTAAAAGAATTTCAGCTTTTCTTAGATACATTAAATTTTGGACCCAACTGAGCTTGAACCTTCAAAAAAATTGAGATTTACATTTATGATAAAATAGAACTACTAATTATTTTCCAAATATTGCTTTACTAAGCTGTACCAACTGTACCATGGGTGTCGCTAATAAGTTAAAATAAATAATGCGGACGCCTTTTAAATAAAATCAATCAAATGAACTACAAGTTCTGCAGATGAATGACAACAAATATAAAACTTTAATCTTTTAATAACTAATAATTTAGCATCAAAAACGGATTCTAAAAATTATAATTCTAAATTGGGTATAATATAGCCTACGTCACAGGTTGTGTTGTTCCTACTAAATTTAACCCATGAACGGCATTTTCTGCGAGCCTAACTTCAAGCCACAAATAAACAAACGAAGTGTTCGATCGTTTAAATAGCTGCTCGCCAGATTTTATTGCATTATAAAGAAAAGTTATTGAAACTAAATACAACTAAATAAACAACAACAACTAAAACAAATAACAACAACTACTAATAACAATAACTAAATGAACAACAACTAAATTCCATTCGTTTAGCATTGCGTCATATGTTGTTCCTACTAAATCGAAGTAGTTGTGTTTTTTTCATATTATACCCAATTACAACAAAAAAGAACAACAACAAAAAACTATCTCAGGTTGCCACGCAACCTAAAGTGAAATTTTAAAACAAATAAATCTAAGGAAAATTAAAGGTGGCGCTTCTGTCAAATATACATACGTTAATGACTTAAAATCTTAAACAATGGGTATAGGGATATGGAAAAAGTTTCCTTTTCCTTCAGATCTATGACGAAATTGAGGAAGTGGCCCCACAAATAAGTAGTGATGCCATTTATCCATAGGGTTCTGAGCCAAGGTGTAGTTTCAACCTTGCGGTGTTCTCTTGTCAAACGAAAGACGTACCCTCCTGGTAAAATTAATTCGCAATCCTGTCCAAATCAATGGCTGGCAAGCTTTGCTTGTCCAAGGGTCATTAGAAACAATAACAACAATACTATAATACTATAATTTGATTCTAAGTATTTTACGAAACAAACATTCCATCATTTTATCAGAAAAACTGAATCATGAAAACGTACCGATCGTTGTGATAACTATGACAGAATAGAGTAAAGCTCCAGAAAAAGACCACTGTTGCGTTGTAATATCATCATTGCCATCATAGCCATCCTTCTTCATAGCTTTCACTAAACTCATCTCATATTTCTTGAGTGTTGCCGTGGCATTTTCAAACCAGATACTCTCGTTGATAATTTCTCCACTTACAGTCAATAACCAAAGCTGTTCGATAAGATGTTCTTCCTCTTCCCTCATTTGAATCCTCTTCTGGCGCTCATTTTCAGCTTCAAGAGCCATGAAGGTGAAAGCTCCCATGACAGTGTAGCCAAAAACGAGGCTGCATAAGCCTATGTGCGAAAATATAAAGGTTGAGCCAGCACGGCAGTAGTAACGACACTTGGCGCATTTGGTCATATGATCAGTCTTGCGGAATGTCATGTTGGTCTTGAAAGCCTAAGCAAAAAAGAAACTATTACATTAAAACTAATAGATGGCTCTTTCATAAAATAGACGCTCTTTTCATAAAATAAAATATGAAACAATATGTTGGACAGTATAGTTTATAAAGCAAAATGCTATGAAGAACCGTTCAACTTTTATGTAAATTTTAATCCCTCAATGTATTTACTCGAAATTTTGTAAAAGGAATCAAAACGGAAACTTTATATTATTCAAAGTTACATATTTTATTTAAATTCTAAAATTTTATTAATTCAGTAAAAGTCCAAGTTAAAGAAAAGAACAAGAGGGGATGTTGTGATTTTCTTACTCAAGTGTAAGAAGAGACTTTGTGACTTGCTTATTTCTCGTCAGAAAAAATAAGCAACACAGAAAAGGGAAGAGAATGCGAGAGGAGGAGTTTAGAATTTCCAAAAATTTGCTTACGTAATATTCGTTCGTACAGCAAGAATCTATTAACAACCTTTCGTGCAATATTTTTATAACAAAAATTATTTTAGAATTAAAAATAGAAAAACAGTTCTCAACTGTTATGCTTGCTAGAAACCAGATATTATTTGAAACCTCTAAAATATCCTTCTTGTCATTTGCAATCATATTATGGATAAATACAAACTTATTAATCAGTTTATTGAGTAAAAAATTCTAAAATTAACACATTATTGAGATGATTTTCAAATTTTTAAATATAATTGTCAGATAAAACAGCATATTAAAAAAATATTTTATCAACCGATTATTTTGCAGCTGTAGTTTGTACATTGTAAAAACTTTTTTTCTACTATACGTTTGTAAATGGCATGGTATCAATATTCATATTTGTTATTATATGTATAGATATTATTATTACATGTATAGATAATGTTATAAAAAAATACCAAAGTTATGAAAATATAAAATTGAGTCATGAAAAACAAAATTGAGTCATGAAAAACAAAATTGGTAAATTGAAAAAGAAAATTTAAAATTTTGCAATGGGATACATATGGAATGGATTATATATGGAAAAAACGAACATAGAACTATTTTTAATGCTTTGTATTCAAAGAATATGCAGTTTAATACTTAAAATTCAATAAAAAAAGTTTTTTGGTAATAAATTAATAAATAAATTAATAAGTAGGACGTTTTACGTTATTTTCTTACCAATTAGAAAATAATTCAGATTAGTTACATGAAAAGGCTAAGTATGAACATATTTTTTTAAAAAACTTTAGTTAGATTTATTTTTATAAAATGTGCGCAGAAGAAAAAAAAACTTTTGAGCATGTTTTAAAGAAATTTCAGCAAACTAATGTGGAAAAAAATTATCACTGATAACTACATAGTTAAAAAAAACCCTGTTCATACAGAAAAAAGAAGTTAAAAAAGAAATTTCAAATAATATAATTGAAAATTTTTTTTTCTCCATATTTAAAACAAAAATTCTTATACACTCTCCATTGCTCCATTGCTGTTATTGTAACAATATCAACTTATTACAACTACTATATTACTGAACATTTTGGGAAACATCAAAGAGTTATTTTAATTATAAGCAGACATCATACATAACAAAGTAAGAAAAACTGTTATTATATAGAAGCAATTATAATTTACAACGATAACCAGTTTTGGAAGTAAAATTATTATACTTCTACGTATAAACAATAACAACGATTCAAATTTTGATTATGTCTAATTTTGATTGCATGTTATGATGTAATCATGGTTAAAAGTAATAGGGATTACATGTTTAGATAATTAAATATACTCTTGTTGAGAAATATTATTGCTCTTTTTATTCTAACAAAAATTATTAACTCCAACTTTGATCTTAACATTATATTAGTGAATCGCAAATGAGATTTATTTTAAATGTATTAAGCTACACTAACAAGAGCTAGAAAAATTATAATTGATTACAAAGTATTATAATTTATACAATAAACTTTAGTAACATTATTCGAAGTAATCATTATACTTTTATAAATAATTATGATCTTTGATCTTATAACTACATCTAATTCGATCATATTTTATGGAGTAATCATGTTATAATATATTTTTGGTTAAATATAATCTTGATTACGAGTAAATTACTTTTGTAATCAATTATATTTTGTCAAAATTGAATACTTACCTCTCAGGTTGTTTAGAAAAATAATCTCATGGAGTTTTCAGTTATCAATAATATTATGTCAAAATCGCATTGACAATCTAAAAGTTATCTTGTGGAATATCCAAAACTAAAATCTCTTCCTGTATTAATATTAAAATTTAAACTTCCCGCCAAAAGCTATGGACAGCATGGTCTGTTCGAAACGGTTTCATTTTCGGTGACTAAAAGTTGTAAGTCCAAGACGGAAGATTTAATGTGTATTCCTCGAAATCTTCACTCTAAATTCGAAAGAAGAAATCTCGTCTTAGCTGGCGGAAGGCCCATTTGTCCGGGAAGATAGTGTTTTTCTTTCGTTTTTATTCCTGTTCTTTTCATTTACTGTTTGGTGTGTACGTCATTAGCTTTTTTACAGATATATTCTTAGTCCTAGACAAGGAGTTGTGTTTCTTATTTCGATGGGATGTGTCTTCTCCAGCAACATGCCGCTTTATGAGGTGATGTCACCAAAAATGCTGACGACTGTCTAAAAGCTTTATTCTATGAAAGGTCAAATACAAAGGATTGTTTCTTTTGTCATATTAATTAGCACTGCAACATCGATGTAATTATAGGCCAAACTACGCAACGTTTTTATACTTAATTAACAATTGCTACAAATACAATCTTCTTATATAATGTCATACAAGCAAGATACAATCATATAATTGCATACATTCATGTATTAACACTAGATTGCCTAAGGACAATCGCCTAATTTTGACTGCTTTTAATTTCAATTAGAAAAACAATGATGTATACAATTACACAATTTCTTAGAATTTCGTGACTTTTTGAACAACATATAATTTTTTTTAATGCTAATATTTACTAATAACTTGTTACATAACTGTAAATAATATAGAAAATGCTGAAGATTAATTTTAAGCAAATTATTAAAATTAAGCAATAACGCATTCACAATTTAGTCATTTTAAATGCTTTTTGGCAATATAGGTATATGCTGGTTTTCCGTCTTTCTAGTGTTAATTATGTAATTACAGTTGGCAATGACCATTAGCGCAAAAAATAGATTATTAATTTTAACGTATTTCAAAGGAAGTTTGTATGAAAAACACATGGTGGAAGTCACTGTATCACCGATTAGGAAATAATCAATTTCTTAAAACTTGGAATTCGGCAAATATTGAAACAATATTTTTTAAAATTGACTACCACCATCTCTTAAAATGCGGAAAACGAATTTTGAGAAATTATATCAGTTTTTTAAAATCATATGTTATTCCTATGTGAAGAAACACTGATTTTTATAATTTATTATTAAATATAATTAACATAATTATTTGACAATTATTTTTAAAAGCTGGAAATTTTCGTATTAAAAAAAAATAGAATTTTTTTTAAAACTAGTCATTTTTATAGCATTTTATTTTTTTTCTTTAGTTCTTACAATAACAATGCCCTTGTAAATTAAAACTGATTACTAATTTAGAACTTACTACTAAACTTAAAGAGTCTTGAGTTTTAGGGAACGTCTGTAAAAGGTGCTTTAATGATGATACCAATTTCTCATCTTGAAAGACCGAAAAATAAAAATACAATGTCTGAGCAACCTTAAGGGTTAATAAAACTAAATAGAATCTTCCAATTACGTAATCTTTTTCGGTAAACGAAAAATACTTCATTTTGGTATATTTCATATTTTTCCTTCTTATTATTCATTTATTTATTTATTTTCTCATTATAACACTGTTCCTAGAAAACAGACCTGAAAAATTATTTAAAAATCACAAATCTCGTATAAGTTTCATGAATGGGATAAGTGTCTTTTTATGGGGGGTATCTCCCCCAAAAAATTCAATGGGGGCTTTTAATAATAATAAATACATCTACGTCAATATATAAATATATTTTTTTTTAAAAAATATTTAAATGAATTTCCGTTAATTAGATTACTAAGAAAACTGTGAAATTGCATATTATTTATGACATTTCAACATGAAAAATAAAGAAAAAGGTCTACTTCGTCTATTGTTTACATAGCTATGCATCATGAACAAAAGATAGTTCTACACACTAAGAAACTACTGGTATAAAATGAGTTTCCTAAAATAATATAAAATACCGTTTCCTTTCTTTTAATTATATAAACTTATACGTAAAAATGTGGAAACAAGCAAATTTTTGCAAATGGTCCAAAAATTAGAGAGTCGAAATAAGTGAAATTATATATTAAAATACATTAAACTATGATATATGAAGACAGATTTATCTATAGCTATGGTAACAAAAACTTAATAGCACGAACTTACGACCATGAATTAAATAGGCATTACTGCAAGATAGACTGAAAATGATGTAGAAAAACCGCACTTGAGGAATATATAATTTATAGTATGAAACCTTCCCCTGTAGGCAATGCAAATCTCTAACAAATTCTCATGTTGTTTATGGATAACAAATGTTTCAGAACAATAAATCTAAGGTCTTGATGCAATAAATTCCACTATTCCATTTTAAAGCAGTTTTTAGTCCCTGGAGTTATTTGCAAGGGTGTGAAGAACTGAAATTTCTCTGCTAATCGAAATACGAAAACGTCATGCTGGTCTGTGAGGCCACCCAACATCACGAATGCCCACATCATAACACCTCAACCACTATACTGGCTCTATATGTTGGAGGAGATTAATTGGTCCTTGATTCTCGACATGCATGAATCTGTCAATAATCATGGCTCTTCAGTGAATAGAACATAAGATCACCGCAACTGTGTCCAAATTGGATGTTACTTGCTTCAGTTTAGACAGGCTCTTCTGTCACCTGAAGTGTATAGAGAATTTTTCGGGGTACAGAACTGAGATCTTATAGACCTATTAAAAATTGTTCTGAAGTCTGTTCGTTCCAAGTACATTTCAATGAAGCCTTGGTGGCGTTCAGAAAATGGAGATATCAAGCAGATCTGAATGCCATGAAGCATGTCTTGGAACACTTTTCTTTGCTAATAAACCTTTTCATAGAGGAGTCAAAAGGGGGATTTATTGTTCCAAAACCTTAAAATTTAGTAAATTTGAAAAATTATCCCAAATTGTAAATCTCGTATACAGCCTGCATTTTCGTCGTCACATGTAAGGGTGAAGAATATCATATGCTAATAACCTCTTAAACAACATGAGAATTCGTTAGGAGACCTGCATTGCCTTCATACTACAAATTATACTCCAATGCAATTTCCTTACATCATCTTCTATCTGTCTTGTTGCAATGCCTATTAATTCATGATTCATGTTCGTGCCATTACCTTTTTATTACCATAGTCAGAGTTTAATGTATTTTCATATAAAATTCCCCTTAACTCGGCTCACTAATATTTAAACTATTCGAGAAAATGTGTTTATTACTTCACTTTTACATATGAGTTTATATTATTAAAAAAGGGGGAATTTGAATTTTTTTTAAATTTTGGGAAACGCATTTTATACGCGTAGTTTTATAGAACCTAGTACTCTCCTTTAAATCTTAAAATTTGGTAAATATGAGTAATTATCTCAAATTATAAATCGGATAAACGTCATGAATTTTCTTCACTTGGAAGGATGCTGAATACCATAGATTTATTCTTGTCCTACCACAAGTGCCTTTTACTGCATTATTTTTTTGACTAATTTGTTGTGATATCTTTCAATTCATGATCTTGAATTCGTTTCAGTAGCTTTTCGATATCATCATTTTTCTCAGGGTTCAATTTTGTATTTTCATACAAAATTTAATTTAATTGAGTTCACTGATTCGTGAGTTATTAACGAAAAATTGTTTGTTCCTTCAGTTTTGGATATGAATACATTTCATTGAATTATCATATTATTTATCATAAGGATTTTATTTTTATGAAGAATACTTTTGAAAACATATTTTTATCTTACTGAGCATGAACCGGCAATTGTTTTTAATTTATACTATTTTCATAACCACAATATTCAACAAATAACGAAACCTCTATTCTTGAAATCTTCAGAAATGAGCATTAAAATCACGTCTTCTTCACAAGTATTTGTCTTCAAATTGATTTTGTTGCGAACAGAATAAAAATTTAATTTGATTTACAGATTCATATTCTTAATCAAATACACTTCAAACTTTTTCCTAACTTAGTCTTTGTTAATTTTTGTACTTTTCTTGTACATGCATACTCAGATCCTACGTATTTTATGCAAATGTATGATTAAAAGTAAGAATTTATGCACATTTATCTAAGGAAAGTAATAAATCTTTTATAGACTTAGTTTTAGTTAAAGGCGTATGGTTTTAAGAACGTATGTTTTCTCAACGAAAATAGTTTCTTTTTTTAAGTATTAAGAGACTAACAATTTAAATATTACTTGTTATGAATTTAAAAATAGAATAGTCACACATTGACTTCAAAAAGAAGGGCATAAGGCGGCATGATCAAAGATTATTGAGTTGGATATTTGTCTCTCAGAAATCTACAGATATTTTCTTTCCTTTTACTCCTCGTGTTTTGAGCTCTGGACTACCATTTTTTCTTCTTCTTTAATTTTTCCAAAGTGCAGATTTAAGTTTGCTTGGAACAATGTCATTCCTAACATGCAATTTAAAAAATAAGGTTTTAATATTTTTAACTTAACACATATCATTGCATGAATCAATATAGAGGATTAATCAGAGAAAAAAAAGGTGAAATATAGCGAATGAAATGCAATATGCTGTACTTGGCGCCATTTCTGCTCACAAACCCCATGATTGTTTGTCATTATTCTTTCTGATACAAAACAATTTTTTCCCTCAAAATTAAAAATTATTCCCGTAAAATGTACCGTCAACTGGGGATACCCTGTAAAAATATTCTGGATGAAATTCAGGTAAAATGTACTGACACCCTGGATGCAGCATCCGTATAATCTATTTATCCATTTACCGTAATTTTTGCAGTAATATTTAAATACAGTGATTTTACGGTAAATACTACTGTAAAAATTATGGTATAGCATATTTTTGTTCCGTAAAAATTGCGGTATATAATGTTTTTGTTCCAATAAAAAAAAATTCTAAAACAAAATTGTAGAAATTGATGGTAAAAATAAGGAGTGCCTTTTTACCGTAATTTGGTCAGAAATTTCTTAAAGTGTAATTTGAACCAAATTTCCATGTTTTTAGTTGCATATTCATTACGGAAGTATAATAAATGGACTTTAAACTTCTAAATTAAGTTTTGAATAGTTAATATGGTATAAGGAAGTAAATCGTAAAATTTTTCAAAATATAAATGCATTCTTTGTACTGTTCTTAAAATTTTGGTTACATAAACCAGCTCGGGATTTCTTTTATTTTTATGGAAGAATAAATACAATTCATATGTTTACCCCTTGCACAAGAATCAGCCAATAAAACGATATTACAAATTATCAAAATAATAATAATAATAATTTTAATGAATAAATAAATAAATTAGTAAAGTATTTCACATACTCATATAAAATTAATTTTTTTTCTTGCTTATTTACAGGATAATTAAATAAATATTTCAGATTTAAAAAACACGATAAGAAAAACTGTCTTTTTGTTAAGACTGATGATAAATGCTAAACCTTTCAGTAAAACTCATATTCAGCCCGTTATAAAAAATTATATCTTATGAGACATACAAAAAAATGTATAAAAGAAATGTAAAAAATGTATAAATTTTATTTCGTGAAAAACTCGTAAAATATTTCATAGATATGTTAGGTAAACGACTTAGTTCCCCCTTTGCTGCGAAACTGAAGTCAATACTGAATTTAAAATGTATAGTAAAATAGCTGGCCAAATGAATCACTACTGTTAAAAATTTCGGTATTATAATTTCAAATGTCCTTATTTTTAACGAATAAGTTTTTTATCTGTGACAAAAATGCAATAATAATGTTGGGAATACATATCTTCGATTTTTAAAAGGAATTATAAGTCAATGTTCTCTGAAAAATATATGATAAGCAGCGAAGTTTTTCATCGACAGTGTCACAAGGTCAATCACGTGCTGACAATTAACTAATGGACATTTAAGGCGCCATGGCCAAGACTTGGGAATTACTGCTCACTTCAAAAGAATTCAAATGGACGCAGTCATTGTATTTAAGAATATTAAATGATGTGATGTCAAAACGATGATTGGGTCCACTTTGTACTACTTTATAATAAAACAGAACAACGTGGACAAAGCACAAATAAAAGTGCATAAATGGACACACATTATTATATCGGTTCCATTAACAATAATCCTCCTCATTGTCTAAACACAAGTATGACAGTTTTAAGAATATTCCCAATAGAAGATAAGATTTAAGTTTCCCTTTAAATTTTAACACAAATTATTTTTTAAATTCTGAATAATTTGGTACTTTTGGGGCAGAAGAAGTTAATTTTATTTAATTAAATTTATAGGAAGCAATTCCAAAAATGAGTAAAATGAGACATTCCTAAAATTGTGTCCACAATTTAAGAAGTGTTTTTTTTTCCTTCACTTAAATAAAACATTATATTATTAATGTAGTGATGCTCGTATATTCATTTGTATTAAAAATATGAAAGTAATATTTTAAAACTAGTTATTATCTCAAATGTTTATAAATAAATTGCAAAACAGGAGTAGATTCTTATTTTATACCATTTCCAACTTCGCAGGTACAAATAGACGTTTCATTAAAATGTAAAAATTTTTCATCGTTGAATGTGAAAAATTATGAACTGTTATTTAAGATGGTCCAATTCTTTTCCACAATTGCTTTGGGAATTACCTAAATGCCTTTTCTTTCACGAATGAAACGAAAGTAGAATTATTTGTTATGTTTCTTTTCAGCATTTTAGTTAGCTCATTTTTGCTTTCTTAAACGCTTTCTGAGAATAGCTTTATATAAATAAAGTACTTTATAGTTCTTGCCATTGATTAAATAAATAAAAACTGTGACAAAAATCATAGCATATGAATTAATATCAAAATAATGTGAAATATATAAACTAAGTGTTCTTATTTAAGCATTATTTTCTAATTCTAAGTGTTCTAATTTTTGAAATCAAAAATCACCAAAATTTAAAAGGAATTTTTTTTTTAAAATTTGTTTAAACCTGACTTTTTTAAACATACAGAAAAAAACAACAAAAAAAACAGAAAAATTTATTTAAATTAATGGAACAAACCAGTACTATACTTAATAAAATGTTTTGAGGTATGAACAGCAGCCAAAGGTCTATCCCACCTGCAACAAATGTTTCTTCAGTGCAGGCAGCCCGGCCCACCTCCATAGCTGTGTGGATTTTGAAAAGGAGGACTTTCTGCGCGACCCGGTCTTGTTTTTTGATTTTCTGAGGGTGAATGGACTCATGGACCTGGTCTAGCTCCGCCAGACCAATGGGGATGAGAAACAACAACAACAACATAAAATGTTTAATAACAATAAAAAAAACTTAATAAATATATTAATTTATACAATTAGACAACAAGTTAAATATTCCAGTATTACGCATTAAAAAAAAAATAGTTACCATCTAAAAGTCAATGAACATTCCTGCAAATGGTGAGAAACTAGCGCAAAATTAAAAAGTAACATTTAAAGAAAAACCTGCATTATCCTTAATGTCAGACTAAGTTAATTTTTTTTTCTAGTATTTTAAAAATATTAACCGATTTGGTAAAGATCATCGTTTTAAATAAAGAAAGAAATATCCACGCGAATCTTAAAAAAGTTCTTGAATCAGAATAAATAAGTCTCCTACTGACGGTTAAGTCAACCAATCTGGTATACTTCCTATATAAGCTATTCTCCCTGCGATATTCTTGTTTCCATAGCACCAGATGGCCTCAGACTTTGGGGCAGGGGGAGTTCTTACAGTAGACAAATTATAGATCGGCCATATTAATCCCTGCTCTGAGGTCACAGGTCAGGTGGATATGAGCTATCTTCTCGCGTTGAGGGTGTCTCATTTTTACTGTTCCGCTATGGGGGCCTCTCTGGCCAAGCGGTATCGCCCGCCAAACTCTGTGCGAAGCGTGGAGGTGGCCGTAACCCTGGATGTATTCTTTGTTATGTCCTTCTCTAAATTGTTTTATCCTACTTGACAACCCTTACGGAAATATCGAGTTATTTTTGAGAGATAAATGAGGTTGTTATTTGAATACATCTTAAGATTGAAATGCATATGCAAATGTATAGCTCAAAATTTACCTTAAATATACCTCCAGAGATATCTATGTATCAACCTGAGGTGTTTCATTTTACATCTGTGGAGAGGTAGATATTTACTACTTTAAGGTGTTGCGTTTTCAACCTTTGGTTATTCTGGATCTACCTCAAGTGTATTTTTTGACAGCTGTAAAGGTAATTTTTTACTAACGTGAGGTGTTTTATCTCAGGTTATTATATTTCACCCTCAAGTATATATTTTTATTCTCATAGAGGTATTTTTTTATCAACTTAAAGTGCGTCATTTTACGCATCAAGTTATTACAGTTGGTGATCAAGTTATTATTTACATATCAAGTTACTTTTATTTAAATCTAAAATTTCAGTTTTTTACAAGTCAACAAAATTATTTTGAATACTGATTTCTGTCTCAATGTTGAAACTTGAAAGTATTGGAACCTAAAAGAAAAAAATATGAATTAGTAAGAAAGTCATACTTACAATAATAGTGGCAGGTTTTAAATATTAAAATATTGGAAATTGCTGCATTTTTTTCATAATTTAAATTAACTGGATGAAATTAATTTTCTTTTTCAGATAAATGACATTCCACTTCTGTCATTTCTATTCAATCCTCGAAGAAAAAAGCGTTTAAAACTGTGTCAGGCACCACAGCCACAAAATAAAATACATTGAAGAAAGTACTACCATTAACAACCTTTACAGAAATTCAAATATAAAATTCCAATCTTATTAGGAACTTTTAACACTTTTTATTTTCCCATTATTGAACCTACATCTTTCATTATGGTACTTGGTAATTTGATAATTATTTAATTCAGCATTAAAACCATACTTAAGAAACAATACTGACCTATTTCTAAAGAAATTAAAGTTTCCGAAATTCGTTAATTTTTCAAGTAGAGAACATTAAGCAGCGCATAAAAATGCTCATAACCTTGAAACAACTTGTCATCTAAACTTGAAATCTGGTTTTATTTAATTGTGCTTAATATTCTAATTAGTAATAATCATCTCAGTAAATAATTATAATGGGTAAATTGTTAAAAAATAACATGAAGTAAAAAATAACAGCTCTGTGATCAAACGTGAAAAAGTGAGCTGATACAGTTACTAGTTTTCAGTTATCAAATACCAGGCAAACTATCGTTTTCAACAATTACATAAATTCAGTAGTTTATTGAGCAAGATAACTTTTTCTTTTGGCATAAATTCAGAACTATTTCCCCGGGGAAGACTGAGCAGTAGCTTTCTAGCCACTTCTTCCTCGTTGCTGCACATCTGCTAATTACAGCCTATAGGTCAGGTCATCTCAGCAATTTCAGGGAACTACTTGCGGATGAGCTTTGTAAATATATATGTATTTTACAAAAAAAAAAATCCCTTGTTAATCAGATTCAAAATGCAGTGTTACATATTTTTACTCATAAACAATACAAACTTTGCATACATACAAATATCCAAGCAAACGATCAGCATAGAGTTGTAGTAGAATTTCAAAGCAAAATTGCTATTTAAAAATCTTCAATGATTTATTTGTAATCAATTTTCAATGATTTATTATTGATTATTTGTATTCATTTTTCAATGATTTATTTGTAGGAGAAATTATGAATATTTTATTCAATTAATCAGCTTGCATACTGCTACGTTGAAATATATACATATAAGCAAAAATAAAAAAGCAGTCATATTTGAATAAATAACAAGCAATAAAATATACTGTGCCTTACCTGCTGTAACGATTTACCAGTAGCTTTACCCCAAACAGCAACGAGAAATAATCCGATATTTCTTTCTTATTGCTAAGCCTACATCAATAGCCTATCCACCGACTTTAATTAGTTAAGATCAGGACGCGTCTTTAAAACAAAAATAATAAAATTTAAGTTTGAAAATTGAAGCATATTTGATTAAAAGTGATAAAACTTAATCAATAAATGTCAAACACACTTACCAAATTTCGCATAGACTTTCGATTGTCAACACTTAACACACACATGCCATTCGCCTGCTCGCTCGGAACTCTGGGAAGTGAGCTAGTTAATATGAAGTGTACTTTAAACAACCTCAAAATAAGCCTAAGTATAAATAAAATGTGACTTCATACACCTCAATATATACCTGACTCTCCTTAGTTGAAATAAGGTAAATTTTTTTATACCTCAAAAATACCTCTTTTTTTATAAGTGTCAGAGAAACAACCTGGTATACCTTAGAAATCACCTCATCAGTCTAGATGATTAGAGTGAATTTAAAACAACCTCAAAATAAGCTTAGGAAATAAATAAAATGATTTCATACACCTCAATAAATACCTCACACCTCTTTCGTTGAAATAAAGTAAATTTTTTATACCTCATAAATATCTTTTTGTTATAAGTGTCAGAAAAACAACCTGTATACCATCAAGTCATCTCATCAGTCTGGTTGATTTGAAAAGAATTTTAAACAACCTCAAAATGAGCTGAAGTGTATGTAAAACAACCTCGTACATCTCAATTACAACCTTTATGAGGCATAATTTTTATGGTTGTTTTCTCAGCAACCTCAAATATACCTCATATATATACATCGATACCTCAAATATACGTAAGGGGATGTTTCCCAGATCGTCGCTAATAGCCCATTGTGCAGCTCTAGTGCGACGTAAATGAACTACAACAACAACGCACGATAATTTTCGCAAGGGAAAAGTTTATGAGCCTAAATTGAGCAAACAAGCCTGTATGTAATTTCAGTGAAGCAATGCTGTTTTATTATGTATCAAGCTTCGGTCAGTGTGCGAATGAGTCGCGGCTTTGATCAGCGTGTAAATTGAAGGAACAGAGGGTGTGTATTATCGATTTAAGTTAAAATGTATTACCGTAAAGTGCTCAACTTATTTGCTCAAAAGGTCATCGGGCTATTCGTGATCGTAATGCTCGAATACGCCATATCCGGGGAAAAGACCGGTTCCATGACTTCCTCTCCTCCTCTTCTCAGTTATATATAGATGTACTACGAAATTTTCCCCTTTCTTAATATTTTTCGTATTTAATTGACACAAATATTTTTTACAATTGGCGATAGCAACACTCGAATACGCCATCTGGGGAGAGACCGGTTTCATGCCTTTAGCCCTTCTCCCTTCCCTCTCCTCCTCTTTTCAGTTGTATGGTTGGAGTTTTCTACACTAGGGAACGCTGCAAGCTCGGTACATCCTAAATTTCCGGGTTACTGTTTCCGTTGTATTTTAAAGCCATTTGGCATCATTGTGTTTTGAGATTCTTGCAAACAATGTATTTGATTACTTATTACTTATGTTTACAATGCTAACAATACTTGTGTTTACAATACTAAAAGTGTTAACACTAACGTAAGATGGTGCACAGCTTGCAACACGAACAAACAGTAATAAACAAATGGAAAGAGGCCAAATCAAGACTGCCAAAAAAGCGAGTTATTCAAAATCTAGCAACCATGTCACCTTTTTTAATAATAAATAACAAAATAACTAAAACAAATTTTCACTCCAAACTCCCCAGAATTACATAATAACATTAATATCTTATGAAATACGGCAGATTTGAGCTCAGAAATTATCTAATTTATTTCTTTTATTGAAAACAAAATTATCCGTTTGAAAACATCGCCTATCAGAATAACATGTAGTAAGCAGCTGCAAACTTTTTAACCGGAAATAGAGTAGGTGCCGATCTCGAGATTGTTATTGTTTACATTTCTATTGAAAACACCATCCATAGGAATGTACTACGCTATTTTCCCTTTTCTTAATATTTTTCCTTTTTACTTAATAAAAATATTTTTTTAAAATTTCCGTGATGCTTTTTTTTAGAACTATGTTTAATGTAGTTTTAATTCCATATAATTTTCCAACTTAAAAGATTTTAATCTATATAAAAATCAAGAGAGAAACTAACGTACTTCCTTCCTCTATGACTTTCCACACGCTAATGGTGAAAGCATGTGCTAATGTAAACAATAACAAGTGTCCTTAAACCGGAAGAAATTTAGAAAATTTCCGGTGTATCCCTCCGCATATGTAATGACTACGAGGCGATGTGTGAACAAGCCAAATATTCTATGCAGTTTTGTTATTGTAATTTGGTCTCAAATCTAAACATAATTGTACCATTCATAAGAGCTTTCAGAAATGTATTGATTCTCAGAGGTCGTAAGGCCAAAAAAAATTTTGGAAAGTTAATATCTCATTGTGAATAATTCTTAAGGTTTGCCATGTTTTGTATTTTATCCCTTATTTGGCTACATTTGAATAAAATGTCCCCAAAAATATCTTTTTAAGTTAGCCTAATTAGAAAATATTCCAATGATTATAATATTAATATGATAATGCTGAAGTTTAAAAGCTGAAAGAAAGAACTCGGTACATGTGAAATACTGCAAAAGATATGATGCAATAATATGATGGCGCGTTTTCTCAATCTGCGGCGAAAAAATATATCGGAAGCAGTAACCCGGAAGTCTGGAAAGAGCAATTTTACCACTAGTGCCGCCACCCTTAGCTTTACACGATCACCCATCCATAGGTAAAGAGTTCTGATTTACGCCACCTGCAGCCCAATTCGATCGCCAATTTCCACCGCACTTTTTTTGGAACTATGTTCATTGTAGTTTTCAGTTGCAAATAGTTTCCGAATTTGAAAGGTTTTAATTTATTTTAAAATCAAGACAGAAAATAACGTACTTCTATGACACTCCACAAGCATGTGAGTGTTGCCATAGGTAGAGAGTTCTGCTCTCGTGGCGTCTTCGATCGCCAATCAAAACTAAAGGGATTGTCATGACATGCCTTCGGATAATCCTCAGGGTTTTTATTTCTGCCCATTTGAAGCAGGTCATAACAGAATTTAAACTGGTAAGCTATAAGCTTCAGCAATCATGGAAAAGCAACGTATATCCCGCTTAACCCTAAATCAATCGTCCAATTTAAATAAACAAACTATTCGTCAGAAACTGCCAGAAAAAGATTTAAAAATGAATCATTCAAATTCAAGCAAGGTAAATATATATTTTTTTATGTAACCGGGTTTTTTTTCATAGCATACTGTAATATAACAGAGTAAAACATTCAGAGCAATAGTGTTGAAATGTTCATCTAATAGTTAAGCTTTTAAAAACACTTCAAACAATGCTATAAACAGTCACACACGATTGAAATTTCATGTATTATTGCGCATGAAAATATATTTAATTAGTTACTAATGGAGATTTGATGAATTATGTTCTGTGCCACTTATGTAATTATTGAATTTAAATCTTGCTATGCATTGAACCGTTCGCTATCTGTGGTTGCAAGATTTTTTTACACTATTTTATGGAAAGTTCTTTATAATTTCGAGTATATCATTTGCTTGTCCAAATTTGGATTATAGCCAAAAAATGAATTTTTGGTGTTTGTTTAAAAAATATGAAAGAAGTATATTTATTCTCTATTCTATGTTTTTTAAAAGTAATCTATCAGATTAAATTTTCCTTCTTCACGGTTTCAATAGAAAGTTTATGACCTTTTAGAAGGTTCTGAGTTAAGTTTTAAGTCGTAGATATTTCTTTTAATCTAAGTTTTGTATTGACTATGATTTACGAGAGAAGTTGAAAATTGTTCACCTTTCCTTCTGAATAACAGCGGTTATTAAAATATCTAGTTCAACAAAGCTTCAGCTCCTGAAACATGTATAAAACTAACAAATATAAAATCATGATCAATTAGAAATATGCTTATTAACTTTTAAGGGGTTATTCAGTATTAGTATCTATTTACATCAGCTACAATTGTCTAGGTGGGAAATGTATTTTAGGCTTGTAAAGATTTAAAAATAAATGTGTCGAGGTTTTCTTGGGGTAGACTATGACTTATATCCTGTTAATTGGTCTTTGGATCTGTTTTTTTTTTAAAAATTTTCTTGTGGGCAGAGGCGTATCTATGGAAANTAAGTAAAAAAATCGTTGATGTTGATCGATTTTGCGCCTTTTTGAAATAATGCGCCCATGGCATTCGCCATACTTGCCATACCCTAGATACGCCACTGCTTGTGGGCCATTGTATCGTGTTTTCCCTAAGCGTTTTTCGAAGAGAGAGTTAAAATTTGTGTGATACATGGCCCCAGAGATATTTACATCTTTTATTTCAGAGGAGGGTTTATTATTATATATTTCTTAGTGATTTTAAATTTTAGCTTTAATTTTTTTAAATAAATACCTTTTATTTAAAAATGCTCCTTTTAATGTTAATTTCGCATAATTTTCAGTTCAATTATTATTCAAAAGCTTTAAATTTTTCTGTTATTTTGATTATGAGTGAGAATTACATAGTAAAATATACACATAAGACAATAGTATTAGAGGGTAATTTAAATAATTGAGGATCAAATTCAGTTATTACTTAATAATACCTACATATTTTGATAAATTTTAACGGTAGTAAGTGAGTGCCCTGCCAAAACTCATACTGCCCTTTTCTATGAGGAAGCGCCCTGCCCTTTTTTATTCCTAGGAAGAACTGTTACAGTAGTTGCCAAAACTTAGCATTTGTTTTGGCATAGGTTCTGATAGGGATTCTATGATTCATTCTAAAATTATAGGCTTTTTTCAGGTAGCGACGACACAAAAAAATTGTGTCCGAAATCTCTTATTTTTTGTATTAAGGTACGGAAGATGGTACTTAATGATAAAAACCTACAGTCGGGCTTAATATTAAAAAAAAAGTATTAAAATCATTATAAGTTTTTATTAAAATAATGGAATGATAACATGGTGTTCGAAATAACAATTTTAATGAATATATTAAAGTATATTTTAGTCTTTTTTTTCCCACTTGCTAAAGAGTTTTTTCCAATTTACTAAAATTTGCTTTGCTGTTTTATCAGAACATATTCTTGGAGCATGTGCACTGCCCAAATAATAATGAATTATGAGTTTATAGTTTAAACTATTTCTGAATTTAAAGAAAAAAAGAACCAAAACAGGGCTCGAAAAACCGCCCATCCGCCTGGCCTCGGCGGGCAAAAATTCCCCGCGGACAAACAATTTCTCGAATCCGACGTCCACGCAGATGGCCATTTTCCCGTTTATGTTCGTGATACATTTTTAATTTTTGTTATCTTACAAGAGTCCAGGCCTCACTTCTAAAATGACCCTCTAATCTAGAAATACAGCAACATACTGTGCATGGTGAAATGGATGTTTTCTCTGTCTGGGAGTACTGCAGCGGTTGAAAGGGGCTTTTCAACAATGAACTTACAAAAAAACACATTATGTACTGGTCTTAAACAAGAAGCGTTAAACGCAATAATGAACCTAAATGGAAAACCCTTTTCAGATTTCTGTGCAGAAACCTATGTAAATTATTGGATTGATTGTGGAACTGGCAAATGTTATATTTGATTCATTTAAAAAACGCAGTACCCTCGGATAAATTGACATTCCAGATAACTTGACCTTTGTCATTTAAATTATTTCATAAAAGAAATGCTAGGTTAATATTAGTAACCTGTATTTCTTTTATTACTGTATAATGTAATGCCAGTAACTACTAATTCATTGTGCAATTTATATAAATGTTTGTAATAAATAAGAGAACATTATATATTTATTTATTTAGAAGCTACGGGTTAGTTTCAAAGGAGGACGGGACATTGCTGGACAAGCCCTCCTCTGGGACGGGTAAAATTTCTGAGTTTTTTCGAACCCTGAACCAAAAAACTAACTACAGCACTACAAGTGTTAATTTTGAAAGATAATACATTGAAAAAAATGTATTTGCATTTTAGTGAGAAATAATGCTTCATATATTTGTTGGTAGTAAGAGTTGTGAGTGAGCGAATAAAATTAATAAAAAATATTTATTTAAAATAATGTTTCTAACTTTTGAAATATTGTAATAAAGACCTCTATTAATATTTTATTAAACAACTAAGTTTCTTTTTTCTATCCAAAAAAATCGGAAATATCTTTCATTTACATCATTTTTGTTTGTTTGCAGAAAAATACCTGAATAAGTCAATTTTATTGATAATAATAATAATTATGCAAAGCAAGCATAATTACTTTAAAATCTCAATTATTCGAACCTATATACTTCAGTTAACCAAAGTTAATTCTGAAATGTTTTTTTTTTTTTTTTGCCCATGTATTTAATTTTTCTCTGTATTAAATTTCAATAATATGTTGCTATAATTCACTTATACTGAAATTTGTTATTTTGGTTTTGTTAAAGAAGCCTGAAAGTCTTGAAGAAGTCTGAAATATGTTCTTTGTTTGGTCCACCTTATTATTATTATTACTAGTGTAGTTTCCACCTAAGCTAAAAAAAAGTATATTTTATATATATTTTATGTATATGTGCTCGATTCTAAAATCTCTTCTTTGAAAATCCTCATACAGTAGGTATTTCCAGTCCCCACATTTCTATTATTCCATTTAAGGTTTTGATTGGATAATATATCTTTTTAACGGATTAAAATTTTTTCTGATTATACAGGGGTCCGTCCAGGCCGAGTTTACTACCGTTTAGTGGTACCTTCACAAATTCAACTTTAGGAAAAACGGTAGTTTCACAAATTCAATTTTAGGAAAAACTGCAGTTTCACAAAATACTTTTTCTTAAAATTTCATTTTTGTATCCCTTAAGTAACGATAAATTCATATTTTTGTGTTGATTTTTTAATATAATTTTTAATTTTTCACAAATTACGTCTAAATTTTCACAAAATAGGTACCTGTCAGAAAAACCTAGACAGACCCCTGTTATATCTGCATGACGTAAATCATTAGTTTTCAACTTTCTGATATATTCATTTTTAGATTTTATTTTTAAATTTAATGCCTGTTTTCAAAATTTGAGAAGCAGTTTTTAAAAAAATTGATTACTCTGTTAACTAAATTGAACTCAGTATCATGTGCAAAATAAATTTGTCTCAAAATGAATTTGAAATATTAATTTGATTATTACCTAAAAATACTTAGTATTTTATGTACAAGCAATATTAAAGTAGTAACTCAATTGTTTAATCAAAATACAGGCTCTTGTAATGTTAAAATACTTTTATTTTATGCCTTTTAAATATCTAGTTGGTTTCTATATTTCTAATTTATATTTATACGTTTCCTATATTAAACCTAACTTTGCAGGTTGGAGAAATTTTTACAGCTGCAGGGGCTGCATTTAACAAGCTTGGTGAATTAATAATGACTTTACATTCAGTTGGTGAAGCCTCTCCATCAAGGTAATTTTTAATCATATTTTTGTTTAAAATTATTTAAGAATCCTTAGTTTTTCATAAGTAAAAGTTTTCACGATATTGCATGTTTTTTTGTTTAGTTCTTTTAATATAATATTTACTATAAATGCAGTCGAACTAGCTTGTAACAAGTTTTTAAGGAAAACCCAGTTGTAACAAAGAAATTGGAAATACTTTGTTGATAAGTGTCTTGAAGCATAGCTTGCTTTTTACAAGTAAATCTTGGTTTTTGGGAGCAATATTTTGTGATTGAGAAATAAAAAGTATTAGACAAAAAAAATTTGAAAATGAGTGGAGAATAACTAGTTATGCATCTATTGACGCATAACTTATGAACCATTATGATTTTTTCGCGAACTTTTCTTTCTACGAGCACTGTGTTATAATGGGCAAATATTGTAGCCCCTTCCCTGTTGTTATAAGCAAGTTCGATTTTTTTTTTATTTGTTCGACTGTATTTTGTTTTTACTCATTTTTCTTTTAATTTAGTGGGAAATGGACAATGCAAGAAATGGATATGTTAAAATCTGCTGTGAAAACATTTGGCGGAGATTTAGAAAAGCTTAATGAATCTATCAAAAGCAAAAACATGTAATGTTTTAGTATTTTATGCCCTGATTTTCTGTGATACAATAGGCTGCGAAAAAGTGTGTGAAAAATATGTGTTGTCTTGTTTTATGCTATGTATCTTAATCAAAGTTGGTAAAAATCATATATTTAAAAAAAAAGAGAGAGATTTATTTAATTTAATCAGATTTTTTTTTGTATATTTACCAACCAAAGCATATGATAAAATGTATTATTAATACTCAATATTGTTTAAAAACAATATTATAACTGAAATAATAATATTTCTTATAATAATAATTCAAATTATTATATAATTATTGAAAATTAATAATTAAATACTTTAAATCATACTTATGTTTTCTAAGCTTAACTTATGTGCAACAACTTATAACAACTAATCAATGAAGACTGTGTGACAATTAGAAGATCAGAAAACATTACTGAAAAAATAATATTATTTTCAGATTTTAAGTTAATATAAATATAATCAAATTATTTATTTTTTTAAAAAATTTTTTGTAGTAGTGGGGAGAAATTAAAGAGTTTTTTTTTTTAATTTTTAAATTGTCAAGTAGAAAAGACCTCAACCATAATCTATACTCTTTGAGACAATTCCATGACATAAAGGACAATATAGCAAAAAATAAAAAGTTTAAAAAAAAAAATAAAGAAAAAATATCATAAAATATACATTTAATAGCATTCTTCCATTAAAAATATTCATATTTTTTATTAATTATTTTAGATATAAAATAAAAATTTGTAATGTTTAAGTATTTTGTATTAATAAAAAAAAAGTTTCTTAATGTTTTTATAGATTGTATTTATACCATCAGTCACATACAGAGTTTAACAGTCACACGAGCTTTTTCCCTGTTTGCTACTTTTTATAAGTCATTCTATGTGTATTTTTAATGTTTCCCATTAATTTTAAGTTTTTTGTTTTAACTAAATTTCAAAAGATAATATTATTGCTTATGGAAGATGTAGTATTTCGAAATAATGTTTTACTCCATGCCCTTTCTATGTCATGTCAGTCACATTTTATATTTTTATTCTAAATAAAACATTTATCAATTTCATCCCTTTTTCTTATATGCATAATATTATTAAGTTACAGTGAAACATCTTATATCTATATATTTTTTTAAAAAAATTATCAAATATCTATCAAAGGACAAATTGTTTAAAAACAAGAAAACCTATCAAAGTGTAATATCACTCACAATATAATTGCCCTTTTATGGTTTTGGTCTCAAAAAAATTATTTATACTATGACTTTTTATCATTTTTAAAATTGTTCATACTTTCCTAAGTATAAAATCCTTGTAAGTAAAAAAATTCAGCTTCTCTACCAGCTTTAGAACTGATATTTCCAGCCAAGCTGATAGTGAATTTTGTACATTCATCTAATAATTTATTTAAATTTTCTATTTTAAAATTTTGGCAGATGTTGTATAACAGACAGCTGAAAAGACAACATGAGCTGTTTGAACCTACTGCCTCGTCTATGTTTTTGTGTTATTGGTATATTATTGATTTATGGTATACAGTAGCTCAAATGAACTGAGCTTGATTTACATATAATAAGATATTAACAACTGATTTTAGAGTCATGCATAAAAACTTACTTATTAATTTTTATTATTTCATATTGCTAGTTTTTTATGTTTATTGAGTGTTAATTTTTTTTCTCTATAAATATTATACTTCCATGTTGGATTAATGATCATTTTTATTTTTAGCTCTCCTCAAATTAAACCAGCTCCTGTGCCTGTGAAAAGAAAAAGTTTTGAAGATCCCGGCACTGTTTTGAAAAAACAAATGACTGCAACCATCAAGACAGTTTCACAGGATAAAATCAGAGCATTAAATTCTGTGATATCTCAATCAACACCAAAATCAGCAGGTAGAGGTTGTTTAATAAATTCTATTGATGCATAAAGACAATTTATCGTGATATATATAAATTTAAATATATATTATTAGTATTAAGTTGAAGATCTGTTAAAAAAAGTATTGAACCACAATTTGTATTGATAATATAAATAAAACTTGGAGTGTGGGGCATAGCAACTATTTTGTATATTCTAATGTGCACGCTCAATTTTTTTTATGACTATTACTACACTAAGTTGATACTATACTGTTAAAGAGTTAGCATGAGTCATCGTTAGCATGAGTCATCTGATTTTATTTTGGAACACAGTAACAGAAAAAAGTGAGCAACTGTAAAAAGAGTTGAACATTGCATCAAATTGTGTCTGTAGCTTAGAGATTCTCTTGTGGTAACAATCCTCATAACTTAACTAGTGGTTCAACTCAATAAATGCTTCACAAATAAAAGTGTACAGTACACACAAAGAAACCTAAAGAAAACAGACCACCCTGAATAACTTGATCTATTAAACGGATCTTCACTCAAGTTTAAGGACTCAAACTTACTTCATTTGCAATAATATATAGCTTGAAAGGGTGCCCTTAACTATGCTAATTAAAAAGTGAAGTTACGAAATAAGACCCAAAAAACGTTGTTTCTCTATATAAAAATAACTTTTTTTTCGACAGATTCAGATTTTTTAATTCCCAAAGTATAGGGGTAGCCGCAATCTGAGAAGTATGGCCCCAATACTTTGGTTAAGAGAGTGCTCCAAAATTTTTAAATAATTTGTTCTTATACTTGTGTCTTTAAAAATTCACTATGTTATACATATTTTTTATTCAGCTTTTTTTCATGCTTATTTAAAACATGATTTTTTTATTTTTTAGATATAACTTTAAACATGTTAAATGCAATGGAACCGGAAGTTGATGTTGAAGGCTTGGCTGCCTCCAAGTTAGATTATGACAGTCCTGATAATTAAGCAGTGACATTTACCATTTGTGTGACCACTTTTTAAGTAAAAAAATATCCATTTGTTTTTAAAATGTATATGTGCTTGTGAATATTCATATGAAAAGCTTTCTGTGTGTAAGATCGGCTTATTTGCTAAAATGATTTTCTTAAAATTATTGAGTTTTCATCCAAATAATTCGTTTGTGGTTGTTACTGTTAAATAATTCTACCCCTAACTAATTTTCTAAATATTGGACTGTTCATTTAGTTATTTCATTGTATGTATAATATATTTTCATGGTCTTAAGTGTTATAGAACTATTTTGAAGTAACATAGTTTTTATTTCATTGTTTAAACACTGTTTTTTTTCCAATGTTTCTTCATTGTCATATTAACGTTTCAGATAAATTACAATTTTTTTTTATCTTAAAATCTATGTACAGATGATTTATATAACTCTGTTCATTGTAAATGTGCATATTTTTTAGTGTAAATAATTCTGTCTTGTAAAATATCATGAATAAAAGTTTTGTTTTACTTTAATTGGAATCCTTGAATTTGGTCAAAACAAATTTAGAGTCTTAAATCAAATGAGGAAAAAATATTGATACACATTTAAATATTAATGCATTTGTATACAGGTTTTGTACTTTCCATAATTATTTTTTGTGTGCACCTTTCTAAATATTAATTAAGAAAGTAGACTATTTATTATCAAGACATAACTGAAATTAAACATTTTGAAGAAACTACAAATGGTACTATATTTATAAACATACTATACTTTTGGTGCTTTATTGAAAATTCGTTAGCATTCAAATGAAAACACTTAGACGTAGAAGAAAATTACAAACAAGCTGACATGCGTTTCTTCCTTGGGTTGGGGCTTTTCCTCTCTTTCAACATTTTTCTATATTATTATTTCTTATCATTCTCTGTTATTTGTTATTTTTGCAAATATTTTAAAAATATCCACTATATGGACAATTTTGTGTTATGAATGTTATTTTGTGTTGTGTTAGTTTTTATACAAATGTTTAAAAACTAATCAAATCAAGCAGTAAACCAGATTGAAGTCAAGTGCTTGTAAATCGGAATTTTTTAAACTAGTTTACCCTCTAAATTATTTTGTAAAGTTAATAGTTTTGTCAATTAAATTAGGGCTCTCAGGGTTCTCCCAAATCTTTTATATTCAAATTACTAGCTTTATTTTTTTCGAAAAATTTAATCTGATTTAATTAAACCTTTGTTACTAGCATTCCATTATTACTAGCTAATTTTAATATTTTTCAAATACTATATTTTCTGAAATGTTGATCAATTCGTAATATATCATTTCTTTCCTTAAAATGTTATAAAACTTGCTATGATTAGTATCATATAGAACAAAGCAGCAATTAAACAAAAATGTTATCAGTGGATAAGTTTGCTACCGACAGAATACTTTTGAATATTTTTCAATTAATTTTTGTTTCATGTGCATTTCCTCTTTTTGTTTTTTGCAGTCTCATGTTTCCTAACCAATTACAACAGGGAAAAAGAGGAGGGTGAACCATAAGGAATTAGAAACAGGCTTAAACTAGATAATTTAATAAAAAGAAAGGAATTAAGAGATCGGTATTGTGCAAGAATTGCAGGCGTTGAAAGATGTAGAAATTAAAGAAGATAAATTTTCTAATGTTTGGAAGTAGAGTGTGCAAAAAGATGAAACATGTCCATTAAACAACTTTTAATCTAATGATCTGGTTGTTATGTATTAGGACAAAATTTTAGTGGTTCAAGGTTTTAACCTTGAATATGTTAATTAATTAGTGTGAAAGATATTTTAAGTAGCAAAATCATCACAAAAAGCACAGACTAAACATAATTTTTTTGTTGTTGACAAATTTGGATTCTTTTGCCCCAGAATATGGTCCTAAAAACTTGGTTAAGAAAGCAATAGAAAGTTTGTGCCCCTCAACTCAATGTTAATTTTACTTTTTATGTATTTCACCATCTTTAGAAATTTGTTAGTGTTTGGAAAAATTTTTGACACTATTTATTATAAAGATGATTCTATGTGAAAAATAATTTTAAATAATTAAGAATTATTATTTTACTTAATAGTAGTCTAGAAAATTGAGTTCTAAAATACTCAAAGTTTTTTTGTCATTTTAAAGATTGATGACATTATTTTAATTGGCAAAATATAAAATTTGAACAAAATCAATTGAATAGTTTTTGAGTTTTTAAAAGTTTCTGAAGAGTAATTAATTTTAAAGAAAATTATTATTTTTGAAATTTAATTGTTAATTATTCAGAAACTTATACTTATTTAATTAAAATTTTTTATTTAGAGGTTTAAACTTTTAATGGCTCTCCAAAACAAATAATTGGGACCATATTTCACAAATAGTGGTTGTTTCTCATTTTTTAAGAATTATAAATCCAATATTATAGAAAAAAAAAAGTATGTTTATTCTGAGATAGTAAATTTTTGCATCTAATTTCATAATTCAAAATATTAAAAAATAAGGTAATAAATTTCTTAAGACCTGGTTTTTCAAGTAGACTTAATGAGAGAAAATCTAATTTTAGTTTTGTCAAACCCAACAAAAAGAAAAAAGTAGAATGCATCATTTTTGAAAGACTTGGGGGTGGGGGATAGAAGTTTATTACAAAAGTGATGCAGCCCATGTTTCTCATTTCATATCTGACTGTAAAATTTTCTCTTATCTAGTCTACTTGAAAAACAGACTTTTTGAAATTTTTATTTAATTTTATTATTTTCTTCATTTTAGTTTTGTGTCTATAAATTTGTTTATGTCAGAATTGAAATTCTCTGAAAACAATAAATTTCGCTGGCACAATTTAGGAAACTCTTTGGGCACAGATTTGTTGTTAATTTTTTTTTAGCAGTACATTTAGTTTGCAGTGGCCAGGGAAGGATTGTGACTTTGATTCTCTTCCAGTTCAGAGATGCAGTTAAAATTAGAACATTCTAATTATAATTCTAACTAATAAAGTGGTCAAAATTTTAATTCATGATGAATTCCTATTGGCAGTAATAAGATATATTGATTAATTCTGCTTGTAGCATTCTGGTAACAATTAAAATCTATCTTATTATCCTGCATAGAACTCAATTTTAAATTTGATCTCTTAGTTTGTTAGAAAGTGGCTAGAATCCTGGTTATAAATTAAATCCCTTTTAATGATAATATGAATACTAATCTGTTTGTAGTTGTCTGTAGGTCAGTTAGTAGTGGTCAATCTAAATGTGTCCTCTCATCAGGCATGTAGCTGCAATGAAAATTTGAATGTTGTAGCCAGTTGGAAATTTCGATTGCAAGGTATCGCCCTGAGAAACAGGAAAGTGAGTACATAAAAACGTAGTAAAATAAAAACATAAATACTTATTTTAAGTTGAACAAAAGATGGAACATTTTTTATGCATAAGATTAATAGCTTTTTCATTTGCGTCAGGAGAAATAAATTAAAATTGCTATTTAGAGATCTTTGTGTGTAAAAATAAATTAAATATACTGGTTGGCCCATGTGATTCGAATGAGTGATGACAATTCAATAAAAAAATATTGCTTTTTAGACCCACTGGAACGTGAAAGTGGGGAATGGGCTGATTTGGTGGAGTCTGATTTTCTGGCAATTAATGAAAAGAATTGGTGATAAAAGATAAATAGGAAGTTGTTATGGAGAAATCATCAGAGGAAAACATTGGCGCACATTATGCTGTCTGGCCAACTATGATGATGGCATCTAAGATGATAATTCAATTATATATGAAAGAAAGTAAAGTGTACCTTCATTTTAAATTTGAACTGCTGTTAACAATAATCTAAGACAGTGCTGAATAATGTTGTTAGTTATACAAATACTATTAATGAATTGGTGTAACAAAAGTTATTTAGAAAAAATTAATCTTTATAGCATTTAAATTAACTTGATTTATATTTTAATGTATTAGAATTAGCATGATAGTTTTATAGTTAGAAATTTTATATGTATATAGCTGTCAATTCTACTGGCATTTGCTTATTTTATCGTCTCTTGGAAAAATTTAAAAAGTGTCCTGTTTTTTGTCTATTTTCAGAAAATACTCTTAAAGTGGTAAAGTTCCTGAATAAATCCCTATAAAAATAGATTTTTTAATCAATTTACTGCTTGTTTTGCTAAGCCTCATTTACTGTAATCAGTTCTTAAATGTTCTAATATTTTGATTCTTTTTAATTCAGAACTTTCTATTTTTAAGTTAATTAACAAATATATTATAACTGTTTAATATGAATTAAATATTTACTCATACTTGTATTCAAAAAATATAGTAGACACAATAACAATTTATATTCAAGTCTATTTAATATTCATGATATATGGAAAACATTACACTTATTTTAAATTTATAGCTATTCATGTAGTATAGTTAATGTACTTTGTAAGCAATAAAAATCCTTAAAATTCCCTGTTCAAAAAACATTTTAGATATTTTTCAATAACAAACAAAGAGCCAAAGCAAAGACCAGGGGATAGAGCGCTCACAGCCCAATAAGGTATTCCATAGATTGCTGGTCAATTCGAAATTCCGCACACGGCTTGTACCGATCACAGTGCTAACGTAAAACATCCTCAGTGGTAGACGGATCAAGGATTACAGTTCCCTTGCCATCAGACTAACCGTGGGAGGATTTCGTAATTTTCCTCTCCCTGTAGCTCAAATGCAGATTAGTTCTATCAAAAAGTCCTCCATGAAAGTTTTTTTTTCTAATACTTGATCCAGGAGTTCCCTTGTCTTTTGCATTGGGTTCAAAATTACAAAGCTACAGAGTTGAACACGTAGCCATTAACCCGAAAATTGGATCGGCTATTTATTGACGGTTATAAAATAAAATAGCTAATATAAAATTTATATTATTTTGTATTGTATATTTCATTGTTTTCTTTTCAAGTTGACAATAATGTATGAGTTTATTTCATTTTCAAGTTTTAAAATACCTCTAGTAACTTATGTTATATGGCAGAATATGACACAGAAACACACAAATTTATTGATGTATGAGTATTTATTAATTAGATAATAATATGATGCATAATGAACAATAACAACTGTATACACTGTACAGTATATCGAGCTCACGCTCACATATTTGCATTTGTCAAAAAAGTAGTATACATTTGCAAAAAGGAGAAACTGTATAACAAGTCATGCATGAAGCTTCAATTTTTAGTCTATATACAAAGTCCGATCTATATTGCTAATGAAGCAGATCTTGATCTCACAGAAATCAATTTTCACTCATAGCCTTGTAAAGCATAGTCATAGCCTTCAAGCTATTTCAGCAATTAATTATTCTACATTTTTCATTTGCTGTAAGAGATGGCAGATGTGCATGAATTTTTCTTTTTTAAGTATCGAATTTTTCATTTTAAGCCAATGCAAATTATCTAGGTTCATCTATAGTCCGCTTTTATCTTTATTATCTTTGTGAGGGTGAAATGGGTCTATTAGGCTTGTGGACTGGTCATTTGTGAAACTGCCCGAACTGGTCTGTTGGTGAAATTCGCTAGCTGTAATACCTAGATCAGGCTGTGGTCAAACGGCCTAGTTAAAATACAGTCTAGTTGTGGGTGAAACGTTCTAATGGATTCATTTTCTAGTCTTAATGGTGAAATGGTCTAGTTGATGGCCTCACTAATGGAGGGTGATAGGCCTAGTTTTATTGGTAGACTATTTGTAGGTGATGCTCCTTGGTCAATTTTAAGTCGATTCTCAGAAAACGGTCACGTTTAGACTACTCGCGTTTTCGCGTTGCGGTTTTTGCATCAAAGAATGTGTTAAAAGTAATGGCAACTATGATTTATTGTTTTCTTTGATGTATTTCCGCACATTCGCGAAAACACGTTTTAGATACTTCAAAAAATTGCAAAAATAAGAACTTTGTAAATTGTATATAACAGCAAATAGTGCTTGATTAAAAAAATAGAAATTTGCTAACTTATTCGTGAAAGGCAGCAATATTTTTTTTTAAAAAAGTAACTAAATAAGCGTTAGCTTCTATTTTTTAAAAAAAACAAACAAAAACAATATCCATTATAAGTGTTGGGAACAATATATAGATTTAGATCGTTTAAAAATAAGAATAATGGTTGAAAGTTTTAAAAAAAACCCATCAATTTTATAGTTTTTCGAATCAATTCATTAAGCATATTCACAGTACTCTATTGAATTCTCTATTTTACATTTTGGTAAAAATTGTTACAGCCATTTGGTTAGTTCTCTTCAGAGTTTGATTTATATGATTACATAAAATTTTTATTTTTAAAATTTTATTTTAGAATTGAGCATTTTTAAAATTTTGTGAAGGATATAACAAAATTAAAATTATTTAAAAGGAATTCGTTAACGTGTAATAATAAAAATTGTCACAGCCATTTGGTTAGTTCTCTAACAAGTTTGATTAATATGATTACATGAAATTTTTATTATTTTATTTTAGAATTGAGCATTTTTAAAATTTTGTAAAAGATATAACAAAATTAGAATTATTTGAAAGGAATTCGTTAATGTTAATATAATTATGAATTAATGTAGTCATACATTGAAAAAGTAGACAAGTTTTAATGATTTTCAGAAGTTTTACGAAACGTACAGTATATTATTAACTTCAAAAATTATTTTATCATTTTAAATATATGTAGTTTTTTGTGCAAAGCAGCTTTCATGAATGGTTGCAAGTTGGTGTTAATTAATAACATTAATCACAGATTAAAAAATATCTTTAACGCTAATTTTCTATCATTCCAATATTTGATTTTAGACCGAGCATTTTTTAAAATTAAATTTGTAGGGTATTTGTAGGGTCACCGGTATTTATTTTTAAATAAATTTGATATAACGAGTTCATGTATCATGAGTCAGCATACTTTGAATAAGTAGATCTGCTTCATTTAATTTTTTATTAAATAATAATAATAATGTTCTTCTTTAGAGGGATTTTTTTTAAAAAATTACACAAGAGTATTTAAGGACAAAATCATTTTAGGATTTCACTTTTTAAACAGTCTTTTTTTTTTCTATACATGCAGATTTTAGGAAAAAGGACTAGGGTTTAATAACAATATTAATCTGTTGAGAAATGCCAAAATTTAGTTGATATAAATGACCAGAAATTCCATTGGTTAATTTCACTTATCAACTTCTTATTAGTTACTAACTTGTAATCATTATTTATTTCTTCAGTCTAAGGCAGATGTTGTTAAAGCTACTTTGGCATTGGCTATTTACATATGTTACAATGCTACATTTATTTTTATTACTAAGTCTATTAATGAAAAAATAATAAAAATGCTATCCTAATGTGAATTCTGTGTTTAACTCAAATGAAACAGTTTTTACAGTTAGTTGTTCTGATGCGGCAATTCGAAATGTGTGTAAGAAATCTTGAGGCTGTGATTTTGTGATTATAAATGTAGAAACGAAGCTTTAGCTTCTTTTATTTTAGTTTAATTATCATTCCAAGATCTAAAAAGCTTCTTAAAAGCTTGAAATCTGTCCTAGCATAAAATTCTGGAACCTACACCTTTAAAAGTTAAGGAAAAATTCGTCAATATATCTCCTACCTACATGCTACTATATCTGTTCAATTTTGTTGTGAAGGAGGTTACCTAAAAAAGCTCATACAATTATTTTTACCCATTGTAGTTATTATTCACTCTTTTATAACATTTTATAATACAAGATCACCATCAGAAGAAAATTAACCCTTTTCATAAAATATTATTTTTTTCTTTTATATATATTGTACATATACCAGACTTATATTGTATAATTTCAATTTTTTTTTTATAATTTAAGTGCAGTATTTTAGCAAATAGGTATCAATTTTTAATTAATATGTACATATTCAAAAATAGGTTTAATAAAAATATTTTCCCTGTAATCTTTTAAGCTGTTTTTTTTTTAAATTTAAGTTTTTATTTAATAGTCAAAATATGAAGTACTTTTGAATAAATTTTTATGTATGTTTTTAACTATGGTGAAAAAAAAATTTAAATTTTTTTTTTCTTTAAATTTATTCTTTAAAAGTTTAAACAAGTTGAAGCTTTGCAGTAAAATAAGAACTAATTGTTATGAAATAATATTTTTGTCATTATCCAATTTTTTATTTGACAACTTAAAATTTCAGTTTCCTATTTCAATAATTAACATCTTAAAACATTTATTATTTATACTCGAAAAGTCAAAAGGAAATCTAGATTTCTCAATACAAAAATGATTCTGGTTTTAGTAAGAAATAATACTTTATCATCCATCTTTTTTTTCTTTGACAACTTAACATTTCAGTTTCTCTTGTATTTATGTAGTGTTTAATGACTTATTTACTTTGTCTTGCAATTATTGCTTATCGCGTTTGTAACTACCATCAAGCAAAAACTGACACATTCCTCTAGGTTACCTCTGCTTTTTGTAAATTGGATTACAGGTGTGCTTATCAGGTTGAAAAAATAAATAATTGCTGGAGGAAAATAGCTTTCTTCTTATATCATAGAGTTCTAATTTGCTACAAAAGCAGCAATGCATTCCCCAACTCATGTAAAATTGGAGATTGGGATAACACATACTTGTAATAAATTGTAAAGGCAACAGCTTTTAGTATAAACAGATAACGGTTTGGTACCGTTTTTGGAACATTTGGATCATTGCTGTAAGCCTGATCAATTACATGATGCATCTTAATGAATATATTACACATTACCAACTTAATATAGTTAGAGAAGGTTATTACCTTAAAAATTTTGAGATATTTTTTTTTATAAAACTATTTTCGAAATTCTCGCTATACTTTTAGAAAATATGTAATTAAGGTTAAAAGTATACAGCTTGATTTAACCGTTAATTCTTAAGCTCAACAAAAAATTAATCACTCCTTGAAAAACATAATTTAATCCGAAATAATTTACATAATTTAAAACAATTAATGTAATTCCGCCTCTATGCTTCGTAACTGCTTGGATTGGGTTAGCAACGAGGCTTTGTTGGTATGTTATTTCCAGTTTAAGCCAGTTGCTGCTCGCAAATTCGCCAATTCGGTGAGGGGCCCTGACATTGGCATTTTATCCGTTCCGCATATCTCACATATTTCTATGGCGTTCAATTAAGGTAACTTTGAAGTCCTATCGAGATTTAATAGGGAGTATGATTGCACATAAAACGATTGACATATGCATAATTCCAGAGCGATGAATTTAGAAATTCTGGAGTATCAGTAGCAAAAACACCATGAAGATGTTGACTTAAAGGCTGCACCTGGTTATACGGAATATTAAATAAACATCCTGTTTTATTTTAGTGTTACCTTAGGAAACAGGACCAATCTCTAGTATGAAAAACACCATTAACAAAAATAAGAAAAATCACAAATTACATTAGGAGTTTTATGATTTCCCTATGTGTGCCTAATTTTTTTGTTTTACGAGCTTCGATGTCACGAGGTTCATCTTGTTCTTGATTTTTGTAATAATCACTGCATTTTTTGAACTTATATCATCAATACATCTGTAGTATAATAATTGAAAGGCATATTTTTATTTTTAGTGAGGCATTATTTAATAACTTCATTTTAATTAAATGTTTGATCCGAGCATTATATAGTGTAAGAGAAATTGATACGTAACAGACTACCCTTTAAAAAGTTTTTGTTTAGTTTACTGCATTCCATCCCTGATGATTATACCGAATTGAGATATCGTCTGGATATTTACGATAGCTAGACAAATACAGTAAAATATTGCTTTTCAGATTTTGTTTTATCATGAGATAAAGCTCTAAAAGTATTTATATCGTATTTGGAATTGAAAGTTGTTTTTACATTTGTCTAACACCTTATTTACATGCGGACTGATAAAAAGCCTCTGAAAGCAGTCTTCTGACGTCCCTAGCCTGAAAAAAGGCTTATCAAATTTACACCATTCCTGGTGTTAAGAACCCCACTTTGGAAAAATTAATGAAAAATAACCACGTGACGAAAAGAGCCAATCATCACACGTCTTAATTCCAGTCAGACTCGAAAATGTCTTAGCGACGCAATGTTTGCCTGAAAGCAGGCTAGGAGAATCGGGTGTGAAAAATCAGTTTTACGTAGGTCTTGTGACGTCACGAGCTTAATGTGAGGCCTTGTGTGAATACGGGGTAAAATATTTATGGATTTGAAAGCAATACAATAATTAAATCATTTACAAAAGGAGAACTTCAGTCCACTTAATAAATGTGTATGACGTAAAACTAAAATTACAATAAAATTTTTTAATTTAAACAAAAATAACTTTTAATTGAAGGACGGTTTACCCAGTGTATGAGGATAATGAACCCTGATAAAAAGGCTAGATAAACTAGGTTTGAAGTTTATTTTTAATTAGAATTACTATTTTCAAAATTTCAAGAGCGATCTTAAACCGAAGATGCATAGTTTATTTATTTTTTTTTTTACAGTAGACATTTGAAAGTGTCTCACACTTCCCTAGCTTTATATTGATGAGTTACTGTATAATTTTTGAATTACAATTTTTTTAAAGATTATGAATCGTTAATATTAACAAGTTTGCTTAGTTAAAAAAAATGACTACCAATTTAAAAATTTATTTCTTAGATTACTATGAACAATATTTATATTTTTCTATATCTAAAATTGACAAAAAGGGGCTTAAGATCTAAATATGTGCCACTAAATTCACTGATTTTCATGAAATTATGAAGGTGAAGGTTTTTAAATGTAAAAGGGTACATTTATAAGAAATAAATTCTTATAATATATATTTTTTAATTTATGGGAAAATGTTTCTTAAAATGTGTGTTTATTTTATTTATTCACTTATTAACAGTTATCATTAAATTTAAGGAAATATAATCCTTTTTTGTATATAAAAAATATTATTTGTTAATTTCTCATTTTATCGGGATACATTCATGCAATCCATTTATGAGATTTTTATAAGTTCTCTTTAAGTAATTTCACTGACGCTGCAATGAAAATATTCTTAAGAATAGTGCATTGGTCATCGAGTTTAAATATTAAACATTCATAAACGTGAAATATTTATCGAGAAACTTATTTAGATGTGTAATAGCAAAAAAATAAATAATTTATTTTGAAAAGCAGACATTTAAAAGCAGTTTTTGTTGTTATTTTTGCTTTAGAAAACTTAAACAGTTAAAAAATCTTAATTTAGTAGTGAATATTTTTTTTGAATGTTTCGAACTGCTTTTATTTTAAAGTTGAAATATGTAATTGATCATGCTTTCAGAAATGATGTCATATCCACTTCCATCACAAAACGGCTTGGAACAATATTTAACAGTATTTTGCTGCAGTTTGTCAAAGCATTGAAAGACTTATTATTTATACAGGAATCATTTTTAAGATCAGAAACCCAATTTTAATGATTTTATTCATTTTCTTTTACGAATCATCACACAGTAACATAAAAATGCATAACTGAAAATAAAAGATTCGTTAATGAATATTGTTAATTCATATTTTTGATTGAACTTTTTGAGCATTTTTTGAGAGCAGTACCGCTTTGTGATGGTTTCATAATAAGTAAGGTGAACAGTGTTCAATAGAACTTGGGGTCCTTTAGTCAATCTTTTTTGGTTTTGAGAACTTTAATTGCAATAATTCGAAATGCGTCTTGACTAGAATTTATGGCACAAACATGTTAATGAAAAAGTTTTACTGTTAAGCGAGTTTTTCCGTTATTGAAATTTATTTATTTTCTTTTAAAAACTTTTATTTCGATCTAAAAATTAATGTTCATGACGATTGTGGTGTAGTTTTAAGAAATGTTTGTCAATATTATTTGCACGTTTTAAAATATTAAATATCCCAATGTATTAAAATGCACAAAGTTTCTGTCTGTGAAGGTAGGTACAAAAATGTCGGATCTGATCACCTTACGGAAGAGGCACAAAGATTGCATGGAAGGAAGCCAAAAAATAAGTAGTAATAAAAAATGAAAGAATATTTCGGAAAGCGATAGGAAGAAGAAAGAAGAAGGCCACTAGAGGTTTGTTCTTTCTGTTGCTAGAGCAGTATGAAATTCTCCTGCTGCGATGGCTTGATGACGGCGAAAGTGAGGACGAAGCCGACCGTGAAGATGCCAAAGAGCAAGGGGAAGACGCCCTTCGATACGTTGTCAATCTGTTTAGCAAGTCTCTGCCTGTTGCGACTATCGGGAGTGACAAATAGCTGAGGACGTCTGAGCCATGCAAAAACAGAAGCAGCGGCCCTAGCTTTGTCACTCTGCAGCCTATGGTTCAGAGCTGCAGGGGGTTCTGTGGCAGCTGGGGGAAGGACGGCGTTCGGGGTCGTTGCAGGCGTCTGCTGAGGCTGGGTCGGCTGCTGGACGTTGGTGTCCGAAAAGACTCGGCGGCTGTTGGTCTGAAAGGGAAGGAAAAAAAATCAGTTCTATGCCCCACAAATGTTTGGTTTTTACATTTTAAATAATAGTTTAAAGATTTAGATAGTTTAACAAATTTCTTGTTGTTTGGAGTCTTACAATTTCTCCAATGTTTTGGGTTAACCTTGCAAAATGTTGAACTTCTTGTACAGGGTAAAAAGTTATTCTCGAATTCATCATACTCTAGAATTCATTCATTGATCATGACGATGAATAATCATGGATAAATAAATAAGAAAAGAAACTGCTATCGAAGTTTATTTTTGTGTGTTTTTGAATGCTGAAGTCTCCAAGATACAATGAGGTCGCTTACGGATTTTAGGCAGAAAAGACAAACCTTTGTCTATCTCTGTCAGAGTTCAAGAAAATCTCTATCTCTGTCAGAGTAAAATAAAACTCGGGAGCGTTGAACAGAGTAGAACTATTGTTATGAATTTTTACGTGAGGATAATAGCATAAAAATTATTTAAAAAGCCAATGGTCACCTAAAATTCGATTTTAAAAGAATTGCTGATTTATTTAGATAAAAAAAAATGTTTTTTTTTTTACTGTATTTAGCTGATCTTTACCTGGGCAAGGGACGGGTTCTTGAGGGATTCAGGCACGGGCGCCGAAACTGGACGACCACCAGAAGTACCAGGCAGCTTTCGATACAAGTAATTGACGATGATGAATTCCAGCATGGAGGCATAGATGAAAAACATACACACGCCATCCCACAAATTCATGGCCGTTAAATTGGAAACGACCGGTAGAGTGGAACGGAAGCCATTAGTAGTAGTGCAAAAGTTCAACATAGTTGTGACACCAATCATAACCCGTGCGGGCACGGCGTTTATGTCCAGCCAGAAGCTGATGAAGGAGCTTGTCACCAGAACGACGCCCGGAACAAAAACGGTGCTTATGTAGAAGGACTTGTCTCGCGTGAAAACCAGCAGTACTCGTAAGCAGCTGTAATTTCCTGAAAAGTAGAAAACAAAATGTACCTGGAAAACATTTCTTTACTAATTCGATGTCTCATATTTACTTTTTTACATATTTTATCATAATAAAATGCTTAATTTTTCAATTTTTAACCCCTTCCTTCTCGCTCCCGTGAAAATGATGGGGTGAGGTTTCTCCCTCTATTTCTCGCTCCCGTGAAATTTCCGGGCTGGAGTGTTCAGTAGTAACGAGCCAATAAGAATGAAACTAATTCATTTCTTTTTCCCGGAAAAAATTTTATTTCTCATTTTACACACCAGATGGCAGTACCAGGATATTTTTAAGGTAATTGTAGATAGTTAGTTTATTTTAAACTAGATGTCAGCACTAATCAAATACGTGTATTTAGCAAAATAGGCACTTTTATGACCGTTTTTTTGAAAATCAACCGATCGTTAAGGAGTTGTACTAAATTAATATGTAAAAGCATGTTAGCTCATAAATATTTAAGACTATGAGTATTATTATGAATCAATATTATCCAGTTTCGAAAATTTACTTAATATATTGAAACTCACGTTCGTGCTTTTATACCTGAGTAGATATATTTTTATACTTATACGCATTAAAGGTCGCTTAAATTATTAGGCTGTTCTAAAAGTTTGCACCAATTTTATAATACTGTACCAGAATATATTATATGAGAATGAAAAAAATTGATATATGTACCTATTCTAATAGACAGAATTCAAAAAACAAATATTCCAAATTAGACTATTTGAGGATAGAAATTAAAAACTCATAGGGAGATGTCCTAGTCGAGTCAGAGGCCGAACTTGATCAGTGTTCCACTATCATTTAATAAATTTTTGCACTATTCCTACTGAACGATTCGTATTCATCTATAAAAGCAATGTAAACGTATATTCCTATTGGTTACATCTGCAACTGATGGATCATTGATGGTTTTCCAGTAGATTTGTTTGATTTTCCTCTTATTTTCCCGACAGATAAAGATTATATAAGTCTCCCATCTGGAATTGGTGTTTGCTAAGCTGGAGACAGGCGCCTTTGTAGAGTTTATTCCAGAGATTTAGGGAAGGATGGCAGAGAAAGTCGAAGCGAAAGAGAAAATTTACCAACAGCAGTAGATAGCAAATAAGATGCGCAAATAGAACAAGTAAAAATTCGTACTTGTTGTTCCTAAAACTCTTGTAACTTAAAAACTATTAGTCCAAGATTGTCTAAGAATCAGTCTCATTCATTTCATACATCAATTTAATTCATACAATTACATCGAAAAATATGGCACATTTGCCTGTTTAGAAGAAATTTAATTCTATCACCATTTTTCTTCCAAAGAGGGGAGAGTTTGGGAGTTTTCATGTATCATTTATAATAACATAAGCAAGGTTTCTATAAAAAAATAAATTTTGGGTATTAATTTTCCCCGCGAGTGTTCAAACGTTGTTTTCTCTTAATATTTTAAAATTTTAATTTCATTACCTCACCACGTATGCTGTGTCCCGCATTCACCGGTAACATTTTTTACTAAACAGGCATTCTGTTGTCAATAGTTTAAAAATTTGATTTCATTACCTCTCCACGTATGCTGTGTCCCGCATTCACCGGTAACATTTTTTACTAAATAGGCATTCTGTTGTCGATAGTTTAAAATTTTAATTTCATTACCTCTCCACGTATGCTGTGTCCCGCATTCACCGGTAACATTTTTTACTAAATAGGCATTCTGTTGTCGATAGTTTAAAAATTTTAATTTCGTTACCTCTCCACGTATGCTGTGTCCCGCATTCACCGGTAACATTTTTTACTAAATAGGCATTTTGTTGTCGAAGGGAGGTGGCTCCCGTTATTCTTTGCTCTGTTTCTGACCATTGAAGCTCCACTTCGTTATTTTCGTGAGAAACTGTGAAAAAAAGATGTCATTTAATAATGCAGCAGTTTATTTACAATCGATGTTGAACAATAAATAAAGACTCACCGCTTTCTAAAGCAAAGGGACACTTAAGATTGTCAAAAGGAAAAATGTGAAGATTTCCCTGACAGTTCAATACCATGCTACGCCTGGAAAAAAAATAGGTTTAAGTATTTTTCAGGACAAAAAGAAGCATTATTCATAATTATGTTTAATAACTATTATTTAAATTTTAAAACTAACTGAGTGTTTCGTTTTGAACGAGAATATTCCTTCTTTCTTTAAAAGCTTGAACAATGAGAAAAAATAAGTGATTTAGTAACTTTTGCTCTAATTATCGGTTTTTCACGTGCTAAGTTTCAATCTTGATGGTTTGGAGGCCTAACCTTAAATATGTGCATTAATTCGATCAATTATTCGTGATATTTTAAGTTACGAAATCAGACACAAATACGTACTTTCTCAGTACAAGTAAGCGTACCTTTTTTGTTTTTGATGGATTTGGATATTCGATCCTTAAAATATGATCCTAAAAGCTTAGACAGAAGAAAGGTCAGAAGTTTGAATCCCTCCATGTTTATTTCACTTTTTGCTATATCGTGGAAACTCTTTACTAAATTTTTTTTTTAAATTGATGAAATATTTTATGTGTTAACAAATTTTCAAACAGTCGTAAATTTATTTTCGATCTGTTCGATCGACTTCTTTTAAAGTCTGTGTTTTGCCATTTAAAATTATGAAAAAAATTGTATTTAATTGTTTATATCAAATTCAAAAAGCTTAAGGGAATTTTAAATTAATAAAAAATAGTAAATAATTGCTGAAAGTTATTTTTTAATTGAAATTAAAAAAAATAACGTTAAAAAGATTTCTTGACAAAGTTCTGCAAAAAAGAAAATTAACAAATAGAGCTTCAAACTTTCGACTACTCTCTTGCTCAAACTATTAAGATTGTGACTATATTCGGCCCCTATATTTTGAGACTCAAGAATCCGAATCCGTTAAAAAAAAAGTCTGCTTACACTGAAAAAGTACCTTTTTGTGTCTGATTTCGTTACTCAAAATATCGCTTGCATAAATCAATTAGCATATTGAATTTCAAATCCTCAAACCATTAAGATTTAGTCTTAGCAAGAGAAAATCCGCTCATTGGATTAAAAATTATTCAGGATGTCAACATTTTTTGGCCCTTTTTACACTTTCAGAAATAAAACCATCATTTTTGATGCTTTAACAATCCGTGAACTGCATTTCGTTATGTTTCACTATCATTTCGTCTCGAAATCACACGCTTATTGACGAAATCCGAACTCTCAGATATTTGTTGAAACTTGCGCGTCTTTGCAGTGTATGCTGGGAGCTCTCCAACTTTTTTTAATGATTTAAAACTGTTTGCATAGTAAGACTGGATGGAACAGCATCCGCTCGTTTGCTACTCTGGTTTCCCGAATTCGAAAGCTACGTTTCAAATCCTAGCAGTTTCGACAAATGTTTGAGTTTAATCAAATGTTTAATCAAGAAAAAATAAATAAATAAATAAGCACGGGATTTCGTGACGAAATTAATGTAAAGCCTAACGAAATACAGCTCAGAGCTCATTTCGTGTTGCATTTCCTTGTCAACAGAAGATTAATATTTTTGACGAAATTTATATCCTCGAACAAGAGAAGTTCGCAATTTGATGAAACATTCCCTCGAATCATTTCTCAGGAAATCATTTCGTCAAAAACGAAGAAAATTTTGAGCATCCATTTTTTTTAATCACTCATATTACCATAGTCATGTCTACTAAACCTGGCTAAAATTATAAAAAAAATTAAAAACCATTCATTAGTTTTTTGGACTTAAATTATCCTAAAAATAGAATTCTTATGATAATTTCCAGGCTTTGATCATACTCAATATTTAATATACTTTCGTATTTAATAAAAGTATTTAGGTACGTTATACGCGTTATTGTGCTTGGATCCTTTTCAAAATGCAGCGTAAATAGCGCCGTAATTTTCAGGTTAAATGAAGCTCACTGCATCATAAAATTGCATACGAGTCATTTACTTCAAAAGCTATCACGTGTTTCAGAATAAAACATAAGTGCTTGAAAAGTTGAATATCATCCAAATCTTATCTGACAGCCTTACTGTTGGCTGTATTGTTTCGCTATTTAATTTTTTAAGTTATAATTTTTTAATTTTTTTTTTAAAAATAAATCTAAGCTGACTCTATCGATATTGATAGCTTAAAAGATAATAAGTGCATTGTTTTTCTTTGAAACTATGATGAAGAACAAAAAATGCAAATCAATTAATAGTTTTTTATAACTTATAAGTCCTTGCAAAGTTTTTAGAGATAATTAATACTTTATGTCCACACATGGATAAAACATAGATGTTATACTTAAAATTAGAAGAGTTGGTATTTCGTGAAAGTAGACAAAAGACTTCTAATTTAATCAAATATCTCTTAATGTTTAGATAAAAGAATGACTAATTTTGAATAATTTGCTGTTTATTATAATACTTAGTAAGTAAAAATAAATTTTTCTTTAACAAGCACGAGGGCTTAAAATAGTCTAAATTATGAAAAATAATTTACCAAAAATAGATTCCTTTATTTATAGTTTTAAAATTCACGTCAAAAATGACAATATTCAACTTACATATTTGGATTGCAAGTTTAAATTTAAATAAAGAAATAATAACAGTTAAAACATATTTTAAAGGTATCGTTACCGAAATCAGTTAGCGTAACACAAAATTTAATGTTATAAATTTAATGTTAAAATATTATATGTGGAAAAGTGCAACTTATCACGATATTGTTCGATGCATTTGCTATTAAATATTGTTGTTGACTTTTGCCTGCTTAGACAGAAGGGTGCGATTGTTCATGTTTTCCAGTGGCGCCATCTATGGCCAAGAATTCGACTTCTGCCTTACCCATACGTCACACCCGCTTATAGGGCGGACCTATTCATACATTCATTAATTCATCCACAGATCGTAATTTTGATCTGAATCAGAGAGCGATCGATCTCCAATCCAGTACCCCCAGAGGTATTGATTTGTCATAGGAACATGGAGGACTTTGCGACTCGGCAGATTTAACGTGCATCAGTCCCCATTTACTACACGGGGAGTCTTCGACCGGCGGAGAGCGAGCCCACGAACTCTCGGACATGGGCCCAGCGCCCTACCGATCAGGCTATCCCGGCCCTTATTAATATGTCCTTAATGAAATATTTGTTGAAAGTACCTCATGGAATATATCACAGAACCGTTTGGGTAGATCCTGAGCGCTATGTGTACAGGTATCAGGGGATATTTGAACTCTCCGTGCTTGATGAAGTAAGTGTCGGGCAGCCATATGTTCTCTGTGTGCAAAAGACCATTCAGGTAACGATGTTTTCCAGCGTCGTCGAACTTCAGCCGGGGATCGTACCATTTTTGGTGGAGAAGAAATTCTACTTCGTATTTCTACAACATACACAAGGAATTATATATTTAAAAGTTTCCAGGATTCAATTATTTCAAATCACATTTCCAGTATTTTTGCCGAAATTTACAAGTTTAAAAACGTTATAAATAACAAGGGGTCGCATAAATGTGTGATAAAGTTGGGTTACCTAACCAGAATTAAAATTTCATAGTAATCTATGCACGGAAATGCCGTCGTAAGCGACTAATGGCGTTTCCCTATTACGACTTGTTTAGAAGCTCATGAAGAAACAGCTCATAATAGCATGAGTTCTTTGATGGTGCGTCCTAACTCCCCTACAGGTTTGTTGCAACATTTATGTGACCTCTTGTTAGATAAAAAATCTTGTTAGATTTAAACTTATCCCTTTCAACAAAAAATAGAAGAAATAAAACTGTCATTAAAAAGAACTGTAACTTGGAGATAAAAGCCGATTGCACATTTGAAATTAGCGATATGAAAGTATCTGAAATATGCTTAAATATCTTAAGCAACAGAAAAAAAATGATTCCCCAGTGTTATCTATTATCATGATCATTGCTATTTATTTATGTTAGCTGTTATTGTTAAAAGTAAACGCAATTAGAAAATAATGTAGTAAAAAGTTAGGGTAGCACGATTTAAACCCCCTTATTTAAATCAATTGTTTTTGTAAAGCGTTTATTTAATACTTACTAAGATTTTACACAGTATAATTTATGAGTAAATTCTTAAAGTTGTGATTTTTATTTTTATTTAAAAAAAAAAAATAGAATAATAAATGAAAAAACTAAGTGTGGAGAAAAATGGCGTGAAATTCTCAAAATTATAATTTTTCATTATGTATACATTAAATAATTTGATTTTAATAACATTTTTTAAATATAACTATTTAGTTTCAAATTTATTTAAATGCAAGTACTTTTTAACTTTACTTATTTAATTATAGTTCACAAGGGTGTCGAGCTTGAATAAAAATTATTATATTCAATTATTATATTCACTGTTAGTTTGTAGCAAAAGAAATAACAATTTTAAACATTTCGGTTGAAAGCATTAAATATTTTATCTATATTGTTTCTGAAATATATTAAGTGTTATTAATGCAATTTCTCAGGGCTTGATTTAAAAATGAAAAAAAAAATCTGATTTAAACAACAAAAAAATCCGTTTGCTTGATTATTTAAAAAATCATTAATTTTGCCAACCGTGGTAAAAAGAAAATATTTTGTAATAATATAATAAGTAAAATAAGTAAGGTTATGACAATAAGTAAAATAAGTAACGTTATAACAATAAGTAAAATGCAAATATTTTGTTTTAAAGTGAGTTCAAAAGCTGTTTAACGAGAAATGATACAAATATGAAATATACCATGAAGGCCTTGCCACCGAATAACAGTGGGAGATTTTCGTTAGGTTCAAAATTATAAGGTTACGGAGTTGGACATTGATAATCATAAACTCAGAATTGGGCCTGCTGTTCAACGTTGGTAATAAAATAAAATAATGAAGGCTTTGAACCTGTGTGGCTAAAACGATAGAGCGTTCGTCTGCGAATGAGGTGACCTAGATTCGAATCCCGGTTGTGACTGGTTGATACGAAATTTTCTCTCGGCTGGAGACAACACTGCTGACGTAAAATATCCTCAGTGGTAGACGGATCATGGGTTAGAATCCCCTTGTCGTCAGGCTAACCATGGTAGGCTTTCGTGGTTTTCTTTTTCCTATCGCACAAATGCGGTTTAGTTCCATCAAAAAGTCTTCCATTTGTCCCAATACTTGATCCAGGAGTTCCCTTGTCACCTGGGTTGTTTTCAAAATTACAAAGCTACGGAGTTTAACATTGATAGTAGTAAACTCAGAATTGGATCGGCTGTTTAACGCCGATTATGAAATAAAATAAATTATGAAGACCTTATTTGAGAAGACGGAAAGCTCCATCTTCGTTTCTTTTGAGATATTTAAAGTCTTATGATTGTATTTATTTTACTGTTTCGTACGAGTTTTTGGTGCTCTCTGTTTGTCACCAGAAATAAGCGAGAGATGTGCTTGTTTAAAAATAAGATAGAAAAAACTTGCGCTAACATTCAACGTTTGTCTAACTCTCATTTAAAATAAATAAATAAATGAAGTCGGCTAACTAATTTTATAAGGCATCTTGCCTGAATAATACATAAAAGCCTGAATAATGCATAAAAAATACCTTTTTTTTTGCAATGAAGTTTTCTTATTACTTATTAAATTGTAAACTAACTTATAAGACGTGATTTTTACTATTTGAAAGAAGAAAAAAAATAAATAAATTTGAATAGCTTTTCAATAGAAACTTTCATTTAAATAATTTCGGCGAATAATAACCCTTCCATATCTGAGTTTTTTCTTTTTAAAGAAAAAAATTAAGTAATTTGTTATTACTTTTTCACGTTTCGTTTGTGTCAAAAACATGAAAAATATTTCCTTCATTCTTTCTTTGTCAATTTTTATTCCGTTGTTGTTTCCGTTTCATTCAATTTCTTTTTACCCTTTCCATTCATTTCTTTCTTAGATAAATATCTAATTAAATACAGGGTACAGGCCATTTTCGTTTCAATCAAATTACGCAGTGAAGCTTTTTAGCAAAAGTTCTTACACTACTCTCTGCACAGCAGTTACACTGTAGGACTTCAATTATCCTATACCAATTATTTATAGCAATAACATTGTTTTTTTTTTCGCTTTTAATATATTTTCACCAGCTAAACTCTAAAAAAGTGATTTTTTTTAAGGAAGTACTACATAGTATTTACATTTTATTTCAATATTATCATTGAATAAAAATGTCTTTCTGTCAAACAGTTATAAAGAGGTTTTTCAAATGTGTTTTTCTTTATTTTGGAGGCTTTGAGCATGACTGAATTATGAAAACACATTATTGAAATTTAGAAAAAAAACTACGTGTGTGCAACTTTTTTGCGATAACAAAAAAATAAAGAAACTATATTTGGTAATTGACTTCGATTAACAGAAGCATTCGGATATTTGAGGTCCTATTGTGTTATGAAATTAATGAAAATAACTTTAAATATATATGAAACATGAATGAAGCTAAAAACCTGAATCAGTGCTATAATCATGTTGCTATTCATTAGTAGCAAAAGTGTACTCTAATAACAGAGACATCCGGATAATCTAAGTCTTACTGCATAATAAAATTATTGAAAATATTTTTAAATACATATATGTAACATGAATAAAGCTAAAGAGCGCGAATAAAGTACAAATAAATAATTCCTATATCAGTGCTAAATTGAAGTTTTTATTTATTAGTTGCACTAAGTGAATCCTATCTTCATAAGGATATATGTAACTCCTTCGAATTAACTTTACCATTACTTTATATTTCTATGCATAACATACTTAAATTATATTTATATTCGTTTAAGTAATCTTTTAATTATGTTCAACAACAATAAGAAAAATATATAATTGTATCTAATTTTGTATGAAATGTATTTTATTTTGCAATAAAAAATAGATATTTCAAATAAAAAAATGCTCTACGTTGACATTTAGAACATCTAAGTCAATCGATCTAACTTTAGATACACTTAACTCACTATCTAGAGCATTGCTGCTGGCTTAATAATACTAGTGATCGAATTTTTAGCTCAGGTTATGGAAATAAAATAAGTTCGTAAAAGTAAAGCAGTGGTTATTCAACCTAAAATCAATGATTTGCGTCATGAAGGTTAAGAGTAAATGACATTTTTTAAGCAGTACGACGTACATATAAGCCTAATCACATATACATGTAAGACATTGTTTTTTATGGTATTAAAAAGGGAAAATAATGATCACGAAATCATTTTTTCTATTTCTTTTTCTTTGCGCATTGTAATATTACCGTGTAAATGTGCAATACATAAATAACAACATACATAAAATAAATCATTTTAATAAATTAAAAGAAACTAAATGATTTTTTTTAAAAAGTACGATGCACATATAAAGCTAATCACATATACGTATAAAACTTTATTTTTTATTTTATAAAAAATGGAAAATAATGTTCGCGAATTAATTTATTTTAGTTTCTTTTTCTTGTGCACTGTTATATTACCGTAAACGTGCAATATATATATAACAACATAAGTAAAATAAATAAGTTTAAAAATTTTAAAAATAAAATGCTTTTTTTTAAACAGTTCGATATGCATGATGCGCATATAATCATATACGTATAAGACATTGTTTTTTATTTTATTAAAAATGGAAAATAATGTTCACGAATTAATTTTTATCTAATTCTTTTTTTTGTGTGCATTGTAATATTACCATAAACGTGCATTACATAAACAACTGCAAACACCAAATAAATCAGTTTAATAAATTTCAAAAAGTACACTTTAATTTAGGTGAAAACATATTTTTTCCTAATCCATTACTTAAAACATTTTAGGTAATGCTTTATCCGAAATAAATTAAATTTATATGTGGCTTAAGAAATGTAACACTGCATATTGAGCTATCAATGTATTTTAAAACGAATTCTTAAACTTCTCACAAACTAACCTATGTTTGGTTTGTTCTTTATTTGCTTAAAATTAGCATTTCAGTTAGAAAATAATATAAAAAGTTTTATTCCAAAGGAAAAAATTAAAGTAGTATAAGCTATGTATATGAAATAATTATTTTTACTTGAAATGCTCTAGTTGATTTGTGACTAATTGTAAAATATCGATTGAAGTATGAAAAATGAAAGCAACATATTTAAAATGGAAAACATAAAGTAATACGCATTTAAAAGGTGGAAGATTAAGAGTCTTATTGAAGTTTTTAAAAATTTGTAGAGTTTATTTGTAATGTGAATAAGAAGAATTTGTAATATCCAAGGTTATTTGCATTGATATACACAAAATATTAAAAAAATTTCAGTTTTTAAGACGGGAAAATGATTTTCTTAGAGTGAATGGAGCTTATTTTATTCGAAGTAAAGAAACTGAAATTTTTCCAAAATTTTCCAAAAGTTTTATTTGATATGTGAGAAAAAGAAAATTTTACTTCTAAGTTCAAATATAAAAAAGTATTTAAAATGAGAAAAATAATTATATTTATTTAAAACGAGAAGAATTAAAAAAATATTTGGATAATTAAGAATGGAAACAATTAATTTGAAATTTGGTGAATTGAAAGCTCATCTAATATGTAAGAAATTTAAACTCTTTTTTATGAGAACATAAATATTTTTAGATTTGAGAAATTTTAAGATATTTTTGTTGAAATTTTGTTGAAGAATAAATATTTTAATTTAGAAAATGTGAAATAATAACGTTTATTTGAAACGTGAAAAATGCAAACTACTTGGACAATGAAATCTTTCTGTGAAGCAATCTTCTCCTATGAGATATTTCCTTAATATATAATTTTATATAATACAGAAATATTTGCATAAATATTTGAAATATTTCAGAAGTACTTCAATTATATTTCGTGAAAACAAATATTCTACATTATATGGACCAAATAAAACCATTTCTAAAAATTTGTGAAATGTTTTAGCGTTTTACTTTTGTAATTTTTCAGGACCTTTTTATACTTCACATACTTCAAATGCGTGTTAAGAAAAGGGATACATCTGAAAATGCGTTTTTTAGAAAATTGCAGAAAGAGAATGTATCATTTGCATCTGCTATGATGTATTGTTATATCGTCAAATGTATCGTTGTATCGTCATATGATGTAGTCTATTTGTCTAAATCCCTAAGAACATTTTTTGAACTAGTCTTTATCTTTTTTAAAGTTTTTGATAGAGAAATCCTCAGAGGAAGGCATTGGCCCACACTGGGCTGTTTGGTGAATTATGATGATAATGAAAGCCAAAAGTTTTTATTAGTCTAACTAGTCTTTATTTATCTTTTTTAAAGTTTTTGATGGAGAAATCCTCAGAGGAAGGCATTGGCCCACATTGGGCTGTTAGGTGAATTATGATGATGATGAATGCCAAAAGTTGATTTTATAATGTTTTCACAGATCCTATAAATTTATAATAAAGTAAAGCAATCCCGCAGGGGGGGAACGGAGGATAAGGCTCCACAATTTCTTTACCAACGGTATGATTGTGGCAATGTGGTCAGCACTGCGTTCAGGCCGCTTTTATTTCCCAGACAAGCTAGAACCCATCGATCTGAAGCTGGGTGGACTTCTAGCCATCGCTGAGGATCGAACCCTGGCTCTTTACAATGGCAGCCCAGTGCATTGACCACCGAGTCATCGCAGCTCTATAAATTTCTAATAGTGGTACAAAATTGACGTTGCATGAATTTACACTTTAGGGCAAAGGATCACATATAAAGTTACATCTGTAATATACCCAGCCATTCCGATCCTTAAACCCAGGACATTAACGAGTAATTATTATGCTGGAAGTAAAATATGGTAAAAGAAAACATTTCAAAATATTAAAATTCTAAGCAATTTTTTTAAAAAAAAGTGAGAAATGGATGAACGATTTAAATTAGGAAAGCACATTTCTTACATACATAGTGTGAGAATGGTTTATGTTTATTTTTTTACAAAAATGGTGAAATCTCCCTCTCAGTTGGTTGAATCTCCCTCTGTGGCATTTTGATGAAAATCGGTTCTCCCTGAGAGTTATTACGCATGGAAGATGGGTCATACTGAAGAAAAACCCATCCTTTCATCGCCCGAAATCGTTTTTGTCACCAAATCAGTTTTTATTGACATAAATTTTTCTTCTTCGGTGGTCTTCATTCATAAATCAAATTTTTTATTCAAAATTCAATAACTAGGATTCTCTTTTTCTTAAATCATTAGAAACTTATAATAATTTTGAATAGTAAGAATTAAAATCAATTTCTTAAATAAACGAAACAAACATAATGAAAAGCGTGTAATATGAATACACTAAACAATATTATTGTAATTCAGGTGATTTGAAAGAAACATCTTTAATTTTTGTTAAATGTTTTATAGTGTGTTTACTATAATTAAAGTAGTAATTTATTAAAAAAAATTCTTACTAAACTAGATTCATCCGGAGAAGAGAGGGTTAACAAGAGGACAGTCACATTCACAACAGTTTTATCTGCAAAAAACAAAACAAAAACATTTAATCAACATCTTTTAAAATTTTTCAAGAAGAGCTTCAGAGAACAATAAAATTGTTTAACATTTTTTGACAAATTTTTTGAGCAAACATTTCACCAAAGTGAAGAAACAAAGGCGGGCCACACACTGAGGAAGCAAGCGGTTAGTTAAGAGACATACGAGAGGCTGATTTCCATACTTTTGCATAAGCATGGGTACATCACCGCTGCGCATCCAAACGCAGAAGTATAAGAATTTGCTACCTGTCTGCTTCTTTCTTGCCGTTTGCCTCCTCAGTGCGTGGCCTGCCTTTTAGTTTGCCTCTTAGTTTGATTTAGTTGCCTAAATCAAGATACCGATTACTCAATTGATTAAGAAATACTGCTTAGATTAAAAGGCTCTGCAGTGAACGTGTACATCCATGAATATCCATGAATCAAAAACTGTAAATATACTTTCCAAGCAAGAGCACTAACCCCTGTATTATCCTGTCATAAATATTAAGTGATTTCAAACTCAAATAAAAAAAAAGTGTTGAAGAACTCTCAAAATTCACTGATTGGACACTCGAGTGTGGAAGTAATTTCGCCAAATATATGATCTACATTTTGTCAAAAATCACGTGATTTCGTAAAAAAGAACATTGACGAAAATAGTAAATTACAACTCGAGGATATAATTAAATAATATAAATCTATAATATATATATGTAATACAAAAATTAAATACTTTTGTATTAATAAAAGAATTAAAACTCTTTCGTTTTCATAAAATGTCTTTGTTAAAGAATAAACGTCGAGAGATTCTATTTTGGGAAATCAAGGCTGAAAACATACCATTGAAATATAAATAGATTTATATTTCAAAGGAAGAGTTATTTATAGAATCGTGCCCTTTTTCAATACCATATAAGGAAGCAGAAATGATTTTCCTTAATGCGTAAGGTTACAAGGAATGTACGAATGTGCCTTTTTACTCCAANGAAAAATTCAAGCTGATTTCAAATTTTGTTTTAAGTATTAATAATAAGAATGGTCAAACAAAGAATAAAGCTGATCGTTTTTGGTTAAAACGTTGTAGGTCTAATAGTTGAATTTAAATCTTTAATTGAATTTAAAGCTTCAGTTGAGTAAGTACCAGAAATGTAAACTTCATTTCTCCAAAACATAGCCGACGAAATATTGTCTAATATTCAGGTCGCATAATTCTTAGGATTGTTAGAAATATTTTACAACTTAAAAACTTTATGCCAATTCGAAATACTACAACACTATATCAAGTTAAACTAGCTTTATAACTTTATACATATAGCCAAAACTTTAAGGCTTTGCTAGATTATTATTATTTTTTTCGAAGGGTAAGTGGGGTATTTTTTAAACCCAATTACCTATTAATGCTAATTACTAATTAAGTAACGAAGTAATACAAACTTAAAGCAATTTCACTTTATATATGCACAGATTTGTATCTTCAAATTAAATAAGCAGGGATTTGCAGCAAATTAGAAAATACTAGTGAGCTCCATCGTCTGTTAGCTGATGCTCTTCACTCCCTCACCCAGAAGCAGAAAGTGCCTAAAACTGTGACGTACGTCGCAGAACAAATCAAGTCCTGCAGAACAATTTGTATCTTGAATAAGTGACAGCGTTATCCTGCGACCTCCCGTCCACCTGCCTCCGAGATAGTTTTGCAGAACAATCCCCAACCCTAATCTCATACATTCTTTTAAGGCAGCTCTTATTTTAATTTTCGGACCTTCATATCATAGGCATTTTATTAATAATTCATCGTCATCGTCATTAGCAAAATTTTGTACTTCAAAAGTGATTGAAAAAGTAACAAATCAAGAATGTTGGTCTTGGTTTAAAAAATAATGTAGTGTATCTGTGCATGATCCTGTATTTTAATAAATGAAAATATAATATTTTAACGTTAAGTTGATTTCTTTTCGCTGTGAAATGCTTACAGAACATTTGTATAATTTAATAAGCCCTGTTGCAGAACATTTGACAATATTCTGCTTATGGGCAAGACTGCAATGCAATCTTGTATGACTTGCTTTACAAACCATTCTCGCTTTACTCGTTAGTAAGTCAAATACATTTGAACTATGTTCTAGCATAAAATCTAAATTTAAACACTTTAATACCTCCTTAAAAAATTAAAATTCTTTGTCAATTGAAATATTTTAGTTATTGGAATAAAAAAATAATTTGAAATAGATGACCTGCAATTTGAAAACTCGCAGGAAAAAACAATAATTAAGCTTTCAAAAAACAACATGTATGACTAAGGCACGTCTCTTGCGCATTCTTTTAACACGTTGAATGCCTAGCTAATTTTACATGGCTTGCCAGTCTGGCCAAGCAGAAATTAACTACAAATATTGAGAGATTTTGCTAGTTTTTTAAAAGGTTTAGTATGACATATCTGAAAAAAGTAGTGAATTATGTAAGCCTACGAATTGTTTAGAAATAGTGGTGGACAAAAATCTACTAAATTGAATTTAATAAGCCAAAAATCACAATTAATAAACTACCACTTGAAAATATTTATTCGTTGTCCGGAGCAAGTTGGCATCTCTGTGTATATAAATAAAACTATTTTTGTGTGCTCTGTATTGCATTAATTTCTTCAAACCACTTCAGTAACTATAATAATATTCAAAAAATTAAGCATTTACTCGAATTATGTATTTCTAATAATCTTGGCTTCACCGGTCACCGGTGATCCCCGTGGCGCTAAGAACAAACTCAGTGCCGGTCACCGGTGACCCCCATGGCATTCAACGTGTTAATATTACGTCATTCAAATGTCATCAACTCTTTATTCGAACACGCTTTTACTGTTTACTAAAAAATCATAAAAACACGACAAATACTCTTTTTTTAAATGAATAACAATAGCAATGGATAAAACTATTATCATTGAACTTGTATAAGTATAATAAAAACACAGTATAGAAAACTTTGTTGATGTCAATTATTCGTTTTTAACCTTTCAATTCTCACAACTTATAGAATCAGTTTGCCTCAGCTCTTTGTTGTCCTCGCAAGAAAAGAATTTTCATTCAGAAATTTATGAACGTTAACGTTTATAACAGGGTCACACGCCTCATTATCAAGCTCACATGCTTGATATTTCTTTTCTTTGTTACCAACGCGAAAAAGAAATAAAGACTCTCTATGCAACCGTGTAAGAAAAATTTATATAGATTATCCCATTATTTTAGCCAGGAGGAATGGTTGAAAGTTTGGCCTGTTGATATGAATTTCTCTTTTTGCTTATCTTGAGTACTTTTTAAGCTTCTCGAAAATTATTCGACTGATTTTGTTCAAATTTTGTAATTTGCTATTTAAAATTGAATAATTATAATTTATGTATGCATCGCATTGTTCAAAATTGTTTCCAACTTTTATTAAAATCATTAAATATTAAAAATAATTATTCAACTATTTTTTAAATGAAATTATCTTTACATGAACAAGTTTTATAATTGCACGTACAAGTTTTGGATTTGCTTAAAAAAGTTCCCCAGAATTCGTTAAGAGTGAAATTAGGGGACCCAGAATTAGTTGAACTACTGAGACCTAATTTTTCAGATTACGACTACGTCTCGTATTCATCCATATGATCACCAAGAGTTCAAAGCCATAAAAGAGCCTATTCACAGAAAGTACATTTTTATTTAATATAGTTAATTAGTGCATTTAAAATAAACAGGAAAATCCTTTGAATGATTATGATTAGCGTGCATTATTTTTTTTCTTTATTTTTTTCTACTCACTGTACACTCCAAAAGAAAAAAAGCGAAACTCGATTTTTTTCCCACTTAGTTTTTCTTATTGCACAATTGTGTAAAGAAACGAATATAATTTGAATAATAACATAAATTGGTTTGCGAAATATTTACTCAAAACTAACTGAAAACTCGATCTTCGCACGGAGTAAAAACAAAAGAAAACAATCAATTTATTAGTACTGAACAAACACTAGAAAATCATGCACGCAATTGAAAGACACATAACAATAGAATGAATAAAGCTAAAATAATTTTAAAAAATGCATTTATTATATTTTGTCTTTCCCGGTGGCTTTACGTTATTATACTATGCAAAATATGATTTTAGTTGTTCGTCTAATCAGAATTAAAATTAACTGTATTCATTTAGCAGGATGTTGTTGCTTGATGCCAACTGATGATAGTCAAAGTTTACCACAATCAAGCGATTTTTTCCAGTACTTATTTCTCTTTAAAAGGGCCATAAAAAAAACCTCTTTCTGCATTATCTGTATTAAAGCTTCCAAATATTCATGCAGTTTCAATTGCAATATATAATATAATATAATATATAAAATAAATAATAATATATAATGTAAATATATTGAGATAATGTATAGCAATTACACTGAAGAGCCAAAAAAACTGGTATACCTGCATAATATCGTGTAGGCTCCCTGCGATCACGCAGAAGTGCCGCAACACGACGTGGCATAGATTCGATCAATGTGTGAAGTAGTGCTGGAGATAATTGATACCGTGAATCCTGCAGGGCTGTCCATAAACCAGTGGGAGTAAGAGGGTGTGGGGATATCTTCTGAGCATCACGTTTCAAGGCATTCCAAATATGTTCAATAATGTTCAAGTCTGGGAGAGGATCCAAGAGCACTCTTCTGAATTTAGACACTTCCGCTGGCCACCAAAATCGCCAGGCATGAACATTATTGAACATATTTGGGATGCTTTGCAACGTGATGCTCAGAAGATATCCCCACACCCTCTTACTCCCACTGGTTTATGGACAGCCCTGCAGGATTCACGGTATCAATTATCTCCAGCACTACTTCACACATTGATCGAATCTATGCCACGCCGTGTTGCGGCACTTCTGCCTGATCGCTGGGGGCCTATACGATATTAGGCAGGTATACCAGTTTTTTTTGGCTCTTCAGTGTATATCAGTATATTTGGTTCATATTAAAACTGGACATATTACCTTAATACCAATAGTGCCTATTATCAAAATGAATTAAGCATCATCAGCATAAATAATATAGTACTCGTATGGAGATTTTTTACGTTTCTTGGAAACAAATCACCTTTAAATACAAACAATAGCACTTTTTCTTCAATAATTTTGCATATTGAGTAGCTTTTTTTTAATTTTAATTAGTACTTTTATTTCGATTATTATTTTTTGTTATTTCAATTAGTACTTATTGAGCCGTGGCGGCTGAGGAATTAGAGCGTTCACTTCTCACTAAGCGAATTAATATTATCTCTCCATTAATTTGGCTTATCAGTAAATTACTCATTTTCCATTTTAATTACCATTGATTTTAAATTACTTTTATAAAAGCATGTTTTAAAAGCGTAACTATACACAAAATAAAATACTTGGTTTCAGATATGTTTAGAAAAACTAATTTAGTGATGTAGTCCACCTATGATCGTTGAGTTATTTTAATCATTGAATTAATTTTACATTATGAATAAAAATAATTTAATATTGAAAAAGGAGCTATAAGTTCTTTTTCTTGATTGGAGTCATAAGATACTAAACAACACAAATGTTATCTTCATACGAAAAAAAAAAGAAGAAAGAAAATAGAATAATTTTTAACTTCATTTTTATTAATGACGTGCTTTAAACCAATCAGAAAATTACACATCGTCTTTTGCTCCTCCCCCTCGAATGGTTCGTAATCAAATGTTCTAACGTTTACAGTGACCTTCCCCATGCTTCGAAGTATCAGTATGCCGAATATCATCGCTTTCGGTAAAATGGTTTAGTAATCTATGAAGAGCACACAGACCGACATTCTTTTTTACATTGAAAAATATTCAACTATCAAGATTTTACTTCTGCAACAATTATCCGCTTAAAAATTTAGAAAAAAAGGAGATTTATGATTATGTTTTTTAATTTATGTCTGTAATTATTATGTATGCTCAAATTTTACGCATCGAATCCCAATTCAGTTTGCTGTAAGAAATTTCACTCAAACAATGGTCAAATAAGAATTAATTTAATTGTTATTTTACCTTATTCAAACAAAACAGTCAAATAACCATAAATAAGATGTATTCGAACTGTTAACTGTGAGAAAAACCGTTTATTAACTGCTTTCACCTAATACGGTTAAGCAACCGTATTTATAGCACCAACTAGACACACCTAATGAAGCCACTTCCAGTTTGGTGGGTACATATTATAACCGAGAGACTTGTCAATCACGTGACAGACAGGGGTTAGAGTCCCAGCATGCTCCAACGTATCCCCGTGACGCCATAATATTTCCTGCAATCCCATCAAAACATGAAGAGCTCCCAGTGTCCTGCGCTCCCCAATTTGTGACCCTGCGCTGTTAGAATATGATACTCTCATTCACTCATAGATTGCAGCAGTAGAAAGCAGCTAAACTATCCCCTATGTCCAATAAAATAATACGATTTTGAAACCATGCTGTTTGTAAACGGTTAAAAAACTGTATGGCTTAGTATTCACGGTTTCTTAACCATGCTAGTTGTAGACGATTTCCAAACCGTAAATGCCGAAAAAAATGCACTTTACCGTAAATTTTACAGTTAATTGGATGGACTGCCTTCCGCCAGATGTTTTACAGTAATTTCAGAATGAAAATTCTAACAGTTATTCGGGAAAACCAGATAATTATATTAATCACTACTTAATGAGATTTAAATGTTATTTTACTGTTTTTATGATCTAAGTAGTGCATCTTAACTGTCAGAAATAATTAAAATGAGTCCGTTTAGACGTTTTTATGTTAATTTTTTACGACTTATTGACATTTTAAATGCATGAAACCTATTTTTCGTTACAATCATAAATGAATTTAGAATTGATCCAAAATAAATTTTAAATTGCTTGCTACTTTTTTTTTGCAAAACCATTACGGAACACACAAAAGAAAACATAATATAGGATATGCAACTTTAATTACTATAATAAATCGATGGAGCGCTCGCGACAGGTATACGTCACAGTAAAAAGAAATTTTCAAAAATCAATATGTGTTGAGAATGATGTGGCTAACGAAATTGTGTTTTCGCAGAAATCCTTGACAGAAAGGATTTCTGCGAATATCGTTATTGTCGGAATGCAAAATTGCACGCTGCGATCGAAACATGTCCTGATAATTATATTCATTAAATTGGTATAAAGAAAGAACGTACGGTGCTTTAAAATTGATTCCTGGGGATAATAAATGCGGATAATATACGGCCTCATGAATTAAAACCATCACCATAAAATATTCAAAATATCCATTGAAAAAAAAGATTTAATGCCCCAGTTCATATAATTCAAAACATTTTTTATAGACATAATTGGAAAATCATAAATGAATTTTAAAATGAAAATCATAAATATATAAATGAAGATTTTTAAAAGGTAATATTTTGCATATACTAAAAAGAAAGAAAATATTTTTTTGTAATCCAAAAGCAAAAAAGTGTCCATTCAAATAATACGTAGTACCTAAGGTAAAAGGGTCTTAGTATTTGCTAATTTTGCTAGGTTTTCAGATATAGCTAAACGAGCAAACAATGAAATTAAAATTATCAATTTCAGATTAAGTTATAGGAACAGTTAAATTAATGTCACTCAAATTTACTCAGTCAGTCACTAATTCTCTCAAAAGAGTTAGCAAACCATATTTTAATTTTACTGCTCATTCTACATCATGACATACTCATTTCCAATTTCATTGGTAGAATTGTTGCAATCTGCAAAATATAGTCTCAACAGCTTAGTCAGGAGATTGGTAATTTTAATTTCACTCTTTGCTTCGTTTAAAAAACTTTTAAACGAGTGAAACATATGAAGATTCCTAACTCTTCATGTCCTGAGTTATGTATACAGCTTAGCTATGGTGGTTAGAGCCTTTTACTATGAGCCCGGAGTTCCTTGGTTCGAATCCTATTGGCAGCCAACGAGCATCTGTCTCACACTTTACATCCACATCACTTTTGAAACTAGCATTTTTCTTAAAAATGAGTATATACAGTTGCAGTTTTGAATACATGGGGTTTTCAAACTCTACTATTATTTGTTTTGGGGATATTTTAGCACACTTTTGATCAATTTTGAGAAACCCTATTTTATTGTGTGAAAACATAAAATATATGAAAATAAACCATCTGCAATTATATAAAATTTAAAAAAAAATCAACTACTATAAGAAATATCAATTGGGCTCTCAACACTACTGGGTTCTAGCACAATTGTCCCTGCCTTTCCCCTTTTAGTAAGATCTTAGACCCCCAAGAAAGAGGAAAAATTCAAGCTGATTTCAAATTTTGTTTTAAGTATTAATAATAAGAATGGTCAAACAAAGAATAAAGCTGATCGTTTTTGGTTAAAACGTTGTAGGTCTAATAAAGCCTCAGTTGAATTTAAATCTTTAATTGAATTTAAAGCTTCAGTTGAGTAAGTACCAGAAATGTAAACTTCATTTCTCCAAAACATAGCCGACGAAATATTGTCTAATATTCAGGTCGCATAGTTCTTAGGATTGTTAGAAATATTTTACAACTTAAAAACTTTATGCCAATTCTAAATACTGCAACACTATATCAAGTTAAACTAGCTTTATAACTTTATACATATAGCCAAAACTTTAAGGCTTTGCTAGATTATTATTTTTTTTTTCGAAGGGTAAGTGGGGTATTTTTTAAACGAAAACAGCTATGTAAGTATATACGATGAGCTAAATATATATAGCTCGTAATTCGGATATAAATTTGTTTCTAATATGTATTTATTTTCATCTCTATTATCAATGTTACTGTATTTAGGAGCGTTTAATTTTCACGTTTTTCCCGGATTTCCCATAGTTTCCTGCAATTATTGCAAAAACTGAAACATTTGTTAAAGTCATATGTATTATGATAAGCTCCTTGAAAATAAATTAGTCATTCTTAAATAATCATGAAAAATCTCCATTGAATAAAGCGTAACTCTGCCTCTGGACTTGATTAACGCCTATATTCGGTTTGACAGTGTGTTTACAAGGAATTGCAGGTTAATCGCATCACTGAGGATTTGATCACGCAAAGTAACCTATTAACAAGAATGACCCTTGTAAGGAAACACCAGTAGGTCAGCAAGAATGTTATAATGAATTTTCGGCTAAATAAGAGGGCATAGTCAGCAATAAGAAAAATGCCCCCAAAACGTTACAGAATCCTAAACTTAATTTCTTTCTTTATTTGTATATGGTCAATTTTTAATTCGGTGGATTAATTACAATTTGGGAAAATTTTAAGACTATGGAGTTAGATGATTTTCCTCGTTAATGAAATCGTAAAGCATATTTTATAAACGCTAAAGGCAACTTTTTCATCTTTGCTTATTGATATTGTAATGATTGAAAACGATATTATATTCTATTGGAGAGGAAGGGTTCTATGAATAATATTTCTTATACATGAATAATATTCCGTCAGCCCGTCCTCAGCTGTCAAAAATTCCCCGCGGACAACAAATTTCTCGAATCCAACGTCCGCGCGGACGGCCATTTTCCCGTTAATGTTTGTGATACATTTTCAATTTTTGTTATCTTGCAAGAGTTTAGCTCCTCACTTCTAAAATGACCCTCTAATCTATAAATACAGCAACATACTGATCATGGTGGAATTGATATTTTCTCTGTCTGGGAGTACTGCAGCGGTTGAAAGAGGTTTTTCAGCAATGAACTTACAAAAAAACACATTACGTACTGGTCTTAAACAAGAAGCGTTAAACGCAATTATGAACATCCACCTAAATGGAAAACCTTTTTCAAATTTCTGTGCAGAAACCTCTGTTAATCATTGGCTTGATTGTGGAACTGGCAAACGTCATATTTGATTCATTTAGAAAACGCAGTACCCTCGGATAAATTGACATTCCAGATAACTTGACCTTTGTCATTTAAATTATTTCATAAAAGAAATACTAGGTTTTACTATTAGTAACCTAGTA
>NC_092205.1:30437181-30442289 GCF_043381705.1 Parasteatoda tepidariorum | reverse complement strand
ATATATATATATATATGTTAGGGTGAGTGTGAAACTAAATTTCTATGATGTTTATGAATGATTGTTAAACACGAAATGATCATATCTCCATAAAAATTCCCCTTCATTAAAGTACACATTAGATATAGGTAACAAATTTACTTAATAAATCATATATTGATAACAAAATACTTAATAAGAGTTTATAAACAATAAAAATAGTTTATTAAATAAGCTTGTTTTAAACTACCCTAAAACAAACAATACCATCAAACACTGCTTTAAGTTCATGTTTAATAATATAAGGGATTTGTCTATTAAATTCTAAATAATATTTATTTAATTCTGAAATAAACTTTCCTTATTTACAATTATTTACAAACAATGATTCAGATTATTCTACATCAACAAATATTAATCACAAACTTTCTCTAAATTTGTCTTGAAAATTAGAATAAATGCTTGCGGCAAGAATGCCAGACATTTAGGCATCTGCCATCGGAGCACAAGTGTTTATCGTAGCTTTATCGAAGAAGAATCAATAAAATTCTCCGTCTTATCTTTCATTGACCCAAAGCAAATACATTCTTAAATCAACAAACCAACCACCTACGCCATGTGTGTAGGCGGTATCGAGATGGTTTTTCTTTTCTAGCTTTCTGCCTCTTTATGTTCTAGAGTACACGGTTAAAGTTAATAAGTGGGAAGAAATAGCAAATAAGACGACAATTAAAGCAAAAGATATCTGCGACAAAATAAAGAACAATGATTGTGGAGAATTGCGCGAATAAATTTAAAAATAAAACGGAGTATTTATTCTTGTGTCGTTGAAACCTCACTTACACGGATATTATTATACGAAATATTTTTAGCATAGCAATGAAATTCACGAAATGGTTTAATTTTTGCATAATTTATTTCTTAGGAAGAGTTTTCCAATCTATAAAGCTGTTTAGTAAAAAGGAAGAATTGTTCTGTATAGATTTTGGTAAAATTTTAATTACGCAGACTGCGAGGAAAAAAATACAAGGGAACTGATAGCTGAACTTGATGTATTTTTTAGAGCTGAAATGAATGAAAAAATAACGAAAAATTTCTATCTCGTCACGTTTTTCTTGAAAAATTTAATTTTACTTGAATTTTTATGAGCATGGAAAGGAATTAAAGGAATTCTTACATATTTTGAATTTCTTCCTTTTTTCCTGAACAACATTCTACTTTGGTTAAATCTATAAATGTACCCTTCTATGACACCGCCCCTCTCCCCATCACAATCTGTCACTACAAATGGAGTCAAATTCTTATATTGATTTGCAGACCTCTCAAGAACACTAGCAAGCGTAATCGTGAGTCACTTTTTCGGAAGCAATTTTAACGTCTTCTTTTCTCTGTACATTTCGTGAAACATGATATGGATGATTTTTACTTTTATTCCTGCCAAGTTCGTACGTATAACCGGAAAAATCAAAGACTAATATCTTATTCTGATTATATTCCATCGGTCATACGCCTCGTTCCTCATGGACCTGATGTGCCAATGCCTTTGCCTCCAACAGACTTGTCAATCAGCTCTTCAGAGTCTTCAAATTCAAGCTCAAACTAACAAATAAAAAAATTTGGTGCCTATAGAACAATCACCCGATTTACAACGTGATTATTTTTTTTACAAAATGCAGATTTTTTCCTTTTTTAATCGTATCCCATAAACGCAAAAATTTCCGTTTCTTCACCCTCGATTTTTTAAAATAATTGATGGTTTAAAGCTGTTTCTCACACAAAACAGTTTTTTTCTGTTTTTCACTCTAATCATAAACGCATTAAAACTGCTTTCAATTCGCATTGTAGTTTTTGCCATGCAGTTTTGCTTACCGTGCGATAACTTCAAATCATTTTACGATTATTTTCTATTCTTGCTCTTACTTATCGGAATTTATTTTATGATTTCGAACGACTTATAAATAAAATTGTGATACGACTTCAATTGTGATTCGTGATTCTTATTTTCGAATTGATACTCTACCTGATTATTATCTGCTGCATTCATTGGTAATTTAAATTGCCAGACTTTTTTTAAGGGGCTACCCAATATTGTTTTATTTTAATCTTAAATTTGAATTCAGTAAGTAAGACTTTTAAGATAAAGACACTTGCCAGCGAGGAGATTCGGTTTCAAATACCTGCGTTGTCTGGTCATGTAAATTCTGCTCTCGGCTCGCCCTGATCTGTAAATGACAAACAATGCTGATATTTTTTTTACCGAGTTTCTTTTGAAAAATAATAGCATTTTTGTGAAAATAATAGGGTTTATTGTTAAAATAATTGTTTGTTTAAAAAACGGACATCCATTTTTAAATAACGGTATTTTTTCGTGAAATAAACAGTTTTATCCTGGCAACAAAGTTCACAGTTTTCAATTGTTAATGTAACAGTTTATTTTTTACAGTGTAACAACATGAATATTATTTAATAATTTTAACTTTATTTAGCGAATTTTCTAGAAATGTGTACAGTATTCACATGAAGTTTTTAAATACATAGACAGTAAAACTTGTAGCTATCATTTCCAAAATGTAACGTAAATGTCATTTTTTAAAAGTTGTTTTAAATAGTTGACAGTTATTTGTTGGTGATGATTACGTCTGACACTTTTTACCACACCGAGTAAAGACGTCTGTAAAGTGTGTAATGTCATTTACATTTGATGCAATAAAACCGATTTCGACTCTTATACTGTTAGATTTTACACTCTACAGCAATCTTAGACATGTTCGTACTAAACTCTTCTTGTGGTAAAATTTACATTTGCCCTTTTTAATTTAATTCGGCTTCAGCTATTTTTTGCACGATCAAAAAATTATGTAAAAAAAGTCTAACTTATTTAGTAAGTGCTATACCGTGTAACTGTCATTTTTGTAATGTGTCATATAGGTGTTTAAAGAAAAATAATTATATAATAAAAATCGATAAAAAAATTTAGTCTGTAATATTTTATAAAACACATTTGAAAATTAGGCATAAGATTCAGATGTTTTATGTTTTTTATTTCGAATTAAACGGCATAAGAACTATATTATCAATTTAAATAAACAGCTAGAAACCAAAAATAGGTAAAACGGAATTTTAAATATATGTATGTTAGATTAAAATTCCGTTATGCTTATTTTTAGTTTCTAACTTTGTATTTAAATTGTTTACAAAAAACAAATATAATTTTAGTTTCTTTTAGCACTTTTCCATTTTAACTTATTATTTTAAAGTATTATCCTAAAATTTTTATCTTAAAATTTGTTTAAAACAATTTCATACTTTGATTGTACTATATCATCAAGTTGTAAAAGTTAATATTATGTCTATAAATCTAACTATAAAATTTACTATTTGAAGTTATTTTCTTTACTCATAAGTTGCATCCTCATCTTTTTAATGTTAATTTTTTTTGTAAATCCTTCAATAAGTATGCATCTATTTTACGAGGAAATGAAATTGGATAACTAAAATCATATTTTAACGTAGAAAATAAGAACGAAACTATAATCTTTTACGAGAATCGCTTAGAATGCTATTTATTTTTACTGAAATTATACTTTAACTTAAAGTTCCGTCAGAAATTCAGCTTAAAAATTCCGGGAAAAATCCATCTTTGTATTGTAAAGGGATATTCTATATCCATTAATAAGGTAGTTTCAAAAGATTATGTTATCAAACACTCAACTTAATTACCGTCCCTATATTGCTTAAAAGATTAAGGACTTCGCAAACTGACATACTTATTACGTCAAATCGTTACACTGTGCGAATCTATAACCGAATTAAAGTAATTTTCATGTGGGTGCTCAACATTTGAAGACAAGGGTACTCAGTTTAATCAAATTTTTGTATGCAAGACTTATTAATGATCTGTTTCGATTAACCTTGAATAAATATTTTTGAATACTAAAGGAAATCGTTATTAAATGTATAGCAAGTTAAATTTTTCTGGGGCAACGATTTTGAATTGAAACTGCGTAATTTTTGCCATAACAATATTTTAAAACGTTTTTATATTTTAAACTTCGAAAATTTTTAATAACCTCCTTAAATTTTGTAAAATTCAAATAATAAGTAGCCACCCTCATTTTGGAGAGGGTAATACAATATTCTTGCTATACATTCTGTTCATCGAATTGTAGCGACTTTTGGCAAAAGTAAACAAATTAGCCTGGCACTTGGCACTTGGCACTACTTCTGCATGATTGACGCCAAAGCTATAACAAATGACGCTAATGTGACTAATGGTAAGTGAGAAATGAATTGCCGCGTTAGCGAGGAACCGATAAAAGTTGGTAATGTTGCTGATAAACAGCAAACCATTATGTTTATTTTTACTCTTATGTTTATTTTTACTCAGTTCTCACTAAACAGACTATAACTGACTAATTTTTCACTAATTTATTGTTTAATACATTATTGCTTGACTAATTTATTTACTAAAAATAAATAAAATTGAGTAGCAATTTTTTATGTTTTCTTTTACATGCGATTTTTTAACAGATCTTTAATACTTTTGTATTGTTAATTTCAAATTCGCAATCGATATCCCCTCCAAGCTCCAGTTTTTTTTAATGAAATTTTTATTGATCTTTGTCATTAACAAGTCATAATAGGGAAGAGTCCCTAGCTGCGTATGGTGACATTCTTGGGCATGAATTTTTATGTAATTTTAATCTAGATGATGTGCCATAACTCCCCTAGAAGTTTGACGCAACTTTTACGCGACCCCTTGTTATACTATATAGCGTTTTTATACTTGCACATCTTGGCCAAAGAAAAAAAATAGACTATATGTTTTCTCGAATTAGGCAATATCGAGTATTTGCATACATGCTACAAAAATATGCTCCCCAGTGCAATCAATAAATAAATTATCATAAATAAATAATAACGAATTAGAAGATAAACAAACATAGACTGCTTCGCAAGATATGCAGACGCTTTTGTAAATATATCTGCAGATTGCCGCAAATATTATCGATATACACCGAAGAGCCATTACATTATGACCACCCTGCTAATAACTTGTAGGACCACCTTTAGCCCTCAAAACTGCTAGCACCCGCAGTGGTATTGATTCTGATGCCGGTTGTTTTCAG
>NC_092205.1:30357322-30436839 GCF_043381705.1 Parasteatoda tepidariorum | reverse complement strand
GTATTCTTATAGAAGGATATACATTCATACAGAAATATTGTAACATATTTATTGAAAATAGTGATACTTAACTTTTATCATTATAGCTTGATTTGCAAAGGATTCAAAATTTTGCTCTTCTTAATTGTTAGAAATAAACAAACAAACAGAAAAACTTGGAACTATTAATAAATTCAAGAACTAAAAAGAAGAATTTAAAATTTGGCATTTCTTAAATATTAGAAATAAGCTCTAAGTCAGGAATGACTTGACATTCTTCAGTTATGTAATATGCCAAACAAAATGATGCTTGGAAATGTTGAAAATTTTGTTTAGTATCCTAATATTTTACTTCAAATAGTATGATTTGATATAATCATGTTGGGAAAATGCAAAAATCTGTTCTTAAATATCTTCTAACAACTTTTTTTCTAATTTTATTGCCCCAAAATGAATTGATTTTAAATCATAAGCAGTTAAACTCAAATTAAAATAAAGTTTTATCAATACTATGGGTTTTTGACAGTTTTCGACGTTTTTGACAGAGGGTTTTTTGACATGACGGTAAAAACCATGGTATAAACCGGTAAAAATCATCATGTGTCAAAAACTTGCCAACCCTGGTCCATTATAACAAAAAGGTTAAGAAACACTGTTATAGATGGAGGGTGGTCATAATGCAATGGCTCTTCAGTGTACATGCTCAAGCAAATATTTAGCAGACACACAAATTTAAATGTATAACAGCAAAATTACGAAAAAATTTTGTGCTACACATGCTCATTTGATTATGTTGTCAGATAATTTAATTGTCACGTAGTATGGAAGAGAAGGTAAATAAAGTAAATAAGCCACAAATAAGGAATGATATAATTACCTACGGGCCGCATGCGCTTGTCATATTTACTTTTATCAAGTAAATAATCTAAGATCTGTTTGTCGGAGAAGCCAAGAAACCTGAAAAATGAATTATTTAATTTTCAACATAACGTTTACAGAAATAGATGCTTGCTGCAAAACAAAAATATCTCTCTAGATCAGCGGTTTTGTTGTTTTTGGATGCGGAACCCTTAATAATCAACCATTTTTCGACAGTGCCTTGACAATAGAATTAAGATAAATAAAGACAATTCTAAATATATTAACAATTGAAACACTGTTTTCACTTTGAGGCTTTTTATATTTAAAACGAGAAAGGATTGGGTTTGCAGTCTCGAAGCTAATTTTTGGAGCTAAATCCACCTAATTTTTTATTTTTTTGTAATGCTATGAAATGAGAAATAAAAATAACCACTATAAACTTTAAAAACGGTTATTTGGGGAAACATATTTCTTTATTAACGAATTTAGTTATTTTATTTTGATTTGAAAAATGCAAGTTGAAATACAATTGCACTTTTTCATAAATGCACGTCCCTTTCATAATTGTTTAAATTCTTTTTAAAGAAATTGTCATTCCTCTCTTATTGATATTTTATTTTAAATGATTTTGTAAAGATAATTAAAATTATAAGTACATGATGGATTATTGATTGAATTTAGATATAATTTCAGATTTAAAAATGCTTATTAAAAAAAAACTACTTTAAAATGGTCTTTGGACCCTTTAACTCTCCCACGAAACCCTAAGGTTCCGCAAAACATCCTTTGAGAACCGTTGCTCTAAACCAGGGGTTTCCAACTTACATAAGGACGGGGGCCGCAATTAAAAACACTAGTCAAATGGCGGGCCGCAACTTTATCAAAATTTTATATAGGACTCTTTTATGTTTGAAGGAACATTAAATATTACTGTCAGATTTTTATTAGGTTGTACAAAACAAAAGTATTGAATTACAAATTAAAATAAGAAGTAGATTTTTAAAAATATTTAATTGCATATAAAGAAATTTTGGCTACAATAACTTTAATGTGCACCTATGTATATCAAACAATTAATGTGAAACAGATATCATAATTGTTAAGACATAAAACTTAAAATATTTAAAACCCATATAAATTTTCTACGACGATTGTCCTCAAAAAAAGGACAACTAATATATTTTGGTTCGCGGGTCACAAAAAAAGGCTTCGCGGCCGGATGAGGCCCGCGGGCCGCCAGTTGGAAACCACTGCTCTAAACCAAGGAATAAATGCTTAGCATAAAAATGGTAGAAAATTCTCGAATTAGTTGTGGACTTCTAAAATAATTTAAATACTGGTAAATATAAAGATTCCTTTAAATATTATTTTAATTTACGATTTAGGATATTAGAATAAAATAAAGATTTTGATTTGCTACGAGTGTAATCTGTGAAATAAAGCTCACTCCTAATTCTAACAACTTGTTTTCTTAGACAATTTGAGTAGGATTGTTAGAAACACAGTGAGCAGGGAAGAAAAGATGGATTCAATTTAATTAAGTTTAAATTCATAAATTATAAATTGTATATTTACACTCAACATATCAAAAATCTAGGAAACTTCAAAGTTTTGTTTACCACCAACTGAGCCGTGACAGTTGCGTTAATGGCCGCTTGGAGAGAAATAGCGTGAAATGTAGCATAAAATGGAGAAGAGCGGAATCATTCGAAGTTCTGAGTTTTATCTTCATTTTAATTTGAAAAATTTATAACCACACATTAATAATTCAAAATCTATGTTAAAAATATTTTTTTATTATCCTTTTTTCATGAGAATATAGATTGTTCTTTTCAAATTTATATTTCCCTGAATAAAAATTATTTAATTTGAATTCATTTTTTTGAATAGCACTTTTGAATAACATATATGTTACATACGTATACGTTAAAGTGTATAATTCAGTTATTTGATGGAATAACTAAGTATTTCATGAAGAGCTAGACAAGTAAGTTAAAGTATATAATATATGAAAAATTTCATACTTTACCTAGTTATTCAATGAAATAACTAATGATAGAACATTAAAGTGAAAAATAAAAAATTTCATAGTTATTTTATAAATCAATTGATCATAAGTAGCTAAAATCTCTCGAAAATACATTTTATCCCTATTGCAGATGATTAATTGATAAATGATAAGCATAAGTAACAAAAGTTAACATAAATACACAGTCAAAATTCTTCGTTAAAAAGCAACGGAATGTAGCATATGCACACACGTCATTGCCAAGCTGCTATAAGCGATTCAAAACTGACTAAAAGCAGCGTGTAAGCGAATTAACGATCAAGTAATCGTTATTCGATGGAATACCTAGTTAAATCGTGGAATTCAATAATTATATACACTAACTATAACTTTAACTGAAAAACGTATTTATTCTATGAAATAACGGATATCTCACTTTAATCATTACGTACTATAATGCAAACTTTTATTAAAATTTACACTAAATTAAGTAAAATTTAATTTACAATAGTTCATGAATTACATTATGAATGTAATAAATTTTAAACATTTACAAATGCTTTAACTTCTAGAAAATTTGAAACTTTTTTGAAATATTATTTTTTTTTGATCATTGAGTATGCGTCGTATTATATTTGCAGATGGCAATGATTATACTTTGATAGTTTAAAAATTAAATGAACACTTTAAAAACTTAAAAAATTCTTAATTGCGAACGAGGCAATTTTTTTTAAATATGATTATTTTTGCCCTTAGTTAATTTTAAGATATTTTAATTACATTTATGCATGAATTTCAAGTACAGAGGAAAAAAATTTAAAAAACAAAAATATCTTAGTTTTTTTTTGGATATTGTATTGTATGAAATATTTTTTAATGATGAAAAAAAACCCTTAATGATTTAGTTCTGTTAAAAGAATTTAATGCGCAATTTGTTGCACTTTTTAAATTTAAATTAATAAATTTTTAAAAATAAATGCTTCTTTATCCATAGAAAAATAGGACTGTGATCAATTATAATTATTTCTGAAAAAAATGTTCTTTCCAAACTTCTTAAATAATCAATCAATGTTAGCAATTATTTTCGACATTTGTTTTCTAAGCAAAACTGAATAGAAAAACAGAAGCTTTATTACGAGAGAGTGAAGTAATTAGATAATGCTTTCACTGCATTAAGAGCTGTCATTTTTAATGAAGCAGTTGCATTTGGTCTTAATTTATTAGATTCTTTTATTAATACTATCTAGATATTTTTTTTATGCTGGTAGTGCGTTCAGCGCCTGTCATTTGCACGATTTTAATAACAGGATATTTATTCCTAACATTTTAATTTAGGAAAAACATAAATCTAAATAAATCAAAATTTTTGCTGCGAAGTATATTATACTATTACGGAAGATTTCAAATAAAAACTGTATATTTAAAAATAATTTTTTTTTGGTCCGGTACATTCCTATAATCTTCGATAATAATAAACAATAATAAGTAATAAAACCCAACGCTAACATAATAACAATTAATTCTGTTAGCAGTGGGATGGTTTAAGGGTTAGGGTGCTTATCTTATACAATATTAAAATTTTCACTCTTAAATTACGGTAAAATAACTGCAGCAGTCTCACCATCCAATTAATCATGAAGTTCACGGTAAGAAGCACCTTTTGCCTTTACGGTTTTGAAACCCTTTATAACTAAATTGGTTATAAAACAAGGTTTTAAAACCTTGAAAACAAAATAATATAGTTTTTTTAAAATTTAAAGCTAGCGTAGTTTCAAAATAATAAAGAAAAAATAATTAATTCGATTTGTTCATCAGGAGCCGCAATGGCTCAGGGGATAGAGCGTTCGCCTTTCAATGAAGTGAGCCGAGTTCGAATCCCAGGATGACTGGTTGATACGAATTCCGCATCATGCTTGCACCGACTACAGTGCTGACGTGAAATATCCTCAGTAGTAGACTGATGACTGTTGAGTCCCCTTGTCGTTAGGCTAACCGTGGGAGATTTTCGTGGTCTTCATCTCCATGTAACGCATACGCTGGTTAGTTTCATCAAAAAGTCTTCCAAGAAGGCAAAATTTCTCCTAATACTTGATCTAGGAGTTCCCTTATTCGAAATTACTTGGAAGTCGTAAACGCAAAACTTGGGTCTGCCCTTCATCAACGATTATAAAATAAAATAAAATTTGTTCTGAATCATATTCGGCGAGGTATCAATTTTTACAGTGTCCTGATGTAACGCACTGCTGTATTTGACTGAAAACAATAAGAGTATAATATTCGTATGTTTACTGATGATCTTCGCACAAAAATTAGCAACGTCGGCTTTCTTAAGGGAATAAGTGAAGCCAAAATTTATTATTTTTTAAACTATAAGATGCTATAACTTTAACAAAAATCACTGTAAAGAGTTTAATTTTTTTAAACTTTAGTAACTTACTTGTTGTCTGAGGCTCCAATTTGAAAACTAGACGCCACCTGAATACCCATCACTGTCAGGACAAGAACTGCCCACATTTGGACCCCTGAGAGGATAAAAAAAAAAGAATAAATGTTTAGAAATGATTAGAGAACACATGATATTTACAAAACTTGCAACTGATCAATAAAATGCAAGCATCTACTAGATTGAAATAGAAAAAATGCAAAAAGAAGTGCAAATAAAGCATTAAAAAGCCTGAATTGAGCATAAATAAAGCTCAAATAAATGCACAGAAATAAACATACTATAGTTTTGGTTCTATAAAGAAGAACCTTCCTCCGTGCCTGAATGTTCAGTTCTTCCTAATAGAATCAAAATTATAGTATACTAATTTCTCTAAATTTACTCACGTTGTTTTACTTTATTTAGGCACAGCACAAAAATATATCCCATTCTCAATTGATATAGAAATACTATATCGTTAAATATTTTGTTCCACGAAATTATATGATTTTTAACTCAGAATTAATAAAATAAATGGATGTTTTGGAACTAAGAATATATTTGTTTGTACTTCCAAGAAAAATGAATGCAAAATAACTTGTTATGACAATGGCAAGAGATGTAAAAAATACAATTGAGTTTCATAAGAATTGACCCGTGCCTCCAAATTGGGTTACATCGAAAAAAATTTATATCAATTAAAAAGCGAAAATGTGAATATTCAGCCGTCTTATGAATCCATACTAAAGAAATCTTTACGAGCTATTGTTTCTAAATCTTTAGCTTTAGTTATGAAATTTCTAACAAAAGCAGTCTTCGGCTTTCATTTTTCCCCTTACAATTCTTAAATTTCATTAAAAAATTTATAAAGTAAAAAGTATCAAGCAGAAAAATGCATAATTGAGTACATTTATTTCATAATTGCACTTTTTTAAATTTTTCAACTATTTGTATAAAAATTAAATTAAATTTAACTTTGAAGTTATGAAGCTTAATGGTAGATTCATTTTTTAGTTCAATTTTAATTGATTTAAATCCTAATTGGTTACTTTGTTTTTGAAAGTTTTTTAAAAATATTTACAAGGAAATAAACTGAAATTTTTTTAGAATATATTTAAAGAAGAACTGTTTACTAAAGTTCGCGTCTTCTATTATTCATGATAACGTTTGATTAAGCTTTATTAAGAAAATGTATAACTTCTAATGAAGTTTTAAAGTCAATTCTTTTCAAAGAAAAGAGTTTATTTTATTTGAAAAATTTCATTTAGCTTATGAGTAAATGATAATAAACAACTATGTTCTTAGAAATCGTTCTCTAATATCACTAAAATTTGCTGTTATCACAAAACTCTACTAATTAATGATTTGAGCCGCGATGGCTCAGAGAATAGAGCTTTCGCCTTATATTGAGGTGAACTGGGTTCGAATCCCAGCGATGGCTGGTCGATACGAATTCGCATCCGGCTTGCACTGACTACATTGCTGACGTGAAATATCCTCAGTGGTAGACGGATCATGGGTTAGAGTCCCTCTGCAGTCAGCCTAACCGTGGGAGGTTCTCGTGGTCTTCCTCTCCATATAACGCAAATGCGGGTTAGTTCCATAAAAAAGTTCTCCACGAAGGCAAATTTCTGTCAATACTTGTTCCAATTGTTCCCTTGTCTTCTGGATCGGGAACAAAATTACAAAGGCTACGGAGTTGAACATTAGTAGTCGTAAACTCAAAAATTGGGTCGGCAGTTCAACGGCGGTTATAAAATATAATTAATGTTTTAAATTAATGGTTTTTAAACTGTCTTACTCAACAATATTCATTTGAAAGACATTTTTATTCAAATGGAGCAAGCCAAGCGTAAACAAATATATTGAAAAATTAATAAGGTTCATAATATGTTTTACAATGAAAATAATTTTAAAATGAAAACCAATACATATGAACTTATCTTTTTCATTTATTAAATAGACAGAGAAGCACGAAAATGCATGGATTTTTAACCATTTAATAACTTTTTACTTAATGTATGAGTAATGATGAAAAGTGAATGGAGTATAAATTGTTTCAAAAACGTTCATATATATTTCCATAAAAGATGATGGAAAGAGATTAAAAGCTCAACCAAGAAAGGCAAATCCTTTCTATAAAATTCTTTAACTAAAACCACAAGAATAATTTACTGGAAAGATTACGCACATTATTTGGTAATATTCTTGAAAGTTATTTGAGAGTTAATAACCTTAAAAGTCTTGGTAAATATTTTTTTGAAATGTTGATGCAACGTATTATCAGCTTACCTTAGAATGCATTAATGTGATACTTTAATTTTAATGATGATTTAATACTCCAGAAAGCTGTTCATATTTCTCCCTATGCGTGAGTTTAAGTTAATGATAGAAAATGCCAGAAAAGGAGAAACGTATTATAAATATATTTCATTAAAACTGCAATAAAGAGATAAGGAGGTTTTGAAGTACAGGAGTTAATTTTTAAAATGAATTATTTCAAGCTGAAAGACTTATTTTTTAATTAAAATTTTAACGTCTCATCTGCGTTTTGTATTCCTATTTAAGTTGTTTCAAATGAACAGCTAAGAAAATAAATTTCATATTTAAAAACAAAATTAAGTTTGTATATGTGAAATATATGTACAGAGCGAAAAAAAAGAGACCACCCTGAATAACTCTTGATCGGATCTTCATGTTCTAGAACACAATCTCAATGTTTCAAGAGGTTGATCTCAAATATGCTAATTAATTAGCGCAGACAATATTTTAAGTTACGAAATCAAACTGAAAAATGTACTTTCTCTGTATAAACATACCTTTTTTTAGACTGATTCCGTTTTCTGACCTCTAAAATATAAGGAGCGGCAGCAATCTGGTCAATGTGGTCTAAATTGTTTGGTCAAGAGAGCGATCCAAAGTTTGGACCTATTTTTTACGTATTTCGCCATGTCTCGAGAACTTTTTAAGTGAATAGAAAACTTTTTGCATACAATTATAAAATTCATTTATCCAAGAATAATTCCATTCAAAAAATAACCTTTAGTAAATAATTAATAATTTCTATCATTTAATTTAATAATAGTAAAAATAAATTTGAATTTTAAAGCATAAAATTTTTACTTCATTTTAAAGAATACCATTTTACGTGTAAAGTACAAAATTTGAGTGAAATCGGTCGATTAGTTTCTGATAATTTGAATTTTAAATTGAAAAAGGAATATTTATTGGGGTGGACCGTTTATTTTTTTGTGCACTGTGCGTTTAGAATAAAATAAAATTAGGTTACCCAAAATAGATGAAAAGTATCCTTTCTATGTAATGAGAGCGAAATGAAAATTGGAATATCAGAATAACTTCTTATCTAATCATCGGATTTTCAAGAAATGGTACTTAAGCGTGCTAATTAATTGATGCAGTTTTAATTTAAATTTATAATAAAAAGTATAAAAGCGCGCTTTTTCTAAATAAAATTGAACTATTTCAAGATATCTGGGTCAGCTGCAACCTGGGAATTTGGTAGTCAAAATTGTTTAATTAAAAATACGGACGAAAGTTTGGGTCACTTATTGTTAATTTCATTTTTTCCGTATTTCAATTTATCTCTGAAAATATTTTAAGTCAAACGAAAAAAATTTTGTACGCAGTTGTGCGATTCACTTATCTCTATTGAAAAAAATAATTTAAAAAATTCTTTTTCATTTTTTATTCTTCAATTTAATAATGGTTAAACATGTTTTGATACGGAAAACAAATTTGAAAAACAAACAATGTTTCATTTTAAACTATGTAACTTTAAATGGCGAAAACTGAAATTTGAACAAAATTGGTCTGATTGTTCCTGATGCAAGAAAATTTAAAAATATGACTTCTCTTTTGAAATTTCATTACTCAAAAACTGCTAACTAATGTCACTCAGGTTTAATTCAGTCTGTTGCTAATTCTGCCAAGAAAGTTTGCATTATTTCTAATTTCAATGGTGCAAAAAGTTACAATTTCGAAAATATGATCACAATACCTTAGTCAGGAGATGGGTAATTTTAAATTCTCTTTTTGCTTATTTACCGTATTTAAACTTTCAGAAGGATATGTCATGATGTGTCATTGCGGCGGGTACTATATAAAGCTTCCTAACTCTCCCTGGATTGAGGTGCACAATTGTAGTATTTAAAGTATCCTACTACTACCTTAAGGGATCTTGGTTTGAATTCGGCCGACAGCCAATGGAAATTTCTCTCACACATTTCTCTTTGCTTTTGAGACTATACATTTTTGCTCGATTTTGAGAAACAAATTTTTAAAGTGCATTTTTAAATAAGTAGATGAAAAAATCAAGATGTTTCACCAAACAACTTTATAATTCACCAAAAAGTTACACCAAATCTCATCTAATATTTAGCTAGATTTATTATATATATATATGTAACATAAAAAGCTTTTATTAATCTTTTTATGTTAGTTTCTTTGCTATAAAACAACTCCTACTTTATTCCTAATTAATTATTCTAAACGAAATACTTTCTCACACTTTTAAAAACCACATCCTGTTCTTAAATCTATTTTTGGCTGAAGTATGCATTTAATTAAGAGCAGGACATTTTTCCCTTTGCTCTTGTGTAGGAAACGTTCGATCTATTTCATAAACCAATAGCAACTACTAAGAGTTCCCTCTTTCTCTAAATTAAGACATTTTACGGATTTTACTGTGCAAGATTTTCCCTAACATATAACCAAGGAGCGCAACTTTTCATGTGCACTTTTACTCATTCTCATGACTCCTAGTGCACTTTAGCATCCAAATAGAGTCTCGGCGCTGCCATCTAATGTGGCAGAAACTAGACGTCCAAATTAACATGACCAACGGTATCTCACCCATTGTGGTGGTCCTGAAAGAGTGGATACCACCTCTGGAGAATGCACTAGATCTGCTCATCGGCAAGACTGATTGTGCAGCTCATTAGAAATAATAAATAATAAATAAATATATATATATATATATATATATATATAGGGCAGTTTAATATCTTTGGCTCATGTTTATAAAGAAAGACTAATTAAACAGTTAAACCCTAAGCAGAGGTCAGAGAAAGTGGTAAAAAATTACAAAATCAAAAACAGGTTAGTACTTTGAGGAGAGAAAATTGTAACTATAAAACTAACCATTTGGGAATTGTAACTATAAATATTCCACACGATATTCATGATATGCAAAAACAATATAAAAATTTAATTCCTTTACTTCACAATAGTTGCTTTTGCACTGTAATTATGTTCATTCTATCAGAATAATATAATGTCTGTTTCAAGCAATCAGCTTTAACAGAATACCAATATAATAGAAATCACAAAACTTATTAGCCAGCGCTAAAATTAACTGTTATCTCTCTCCTGCTAATAATGAATTTCTTTTACTATACTATATTATCTAGCAGATATGTGGCTCTTGGGAATTGATGTGGACAAATTTATTGACGTGGTCTTCAGACACAAAAGATTAAACACCCATAGGCAAGCACATCATGACTTATCTATTTAGCTTTGTTTCTTAATACGTATTTTATCCTTATCTTTACTACTTTTAAATGCGATGATTTAAAATATGTTAGTCCAATTTACTTGGAATTTTGTAAAAGCATTTTCAACATATCTGTCTAAGGACTTGTCAACTGATCAAACTTTTATTTAATATTTTGCAGCGAAATTTTTTAGAAAAAAGATAATTGTATTTTTAACCGTTTTTACTAAATGCGTTGAGAAACCAACAGTAAATTATTTAAACAAATTGTATGTTTAATGCATTGTCTTATATTATGATGATTTATATAAACACTATTGAGTGGACAAAATTAAAAAAAAGTAAATTGGAACGATTTAGGAGCTTTTTTTTCAAAAATAATTTTGAGGAATTTTGGCTATAATTAATTCATTCACGATTTGATTTTTTTCAAAGTTTTCGAATTTTGCTATCATCTTTTATGCACAGTATAAAGGTAAACAAAAATTTTTAAAAAAATCTAAAGTAATCCTTTTGCAATTTCGTCTCCAAAGGCATTTGGGAACCTTAATGGTTCAAAGAGACATTATAGGTTAAAAAAGTCGATTCAAATAGTCATTTTGTTAAAGCTCAAAATTTGTGATTAAAAGACATGTTATGATTAACAGTGTATAAAGAATTTTCAACAAAGGAAAGGGTATACTTTTTGCTATGTGGACTAAAAGAAGAAACAACGCGGATAAATTACAAACAAAAGTGCATAAATGGACATACTATTGTTTCATTTCTATAAGCAAGAACCTTTCTCTGTTTAGATGTTTATAGAACTGAAACTATATGTCCATTTATTTACTTTCATTTGTGATTTATTCGCGTTGTTTTATCCTTTAGTCTACATAGCACAAAGTATACCCTATCTTTTGTTGGATATTCTGGTGTAAACGGGTCTTTTGGGGAAAGTTTATTTTGTCTTATCTGATGAAGCTCACGCTTATTGAACTAAAACAATAGTTTGTCTATATTTACATACTTTTATTAGTGTTTTATTTACTTTGTTTTTTGATTTAGTTTATTAAGAATTTGTTTATTGCCACGTCATTGTATAAAAGTTTGTTTTTCTTCTGTGAACAGCTCTATGTCATTTTTAAACTTTCTAATTGTATTAAAATGCTAATTAAACCCTTTTCACTTTAAGCTCTTTTATTAGCAATTTTAAGTTGCATTTTATTCTTGCGAAAACTCCTCACTGAAATTTAGCAACATTCTTATAAAACCGAATCTATACCGCTGAAGAAAACATTGTTTCTTTCCCTTAAAATATATTTTAGGTTTCTTTCTTATTCACAAAGGTTTATTGAAATTTTTCTCCGATATATCGGTAACGGATAGATTCTTCCGCTCCAAAAAAAAATATTGACTCAATTTAGCAGTTCCCCATTGATCCCAGTTTTGAAACTTCCACGTTTTGGATTTATTTTTGCTATTTGTCTTAATCTCGAATGAAGACTTCATCTGCTGATTCTCTATCAGCAATAAAAATCTCACAATAAAGATCCTCACGTGTGAGAGACATGGGATGAACACTAGTGATGATTTCATTACTTTTACGACTGCCTCGTCCAGAAGAATACCATCATTTCTCTGGGCCATCCCTTGTAAACGGATTTTATTGTCTGCGAAAAAGGAAAAGCATTCCCTTTTTGGCGCCTACGGAATAATCCACCCTAGGTCACATTCTCACGTATGTATTCTGGATAAGTAAGACACCAGAAATTCAATGAAAAATGTGTATTCCAAATCCGTTCAGACTGTTAGAGTTTTCATTTTCAAGAGCAGTCTGTCCATCCGATTAAACATAAAGTTAATGGTTAGGAACATTTCTTTACCTTTATGGTTTTGAAGCCGTTTACAACTGGCATAGTTATAAAATCGTGAATGCAAAACTGTACGGCTTTGTAACCATTAACAACTGGCATAGTTTCTAAACAGTAAATATCGAACTCAACCGGTCATTGAAGCTCTCTGGGTACTGCGCAATTTTTACCATTATTAAAGATGACCCTAAACTATTAGGAATGATAGTTACATATCCTAATAGTTTAGGGTCATCCATTGAGGAGTGCAGGGCATTAGAAACTCTTCATGTACTGAAGGAATAGAAAGAAATATTGTGGTTTCAACGATAGGATTAAAACCTCTGTTCAACCGGTATTGAGATTAACCGATTAGCAGTCTCAGTTACAGTATGTTTCCAGCTGAGGGGGAAAATGGCTTGTATGACAGTATGATTCTCTGATTTTCGCGAATATCTGTTAGAATTTTCATTCTAAAATTATGGTAAAATAAGTTGCAGAAGGTTGCTCATCCAATTATTCAGTAAGTTTACAGTAAGTCAGTTTTTATGCTTACGGGTTTGATACCGTTTACAACAAGTATTGTTAAGAAACCTGTGAATACAAAACTATACGTTTTTTTTAACCATTTACAACTAGCATGAGTTCAAAATCGTAAAAAAGAAGTTTAATTGGACATAGGAGATAGTTCTTCAATTTATGCATGAAATAGAGTATCATATTCTAACAGTCCAGGATTACAAATTGGGGTGTGCAGGATGCTGGAAGCTCTTTATGTGTTCATAAGATTATAGGAAATATTATGGCGTCAATGCTGGGATTCGAACCTCGCTCTGTCGGTCATGAAATTGACAGATTGACACTCTCGGTTATAATATATACCCACCAACAGGGAACTAAGTGGCTTCATTATGTGGGTCTAGTTGGTGCTATAAGATTCTGGTTGTTAAACCATATTAAACATATGTTACAATACCATATGAAAACAATCATTAAACGTTTTTTTCCCACACTTGACAGATTGAATATCATCTTTTGTTATGGTTATTTAGCTGCTTTGGTTGCATGTGGTAAAATAACGGTTTAGTAAATTGTTATTTAACCATTTTTACCGAGAAATTTCTAACAGCGCAATATTTGAATTTATCGGGACTTAATTTGGCACTTTTAGGCATTACAGTTATTACAAAATGCAGGACTATATCATTTCATCCTATTTTTCAACTTCCGTGCCATAGGAGAATGAAGAGGGTAGAGCTGAGTTTAGATTTTAAAGTTTTGGTTTAGATCCAATATGGGGCAGCTTAAAGTTTTCCCTCTCATTCGAAGAGAGCTTTAATCACTATCTTGAATTTACCCTTTGACCTATTTTTTATACTTTTTTCCTTATTTCGTTCAATATAAGTGAAAAATATTATCGTTATCATTTTAATAATTCATGGTTGTAAAATACAGCATGAAGCACCTGAGTCTTTTTCTGCTCTAAATGTAAAAAGAATTCAAACTTCCAAATAATAACTTTTCAAATTTGCACTCTTTTAGATCTAAGAGAAACAGTCATTCATGTCTGATATTTACAAAATCAATTATTGTTAATTTGTGAGTGTGAAAAAAATATTCAAGCTACTTTTTTTGGATTTTATATTTCAGAACAAATATAATTCCGATATTCTAATAGAATTTTTTTCTAATAACTATATGACTGTTTCCATAATTAAAAAATACTAAAATATTTCTTTTCGCGTGTAATAGCGTCTGAAAAATATGTATGTGTAAAGGACACTGGTGTCCCATCTGGGTTAAAGGGTTAATAAGAGGATTGGGATGTCAAAGAGGAAAAATTTGAGTCAAGAGAGGTATTATTTCCTACGAAGAATAGAGAGAGCATCATTTATACGGTCAGGACAGAGGCCCATCCGATGGATCGAAAATCGGAATAATTGTACAACTTTAAAAAAACGGCTATGATACTGTTTTCGGTAACTTCCTTTAAATCTTAAGCCTGATAATTATAGTGCTAGTACATATTTTGAAATATTGCAAACTTGTGTTTACATGGAACAAGTGTGTACAGAAAAGGGGTACATCTTTCTAAGGACACCAAAGGACAAAAGAACGATTTTTCCATCCGATCTGGAAAATAAATATGGATTTTGGTGAATGAAAAAAAATTATGCGCGCATCTCGATGGATCTAGTTAATTAAACGATTTGGTTAATACACGAATTCGGTTTACAGAACGATCAGTTCAGTTAATTGAATAAATGTGTTCCACTTTTTTTCTTAAAATATATATCGCTAACGTCGCTAAGATTTTTCTGTAAATTTTTATTGTCTTTGGCGTTTAATATAAAAACATACGTTCAGTTTTTGCTTGTAAACATAAATTTTTAAGTAATTCTAAAATGTTGTTCGTAAATAAGAAATTAACATTAAGAACATGCACTTTAACGTCAAAATGTCACTTCAGTTTATTTTTTTTCCATCTAATGAAAATCACATAATTTATAAAAGGATAGAAATAACTCTTAAAGACATAACTCGGGTAAGAAAAATTGTTTTAGAAAACTTTACGAACGTGTTTTAAGTAATTCTTTTTTTTGCATTGGACAGTAAAAGGCAAAATGAAAATAATTTTTCTGTCAAGATTAGATGGCATCATTTCAAGTTTATCTTTACTTTTTTTTCGTCTTATTAACTAAATACGGAGCAAGTCACGATCTCATACCTTTTTAAATGGTATGGCATAGATTATATTAAACGAAAGTGACACTTATGGTTTATTTCAAGAAATCTTACGAGAGAGAGAGAAAGATTCTACCAACTGTTTAGTATAAAATTAAAATGGACATGTTAAGGGGGATATTGTTTTTTTATTTTATGGCGAACTTTTTGTTATCAGAATAGTTTAGAATTTACTTTAGAATAGTTTTCTGGATGAATGTTTGGATTATTTTGAGCGCAAAAGTGATATAAAACATTTAAACGCAATTTTAAGACAACTTTTGAATACTTTATTATTTAATTTATTTTTCTTGATGTAATCCATAATACAAAAAAAAATGTAAAAAAAGATATTATACACAGACAGTATTAAAAAAAAAAACTTTTTGACATTTTTATAAGTAAAAATTGTTTACAGTAGAAATGCATATTAGATCGTAAAATTGGAATTTTTTAAAATATATTTTTAAGCCTATTTAATGACCTCAAAATCTACCTCCCTTCTCATTTATAGGTTCTATGTTGATCTCCTATGGTAGGGTCTAGTTCAGGGTTAATGTTATTAGTTAGGTTTTTCAAAATATAAAACAAGTTATTTTTTTTATTCCCCCCCTGGACATGCATTTTCGAAGTTACGTCGATTTTAAACAATTTTCAAGCAATCTTCATCGGGCTATTACTGGCTCACTTGTGAATCTAATTGGGTTCCTATTAATTTTCTTGAAATTGTACCCTCATCTCAGAAGTGTCGTGTTTGATTTTAACGAATGCTTGCTTTAAAAATATTTCCCGCGTGCATTTTTAAATTTGTGATCCAATGTGATCCATTTAGTGATTCGATATTTGACCGTTTCCTTAGATTTTAGATTACCTGCATGTCCAATCGTGTATAGTGATTATGTTTGAATGCTACGGTAAAGTTGCTGGGGGTTCCCACCTTTAATTGGATACTTGCTATCGACGTCACACGTGGGTCAGTCAATCAGGTTCGACACACACGCGTGACGTCACATGCAGGTATCCAATTAAATCAGATCTGAAAATTGATTCAGCATGATAATATTAAATGCAATTCTAAAAACTGTAACGTTAATCCAAAAATTGATTCAGCGTGATAATAAACCCAAATCTTTAAAATTGCAACGTTAATGTACTATGCACAACTACCTGATTAAGCACAATCATGTGAATAGTTGCAAATTAAGCGCAATCGTGTGAATGCTTCAATAAGGGCAATAAATAAATGAAGCAATAAGTTAATCAATATTTATGATAAATTCTTAAGTACTAAATGTCCGATGAAAAATATTTAAATTTATCCAAATTGTAAGTGGAATTCATCTTAAAGCAAGTTTTTAAAGGCATCTAAATTGAGAATTAATGTGTCAAGTAAAGATGTTTAGAATTGTGCAAAGTAGCAGGCGTCAACATAACTAAAATGTGTATTGAGTATTCTCCAAAATAGGTTCTAAGCAGTATTCAGATTGGGTGTTACGATATCCAAATTTCATGTTGAACACTGCCTAAAATTGATTCCCATTCACTGGATCCAAAATGAGTCGCGAGATACCCAAAATAGGTACATAATGATAACACAAACAGACTTAGGTCATTATCCAATTTAGTATGAACCCAATTTGGGAAACCTCATACCTAACAGTCTTTCAATCTAAATTGTTTTTTTCCCCTACCCAATTTAAGTTTTTTCCCCAAATGGGTGCACAGTAATATTCAAGACAAGCATGGATCATGACCCAATTTAATATGAACAAAAAGTGGTAACCTCCTGCCTAAGAATCCCTCAACCCAAATTGGTAACCTCATACCTAAGAATCATACCATCCAAATTAGGTCTTTTTTCTTTTTTTTTCTCATTGATTTTTTTTAGTGCAAATATTATAATATTACAAGCATACTATTTACCTTACTTTTTAAAAGTATAACTTTACATCTGAGGATTTTATTTCTAGTTAGCTGGTAAAAAATAATGCTTAATGAAGTACATTTGATTATAAATAATACGAATTTAGTAATCATTAAATTTTACTTTAATTTTAAGATTTTAATTTAAACATATAACATTAAAAAGATTAAATATTTCATAAGGAACGTGATTTAATTGATAAGCGGAAGAAAATTTTTTCTTTTTTCTGAAATAGTTTTGTTACTTATAATACCTTGATTTATATAAATATTACAAACATCAATTATCCTTAGCCCTCAAAAGATAAATTAATATCTTAAAATAATATTACTAATTTAATCATAAGAAATCATCTTTAATAAAATAAACTTGTATGTAGTACACGCTATGCTTTAGATACAGTTTAATATTTTTATCAATAAATATAACGCAAGCATTTTTTATGAAATAATTTACCATGAATGGATTATACATTAAGTACCCATGTATGGAACTAGTTGCTATTTATCAGTGATAAATATTCTTGACATTTACGTAATCCAGAAAGGATAAGTTACACAAAAAATGGGACATTTTTATGTTTTCAACCGAAAAGACATTAATTCTGAATCGGAGATAAGTTAGGAGATGTTTTTCATTATTTTATAGTTGCTTAGCTCTTTTTCATGCAATTCACATGAAGTACTCAGACTTCGTTCGCAAAGAGTCTTATGCAAAAAACTAAAGGCTCTTTGCGAGAGAAAAACTAAAAAACGATCCATGATAAGAGAACTTGTTAGATCAACAGAAAGTGATTGATTAGTTAAGGCAGTTTATTTTATCAAAACAACTTAATTAAAAAGAATGAATGCATTAATTGATATCAAAACATTACGGTTCGGGGATGAATAGTTTCAAAAGATTAACTGAAGTTTCAAAGACATTAAGTTATTATTAAATTAACTTCGTGGAATTTTTATAATTATCATTCCTACAGAAGTACACTGGTGGACAAAATTAAGAGATGGAAGACATTTTCCCAAATATCTCAAAAAATACTGAATGTAAATAAATGAAATTTGGTATGGATATAGCTTATGTATATAGCTTATATAGCTTAATATATAGCTTAAGTATGCAAAAAAAAAATCAAAGTGCCATTCACTGGCAAGACCTATTGCCAATAAATCCAATGTAGTCTGAACTTAAGGATAAAAGATGACAATAAAAGTGAGGCTTGTACAGTGTGTGTTGCCTCTAGTATGGTGTATGGTCACCCCTGACAGACAGACAGCATGCACAACGAGTATGCATGCTGTTAATAAGGGAGTTAAGGAGGACTTGTGGAAGACCCTCCCATTCTTCCACCAGAGCAATTTTTAACTCCAGAATGGTTCTGGGGGGAGGTTGGCGCATCGCAATAGCTCTCCCAAGAGCATCCCAAGCATGTTCAATAGGATTCAGGTCAGGGGATTTGGCTGGCCAATCCATTCGTTGAATATCCTCGCTTTCCAGATACTCATCAACCATGAGAGCCCTATGTGGTTGCGCATTGTCGTCCATAAAAATGAACTCAGGGCCTACAGCGCAAAAGACGCACACGCTCTAGGACCTCCTGCCTGTATCTCTGGGCATTCACGGAACCATTGTCAAACACATGGAGCGGTGTGCGGGTATCTTGCATGTGCGAATGAATGTGCGTAAATGCATTCCATCTCTTAATTTTGTCCACCAGTGTAGGTAAAACAATTAATGAGTTGTATTAAAGTGAATTGTTTGACATATTTGTATTGAGTTGCCAAAACTATTATCTTATCATCTGAGCCGGCGTTCATAAATCTAAAAATGTTATAATTTATTCATGTAAAAATAACAAACAAATTTCGAAAAAATCATTTTTCTAAAACTGAATGAGAGGAAGTTGGAAATTTTACCTCGTCCACAATATTTTTCTGACTAGTTCGCTCTTGACAACCATTTCTCTAAACATAAGGTCTTTTTTTTTAAGAATAAAAAATTATCAAAACAGTCTTTATTGACATAAATTCCAACCATTTATTTGTAACTGACGGTAAAATAGTTTATAGAAATCGATGAAAGAAATATATTGATATAGATGAAGCATATTTTGCTCAAAACAATCTCCAAAACATTTGTGTTCAAAATTTATGTGACAAAACGTTTATTTCACATAAATAATTCATTTTCAGTGTATACCCTTTTTGTTACTTTAGTTATTAGTATTGATTAGTGTCTGATTTTTATTTTTGAAATTCCTTTTTAAACTTATTTATAATATGATGTCAATTTACGTTTTTATACGTAGTTGAGTATTAATATTTGTAAAATTCCCTCTATATTTTCCTTTAATGTAATCATTTTTGAGATAAATATGCTTTGAGCAATAAATATAAATTAAATTTTAAATTTAATAGTTATAACTTTTGTTAAAATCTTCAATTTGATTAAACTTCCGAAAATATATTATAATTAATTTTAGATTGGATATTACATTTCAAGAAAATTATATAACTTAATATGAGATAAATATAATATTTTATAGCATTAAATCTATTAAATTAAGTAGAATGAGATGGGCCGGGCATGTAGTGAGAATGAGCCCAAAACGAACAGCATTGAGAGTCTCTAATGCAACCCCCTCCAATAAAAGGCCAAGAGGAAGGCCCAAAAAGAGATGGAAGGACTGTGTGGATGAGGATTTTGCCATCCTAAAAGTAAAGAACTGGAAAACAATTGCTGGGAGAAGAGCAGAATGGGAAAAGCTTCTGACGAAGGCCCAGGCTCACAAAGGGCTGTCGTGCCAATGCTGCTGATGGTAATATTTTATATAATGAATGAATGAAAAAAAATCTTAAAGAGCACTGTTTATCTTTCATAAATAGCTTTTGTTTTAGGAATATGCTATTCTTGTTTTAAATATCTAGCTCAAAATTGGGTGATTCTCCGAAAACCTAACAATGTCATGTCCATACAAAATACCACAAGATTTTCTTAAGATAGAAAAATGTTATTTTTTATACTTTTAAGACATAATTTTTTCATATATACAAAAAAAAAATTATTTATATTTTCCTGAATTGTTTTAAAGTTCGCCTATAAATCACCCTACTGGCCTGTACAAAACTTTTTCTTAAACTTATTTCATTTACTTAAAATTTTACACTAACATATTTAATTTAAGTAGCGTTAGTATAAACTAGTATATATATATTTGAATGCATAAAATAATACTTAATGCATAAAATAATCCGTTCAATTATTTAACTCCCCAAGGTGTATTAATTGAAAGTTTGTCAAACTTATTAATGTCACTCTTTTGACGCAGAGAATTTTCTATTATTTTAGAAAAGAATAGAAAAATTTTAGTCTTTCGTCTTCAAAATTGTTCATACCCACCATTCTGTTGTATCGATTAAGTGCTTTGAGGATGTAATTCATCTAAGTTTCTTATCATAACTTGGAAATTCTAAATTGAGGTATGTAACAGATTTGGTTTTGAGATAAATCGATAATTTCTGATATGTGCTGTTTATAAATAGGATGATTTAGCAAATTAAGGTGATTTTTGTATCAAACAATTTACAAAAAGATTTATATCCTATGTAAAGAAATATATATTCAATGGCACATATATTACTAACTGGTTGTTTGCATATTAACTTAATTAGATGTTCAATATATTAAAACATAATGAAAAACGCATTAAAACGCGAAAAATATCTAAAGTGTACTGATGACTCAAAATGACAAACAGGAAATAAATTAATGAACGCGACGAAAAACACAATTTAAAAAAGCAGAATATACTCACTAAAAAATACAAAAATTAAATGAATTAGAAAACAAATACAATTTAAGAAGCGAAATGTGGTAAGTAACAAATAAAATTACGATATACAAAGTACATAAAAAATGCAATTCGTTTGGCTTCTCTATAAATGTCGCCTATTATTTAGCTATTAACGATCGTATGGCTGCCCTCCGTCAACAATTTCTATTGAGTAGAAACGAAATACGATAGTAAAGGATTACAACTACAACATATTTTCAGGAGGTGTCATATTAAAATGCACTTCCCTTAGTTTTATTTTTTGTGAGAATGAATATATTCTTGAAATAATTCTTTATGTTTAACAATTATACATTTTATAATTCTATACAAATTCATTTCATTAACATCAAATTAACTAAAAGTAACTTGCTTGCCATTTAAAAGAATTGCATGCAATCAAAAAATATATTCTCGTAAACTGTAACTATTTTTATATTAGTAAATACCTCGCCTTTCATTCTAACCAAACATGTTTGTAGACGAAGCAGAATAAATCTTCAGTGTAAGAGTTGTATACAAGAAGGGATTCAATATAATCAGATTATATAAAGCGTTCCTTCTCTGTAAAAGGTATTTTGGGAATAGGATTAATTTCCTTGTGGCGAGTGTTGTAGTAATTAAATCGTAAGTCTTTTGGAAAAGCTTCAGATTGAAAATGAGTTGAACAACCACTATATAGTCTCTGATTGAAGTTAAGGAATGAATGCAGTATTATGCCAGAAATAGAGGAAGAAATTAAAACCTTTTATATACGGCAAACGCTATACTTTTAAATGGCAAATTTTTTATATATATTAGCGTCAATGCATGAAGAAATGGTGGCTTTTTTAGAATTCTTAGTTTTTGTATAGAATGCATAGGTATTCTATAGAATGATAAATGTTCTTTAGATAAAGCATGTAATATGAGAATTATTATATACTTTGCATATTCATTGTATAGAATGCTTCAATTTTTTTTCTCCATTCAACAGAAAACCTTAGATTTTAGGACATTCTTCTTTAATAAGCTTTTTTACCGAATTTTACAGAATTGCTAATATTTCTAGTCCATAAAAATATGTTTTGCATAAAAATAACGATATTCAGCAATACATATCTTTCTTTAGTAAGATTGTTTTATAGTATCGCATTACTTGCAAGAGTTCTTTCATTGTCAAGTAAAATACTGTGGTATATTAAAAAGGGTTTTGATTTAATTGATATATTATTGCAAAACACATAATTGATAATATTAACAATTTTTAATGATAACCAAAATGATAATAAAATTATATACAAGTATATATAAATGATTGTTACTTTTTTTAACAATACTTGGCTTAGAATTACGTGTAAGTATTCTGCCATGCAAATGAAAAAAAAGGACCTCACAGTAGATTTTGAGAAAAGTGGCTTGACAACTGTTTTCTTTCTATTGCTAATGCTGTGAACACTAAAATAGAATTTCAAAAAACAAAATTTAATTTGAAAAAAAAAATCTTTTGCAATAAAAAAGTAGCTTATTATACAGAAATGCTAAATATATAAGAATCTCAATTTTGAATTTGTTGTCATTTACGTTGATTTTTCTTTTGCACGGCAGTATTACTTCCACGTAACTATTTAGTTGGTTACAACTTTTATGTTTTATGCAGGATAAAATAAACAAAAATAGATAAATTGAAAAAGGTACAAACATTAAACTAAAACAAATAATTTGAGATCCAAATGATTGGATTTTATTTATTTGTCTATATATTATTTCAAGATTCTTTTCATACTTTTTGTAGTTCCCACAAATAAATACTTTATATTGTGCCATGCTTTCGAGCATATGCTGATTTTCTGATTTTATTTTGCTTTCTATCACTGATAAAAATTCCGGATTAAATGACGGCATAAAGTAGCGGCACTTTGGATGTGTTATCCGTAATTTTGCTGTAAAATCCATTTTTACCGCAAATAGTAAACCGTAATTTTTACATTAATTATTTAATTAGGGATTTTACTGTAATTATTACTATAAAAATTACGGTATATCAGATTAATTGTTCCATAACATTTTCCGGAAAAAAAGGATTTTATTGTATAAAGTATAGGTACCCTGAGTGCCGTCACTTTTTACTGTAATTTGAATCAGAATTTTTTTTATAGTGCTGCCGTAACAATATAGCGAAATTGTACTACGTGACATAATAACATAAAAAGTTTCTCTAAAAGTTGTTTTGGACAACTTATGAAGATCTTAGCACAACATTCAATAATCATACACAAATTTTATTTATTTCAGTGATCAAAAGAGAAGATGAACAGCTAGTCAGGTTATAAAGGGTTGGATCTATTTTATAGCAGTATTATTAGTACTTTACGTCGCACGAGAGCTGTGCTCAATGGGCGGTTATCGACCACCTGGAAAACTTCTCTGAGGATGATCCGAAGACACGTTACCACAATTTTAAACCGTTGCAAAGGGAAGGCACTTTGCGGTCAAACAGTTTAACAAGACCACTGCCAACGATGTTTAACATCGGTGTTTTACTGAAAATCGTGTTTTTAAGATCAGTCTATTGTGGGTTCTATTTCATTATAAAAGATAAATTCGGTTCTTGATTCATCAACTTACATGATGGTTAAACGTGACATGTTTCACTGTATTAGGTGGATAGATTTATCTTGTAAAGAGTTTAACAAATATAACCAACAGAACCTGAGTGGTTTAGATGTTAGAGAGATCTCCTATTAAAGAAGCGTGACTCAAGTTCTAATCCCGATGATGGCTTGTTGATTCATACTGATGATTAACCATATAAAGCTAAAGACAAAGGGCACTTACTGTCAAAGTTTATCATAATAAAACTTCCGGATTACCACATACGATTCATTTTTACGCCCAAGCTGGAATAGTTCAAATGATAAAGGGTTCTCCTAAAGAAGCGTGACTTAAGTTCGAATCCCGATGATGTGCTGTCGATTTGTACTGATTATTAACTATATAAAGCTACGCACAGGTGGAACTTACTGTTAAAATTCATCATAAAAAGACTTCCAGATTACCACCTGCAATCAATTCATTTTTACGTCTAAGCTGGAATAGTTAAGTTATTGCAGGTATCACCTGTCAAAGAGTAGTGGACCAAGTTCAAATCCCGATGAATGTTTATCAATTCGTACAGATGATTAACCATATGAAGCTTGGAACAGGTGGCACTTAAAGTTAAAATTCAGCATAATAAGACTATTGGATTACCACCTAAAATTTATTTATATCTCTTATAATTTATGACGTAATATTAATTTCCATAAATCAATTTATGGTACATGACCTTTCAGAATTTATATTCAGAAAAATCTTATGATTCGTAAAATTACGATTAAATTTTACTATTAAATTTTACTTTACTAAGTTTTGTAATTGCAAAACTATCTAGAATATCAACTCTGACTCTTTGTATATCTTTTCTATATCAATGTACATAGTGAAAGCGGTGATATACGCAAGAAGTTATGAAAATTCCGAACCGGTTCTAAATTCTACTCTCAGTTAACCATTTATATTGCTCCCTGCTAACGCCGAACAAGGTGGCTATATTCGAGAGGTAAAAGGATCAAGGTTTATAACCGCCTTTCACTCAGGCTAAACATAGAAAGTTTTCGAGGTTTTCCTCTCTACGTAACGTAAAAGTGGATTAGCTTCGTCCGAAAGTCTTTAAGAAAGATAAATCCAAGAGTTTCCTTGTTTACCGGGTTGTGCTCAAAGCTATTAGGTTAACTAGTAGTAAATTCATAGTAGCAAATCCGATATGAATGAATAACGCTGGTGATGAAATCAAAGGAAATATAACAAATATATTTGTATAACTTCTTCTTCTTCCTGGGCACTACAGCCTATGACAGGCCAAGGTCATTCCAATAAGTTTTTGCCATCTTGATGTATTCTGTGCTATGGCCTTCCAGATAGTTATTCCTATTATTTGCATAAATATTTGAATATTTATAATTAGAATAATAAAATATATACTTAATTTTCTTTTTAAATTCCAATTTCGATGATCAAAATTATTTTATAAAAAGTGGCGAAAACGAAACACTGTAAGAATGCAAACCTCTTTCTTTTCACTATCTGTTTCAACATCTTACATAAAATATCGTTTGCAATGTTTTAACTTCATTTTCTGCAAAATAACATACAAAAATGAAGTTAAATAGTTTTGAAAGTTTGTGTATTTTTATTTTATTTTATTTATTTAGTTATTGAATTTTGCACAAGGTGTTCTTTTTTGCGATGGAAACATTTCTGGCAATAACTTTAAAGGTTAATCTTAAATCTTTATTTTGGCACAAAAAGAGAAACCGTCTTTTTCTTTTCTTTCACAGTAAAGAGTAAAAATAGAGAAAATTATAAAAAACCGAACTAATCTTTCTGACTTCATCAGTTTGCCAGTGTTTTGCTATCATAGTTTTATGAGTTTTATGACTGAAGCATACACCAAAAAGTAATTGTTCTTTTTTATATTCATTATGGACTAAAAAATCTCGTTATTAGAAAAAAACTTAATTATATTTTTAAAGGAGACATATTTTAATTCAATAGCGGGAAAATGTTTGGGGGAGATTTCAGAGAACGTACTAATTTCTTTAATAAGAATGCAAACATCTTTTTTAAAAAATTCGAAAAGTGTTTAATGAAAAAAAATTCAACAATTTTAGTTTTGTATGTTTAGGATCCCCCCCCCCCAATTTATTTTGTTTTTTGAGATTTGAGATTTGCCACTAAAAATATAACGAGTCCAATGATGAAATATAGCGAGTAAGAAGATGAACAATCCTAAAGATATTTTATTATCCTTCACAACTAAAAGAAGTTTTATAAAAATCTTTTTTTTTCCAACTTTTATTTCCCAAAACCTGAAAAAGAATCTCATGAACAACTATAATAATTTAATTTAACGCAATGAGGTTGTCTATTCATGGTGAAAGAAATTCTGGTTAAATTATTGTATTGTGTGTTAATGACATTTCTGGTAAAACAAAACCATAATTCTGGTTTTAAAAAAAACTAAAATATACGACATTTAAATCTTTATTTGGTATTTTTTCAGTTTATGTGGTAACAGCTTACCGAGAATTCTGGTTTTCAAAATTATAGTTCTTATAACCACACATTGCGTGAAAAATACAAAACCGAAATTTAAGTTATACCGAATAAATGGTTTTCATACCCTGCTCTGAGGTATCATGATAAAATTAGTAAATCTTACCTCATATACAATGAGGTAAGATTAGGTATCATGATAAAATATGGTTCTTATAACCACACATTTAGTAAAAAATACAAAACCGAAATTTAAGTTTTCCCGAAAAAATGTTTTACACACCCTGCTCTAAGGTATCATGATAAAATTAGTAAATCTTACCTCATATGCAAAATTTTTTTACACATTATAAAACCATATTCTTTTGGTAATTTTAAGAAAATCATTAACAAAGGGCTTCGATAAAAAAGTAATGAGCTTTTCTGTGTTTCCATAAAGCCAGAAAAACAGAAAATTTTATCATATTCTGTTATTGACCATACTTTGTTTCTCAGCGTACTATAGCTTATATACTATCATTCTTTATAGGCAAGTAAAAATCTATAAAACAAAAAAAAAGATGTTTCTTTCATTATTATTTACAAGGCTTACTATGACTATTGATTTCGTTTCATTTACCTTTGTTTTTTCTTCTAAAAGTGGATAATTTCAACCGAAACAATTACGGTTGAATACAATGGCTAAACTAAAGCAACTCTTTGTTAATAAAAAATATGACTATAATAGTTTTATATAAAAAAATTGTTAAAAATAAAATTAATGGACTTCCTGAACTTAAAAAATCACTCGAAATTTGAAAGGAATGTTAACTACGGAATCCAGATAATGTTATGTCAAAAAAGTATGGCCGAAACTACCAGAATATGGCAAAATTTAGCATGTCTTTGATTCCATTGGATCACCTAAAAGATGAGTAATTCTTATCGATGTACTTTGGAAATGTGTTTGGTAAAATTAATTAAAAAGAATAAAGTTTTATAATGCATGATAAAATTCTGTAAATGTTGCAAAATTTGGATATTTTCGGTATCATTAAATGATTTATTCGATAAAATTCACTTTTCAGTTTTCTATTTTTCACTAAATATGTGGTAATAAGAACTTTAATTTTAAATACCAAAATTTTCGTTAAAATCAGAATTACCAATGAAATGCATTAAATACCGTATATTTTAGTCTCATTAATCAAAATTATGGTTTTTGTTTTTACCGGAAATGTCATTAACAGTAATTAACAGTGAATTTAATGGTAATTTTACCAGAATTTCTTTATCAGTGTGTGACTCAACAAGAAGGTATCATTGAGAAATAATTTCACTTCAAAATGAGACTTATATCATTTTAACAGTAAATAGGAGAGGGTTTTCGTCCCTTTCGAATAAAGTTTTTGCATGTTAATAAAATTTTAAACATTAACGTTAAGAGTTACAACTGGCAACATCTAATCTTAACTTTTGACATGAATTTAAGCGCAATCCTGTAAAATAAAGATCTCGACAGAAATAAATCATGTAAGAAATAAAAATCTCTAAAATAAGTAAACGAGTATATTCATTTCAAAATAAATAGATTTGTTTCAAAAGCGAAAACATGATCATTTCATTTCTGATACATTGCATGTTTTTAAATTGGTACCGTTTCATTTCGTCATAATTTATTATAAATATAAACCTAAAAGACATTTTCAATAACCTTTCGATATACTTGAATTGAATTTAAAAACGTATTCCATTCCCTTAAATCTTCGGAATTAAATTTTGTGACATTTCATTCAAATAGGAAAGGTGATGCGCGGAAGAATACAGCTCGGAGAATTCGTCCTTATTTGTAAACTAACATGGCGGCAACGTTGAAAATGGCAAACGAGTTAAATGTCGATCTGATGGCATTCTTTAGTCGTGAAATACAACTTAAATCGAGATTTGGTATGAAAGAAAGCGCAGTATATATATATATATANTACGCTTATGTTTGACATGTTTTGGGATGATCCCATTTAAAGCATTTCAGTAAACCCTTTCCATGTGGTCAAGTTCATGGTTAGAATTTTAGTCATTGTATGAAGAATCGGTAAATAAGAAATCGTCTTTCCTGGGAAAGAACGTATAAAGAAACATTTGCATTTTAAATCGGTGGTTGTTTATGTTTCGCGAAGAAATAAACGTCAGGAAGGATAAATCCTTTGGCGCTTTTATTTTTGTTTCTGAAATTTATTATTTTTGCGTCTGAATTATGTGTCCATATATATATACATATGTACTTTACAGTACATATGTATACATATATACATATGTACTTTATATAATCAGATTTTGTTTTTGCATACTTGATTGTTATGAAATAATTAGTTTTGAACTTATTACAGTTTGCGCTTAACGATGCTTTTTCAAGAAACTACTTCTGTTATGATTTAATCTAGCCAAAAACCTCATTTAATTATATTCGACAAGCAGCTCACTAAATTAAAAAAGCATATTTTATTCCCTTAGCATATTTTATTCCCTTCCCTTTATCCCCAAACAGAACTGGTTATGTGAGAAAGAATACAGCTCTGAGAATCCGTCTTCATTTTTAAACAAACATGGCGGCTAGGTAGAAAATGGTAATCGAGTTAAATGCCGATCAGAAGACATTCTTTTAGTCATGAAATAAAATCGAGTTTGAAGGTAAAGGCCGTAATTTATTTAATATAATTAGATTTTCACTTGGAATATTTGATTGTTATAAACAAGTAAATTTTGAATTTATAATAGTTTGCCCTAAACGATGTTTTTTGTAGAAATCATTTCTGTTTTTCTTTAATTAATAAATTCTTCCAGTCAAAAACCTCATTTAAGTTTATTTATCAAGCCGTTCACCAAATTTTGTTACATAATTTGAACCAAAAATATAAAATACTGCTTATATTTATTTCCTTTAAAATATTTTTATTTCAGTTGATTGTAAAAACAAGTGTTCCATAATTTTAAAATATTTCTTTTAATTTCCTTTCCCCCCTTTAAAAGATTTATAATAAAATAATAAGAAGCTAGCTATAGATGCCGTTTAATTTTAGCTTAATAATGCTTATTCTCTCTTATTTGTTTCTACAATTTTTCCCTTTTGTTTTTGTGTGTTATGATTTGAAAATTATTTTATTAATTATCATTTAAGGTAAACATATATTTAATTATTGATATTTTACTTTTCTAGAATGAAGATAAAGTTTCAATATATTTACGTTTTTATCAGAAAAAGGAATGTTGCAAATATATAATTTATCTTTTCCAATTTTTTTTAAAAATTCAATCATAAAAATTACAAAACATTCCTACAATACAATATTTCTTACATTCCATTTTCCTTGAAACTTAAAGAAGAGCGATTAGGGAAGTTTAACTGATTTTTAATTAATTGTATTTAACCACCGTTATTGTACACTGTAACGAACTCCGGATCAAATTACAGATACATCATCCATAAAATTCATTTTATCGTGAAATCCATATTTTCCTTAAAATATTACTTAATTAAAAACTTCATTTGCTTAAAAAATATACAAACTGGCAATAGCAGTCGAGCTCTCAAAAATAGGAGCCCATTTTCAAGACTTGGCAGACTTGAATGAGAAGGGAAAAAAGTGATAACGAAAAATGGAAAAATAATTCAGAATTTTGTTTGTTTGTCAGAATCCATCATTAGTTAGAAAAGAGGAAGAACAAAAAACTGATGGTTTGATTTTGTGGCCAAATTTAACGAGTGATTGAGGCTGGTAGTAGGTTGTTCTGTTTTAATCTTCAAGAGTAGTCCTTGGTCTAACCCGACCTGTAAATATGATGATGATTATTTACTCTAAATTTAGCAGTATTTTTAAACAGGCTTGATCAAATCATCATATATTATCCTGCTGACCAAATCATGATATATTATCCTGCTGACCAAATCATCATACATTATCCTGTGTTCAAACGATGGTAGAAATCATATTTTAAAACAAAAATTGGTTTATTCTTAAACCCTAGGTTGCAGAACTTTGGAAAGATATTGTATTGTATGATGAATTACAGTTTTGATGAAATTAAACTAAAATAAAGAGACTTAGCACCTTAACTTTAAATCCCATCCGTTCACGCACTTTAGAGGCAGTGTTTTTTAAGGAATAAGGCCGGTTTTGGTGGCATTAGTCATTTTTGGTTTTGCTGAAATTTTCAAGAACACGTTTTTTCCCCCACAAAACGAAAAAAAAAACTTTACGTTTTGTTTCTTTAAAACTAAAAGTTGTCAGGCATTTTGCAAAGCATTAATTTGTTATTATTTTTCAAAGAATTAATTTGCAATGTAATCTTTTTTTTAAACGTTATTAAATCTAAATTAACATCAAACACATCAAAGAAGATCTTAAGAGAAAATGAATGAGAACACAAAATATCTTTTTAGGACAAAAGCAAATTTGGATCCAATGCATTCCTTTTTTTTTATACTTAAGTTAGACATACGTAGCCACTTTCGAAAACTTTGTCGAAACATTTTCATCAAAACTGAGTGAGTTTTAATGTCTAACATCAAAAACAAGTTTATTCTCAAATGAAAAAGAGACAAAAACAGGTTTAAAACTATCTAATGCATATACCCTAATGTATTTCACGAAACTGTCACTGCAAATTTTATTTTAAAAACTACTGCTTACTAGGTTCCATAATGTCACGAACCATTCATGTCGACTTTATGCCTTTTTTTTAATCTTCTTTTTGACTAAGTTCCAAACAAAACTTCTGTAATTTTCTTGAGGGTCTAATTATTGTTTTGAGCGAATTTTGATCTGAAATAAGCAGCGCTCACTACAATTTTCCATAGGACAGTTTAAAAAAAAAGGACAGGAAAGATCAGAGAAAGGAAGAAGAACTCGATTTATCTTCTCTTCTTTGACGAGAAAGAAATCCGGGGGAAAAAAAGTAAAGAACAATAAAAGAAAAGAAGTCTTCAAGAGTGAAAAGAAGATCTGGCAAAAGATCAATTCTCTTCTTATCGTGATGCTCAGAATTCGGTAAACGCCACAGTGGGAATGGGGCCAAAAAGACTGGAGAGGCGATTTGTCTTATGTATTATTATTCGAGTCCATTGGCGATTTTTTTCTTTCGTATTATGAATGTTTTTTTACGCTTATGTTTGACATGTTTTGGGATGATCCCATTTAAAGCATTTCAGTAAACCCTTTCCATGTGGTCAAGTTCATGGTTAGAATTTTAGTCATCGTATGAAGAATCGGTAAATAAGAAATCGTCTTTCCTGGGAAAGAACGTATAAAGAAACATTTGCATTTTAAATCGGTGGTTGTTTATGTTTCGCGAAGAAATAAACGTCAGGAAGGATAAATCCTTTGGCGCTTTTATTTTTGTTTCTGAAATTTATTATTTTTGCGTCTGAATTATGTGTCCATACACACATGCAAAGTTTGTAAATTATAGGTATACGCTAAAATTTTTAGCTTTATTGATGATATGGTGATATTTATTTGTTTATGTTTGATTTTTCTTTGGTTCTAGGCCATATTATCTGGCAATTTTCTGGCAATTCGTTGAAATATTTTCCCATACATTGGAAGATTAAGTGCGACTAGTTTACAGTGCGATAAAAAAAAAGATTCATCCTGAATAACTTTTGATCTAATTATTCGATTTTCACTTACTAGGACTCATTCTTAATGGTTTGAGGGTGTGACTTCAAGTATGGTAATTAGCTAATGTAGATTATATTATAAATTTTGAAATCAGTCACTAAAGCGCACTTTCTCTGAATAAAACTATGTTTTCGTTCGATGGATTCGGATTTCTGACCCTCAAACTATAGAAGATATTCGTAATTTGGGAATGATGATCCCAATAGTTTGGTTAAGAGAGCGGTCGAAAGCTTGGATCACTTAATGATAATCTTACATTTTGCGTATTTCGCCCTATCTCCACAACTTTTTAAGTGAATTGAAACATTTTTGCACGCAATTGTGAAACTCATTGATCCAAAGATAATTCCTGACTAAAAATTATTTTAATAGTTATTTGTAATTTTTCCTTTTTTCATTTAACAATAGTCGAAAAAAAATTTGAACTGTGAGATGTACGAATTCTTACATTATTTTAGAGAATGCAATTTTACATGGCAAAATACCAAATTTGAATGAAATCGGGTGAATAGTTCCTGAGAAATCTATTTCTTAGGACTCGCTAAAAAAATAAATTTAATATTATTGAAAATTTTATTTGTTTTTACTATTAAAATATTATTTATTTTTATTTTTAATGGATAATGCTGACTTTCGGATAAATAGCAAACATTGTGCAAGCTGAAGTTTATTTAAATACAATTGTTTCCTTCCTAATCAACATGATAATTTTTCCAACCCAAGAGTTTCCCCTTCCATGTTCTAGCATGTAAAAGCAACTTTTTTTTCCCTTTAAAGAGGCTCAAAACGGTGAAACTTTTCTTTTTGTTGTTGACTAAATGTGTACTTCGGAACGGAGTCTCCTTTCGGAAACAGCTTAAATACTAGTTAGACAATGAATTTATAGCTTTTTTTATTGTTTTTAATTGAATTTACGAAACCTCTTTAGTCGTTAGGTTACTCCTTTAATTCTATAAAATGCTTGAATTTTTAAAATGATGTTTAAGTTTTGATGAAATCAAAAGTATGTAAACATTTTTCTAGACATCTTAGGAAAAATTATTTAATTTAATGTTACGATTTTACATGAGTTATGATTCAAGTATTTTGACTTCCCTCTATTTTTCTGGAATTTAAATTTATTTCTATGTTGAATGTTATTCATATTTATATGTTTGACAATCGTAATTATTTCTTTTTAACTAAGAGAAGAATAAATATGTATAACTTTATTTCTCATGATTGCTACATATATTTAATTATAAATGTAGTGTTCTTTGTTCATAGTAGAATTTATCATAGAAAAGAATTAATGGAAAAGTTGAAAGAAATAAACATAAAATACGACAGAGACATACGCTGTTAAAATTTTAATTTTAAAATTATGGTAAAATAACTGGCAGCTGTCTGTCCATCCGATTAACTGTAAAAATTACGGTAGAGACAATTTTTTTCTTTTAAGGTTTAGAAAACATTTACAAAAAGTACAGTTATAAAACCATGAATACAAAACTATACAGTTTTTTAACCATTTACAACTAGCATTTTTTATAAAAGTAAAAAATAATTAATTATTTAGCTAGGAGCTCGGCTTTTCGTAAGGTAATAGGCATTGGAGAGTGCCGGACACTGGAAATTCTTCATTTGTGGTAGGGAATGGAGGAAATATTGTGGTGTCAACACTAGGACTCGAACTCCAGTTCTGCCTGTCATGAGATTGACAGCTAAGCCGCTCGGCCATGAGATGTACTCAGTTGCAAAGAATAAAGTAGCTGCATTAGGTGGTTCTAGTTGGTGAGATAAGATTCTGGTTGTTTAACCGTATTAGGTGAAAGTAGTTAATAAACAGTTTTTCTCAAACTTAACAGTTTGATTACCATTTTATTTATGGTTATTTGACTGTTTTGATTAAATATGGTAAAATAACCATCAACTGAATTGTTATTTAACCGTTTTTTCCGAGAAATTTCTAACAGTGTGGAGTTATCCGGGAGAAGAAGGATTTTTTACAAATTTGTCTAAAAACCTTATTAAATATAATTTTTAACTCGCAAAGAAATTTTTTTAATAATAATTTGGGCGCTTTACTGCATTCTCGTTTATATGCGGATTTAAAAAGTTGTTTAGTTTTTCGATAAAACTTTTAAAAAAAAGGTTGTTTTTGTTTACTACATGGGGCTAGTATGGACAATATTTATAGTTTTACTAGTTAATGGTGATTGAAGTGCGGTAACTATTTTCTTTAAATTTGAGAATTGTTTATTTTTCATGATTATACATCTTTTTTTTTTCAGAATTGAACATAATATCTTAATCGACAAACAATTTCCCCTCTACCAACATAATGCACTCATCTTTTTTTCTCTAAAACAATAGAGAAAAAAAATTGACTTGCGCAAAGTTATCAGCACTATACACTTTTATTGATTCAGTGTTGTCAAGAAGTTTCAAACTATTTATATCGTTATCATATCATTGAGATTTTTTAAAAAAAGACTAATGTTGGTAACTTATTAATGAGAAAATCTACTTAAAACATGTGTACACTAGCCCGACGAAGAAATTCGTTTGCTTATGCCTAATGTCTTAACAAAAACAATACAGAGAAAAAATTAATACAGTCAGACTTCTATTTAACGAACTTCCATTTTACGAATTTCTCTATTTTACGAATATTTTCGAGGAACCAAGAACATTTTGGAAATTTCTTCGTAAAATAACTTACATATAGCGAAGTAAATTTTCTATTTTATGAACTTTTCTTTGAGATCCACTTTCCTTATTTTCCAAAATATTTCNCAAAATATTTCTTAACATTTCAAACTTGTTAACGCATTTTATGGGGGAAATGACCTTGAATTAATTTTCGAAGCCACTGCTTTATGAAATGTATTACTGTTTTCTCTAAAATTTATCTTAAAGAAAGCAGCAATTTCTCTTTACCTTTTTGTTTGCATTTCAAATGAAAAACTCAGTTTAAATTAACGGATTTTATCCGTAGTAATTAAACTTAAGAGCGCATGTGGTAATATTGTATGCTTGAAATTACTTTTATAATAAATGCAGCCATAATTTTATGCATAAATTTAGCCTTTAGCTGAAAATGCGCATAGCATGATAGTGTAACACTGGATAATATTTTGCTCTATTCTTGCTTTCCATGCTGATTTCTTTTATGGTTAAGATTTATAAAATGAAGAGTGGATACTAGTTTACAAGATAAAATTGCATTAATTGCTATTTTAATTATGTCTAGTGTTTATGAATTTAAAACCTGTTTTGTGTTGTACAAGTATTTTAAAAGGGGATTTTCTCTTTAACGAACTTTCCATATAACGAACATATTATCTGGATTTAGTGACTTCTTTAAATAGAGGTTTGACTGTATTTACAAATTTGTACTAAAGTATTCACAGCATGATTAAACAACTGCAAATGGAAGTGTAAACTAGTGTTGCCAATTAACAATATCTCACAGAAAAGTCTTGCTTAAAAATAAAATAAGTTATACAAGTAGTGCACTTTTGCCTCGTGTCCACACTATCCCCCTCTCCCATTCCTTGTTCAGTATCTATTTTTAAGAATCAGAGCATGAGTTAAATCGTTTCCTTTTAGAGGGCTCAACTGCAAGAAGGGTGGAAAGAGACTTTAAAATAAATTGTTGTGATGACACCTAACAGTGGGACTTCTTTAAGTATAATTCACTCACGATTAAAACTTTTTTATTTTAAATTTTGATAATCATACTTAAAATCATTGATTTTAAAAGAGAATTTCCTTGATTTCATTGATTTTAAAAAATTTCATGTCATGTAAAATATTTCGATAATTTTAAAATGAAACAGTCAAAAAAAATTATTACAATTCAGCTTATTCCTGAATTTATATACAAAATTAACTACTACTAAAAATATTGCAAAAACTCCTATTTTATTTTTAAAAATAATTTTTATAATACAAGTTTCAGAGGGACACTGTTAGACATATTTCGGAAAAAAATGGTTCAATAATCATTTATTTAATTGTTATTTTATGATCTTTAAACAAAAGCATCAAATAACCGTAAATAAGATGGAAATCAAACTTTTAATTGTGAGACAAACCGTTTATTAATTGCTTTGTTTTTAATACGATTAAATAATTAGAATTTTATCGCAACAACTAGGCCCATCTAATGAAGCTATTTAGCTCCTTGCAGCTGTGTACATATTATAGCCGAAGGGCTAATCTGTCAATTTCGTGACCGACAGAGGGAAGTTTGAGTCCCAGCGTTGGCACCAATCTATTTTTTTCATTTCCTTCAACACATGAACTTTCTATTATCCTGCTCTCCCCAATTTGTGATCCTGTACTACTAGAATACGATACTCTCATTCACGCATCGATGACATCATCATTAAGCTGCTTAACACCAGACCTAATGAAAAGCTCCAAAGTCCAGTTAAATTTCTTTATTACGGTTTTGAAACCATGCTAGTTGTAAATGGTTATAGAAACCGCAAAATTTTGTTTTTATTGTTTCTTAACCTTACTAGTTGTAAACGGTTTCAAAACCTTTAAAGTAAAAAATGTTCTTTACCGTAAACTTTACGGTTAATTGGATGGAAAGACTGTTGCCGTAATTTTAGAATGAAAATTTCAACAGTGTATGGTGAAGAAGATAAAGACTAAAAATAGCATTTAAGAGGTTTAAACTTCTGATCATTCCACTATTTGATGTATTGGGAATAAATTTTCCAGATTGTAGACATCCCTTCTCTATTTTAAGGGATACGATTCTGAATATATATATAAAAAAAGAGATGTTTTTTTAGAGAAAATACATTTTTGTGTAGAATTTTTGTAGAAGTTTAAATTATTGTTGGCTATTATTAATTAGTTCGCAGAGAAGCAATTTTTGGTAAACTTACTACACTGTATAGTCATGTCATTTCTAGTTTAAAAAATATATAATTCTGGTTTTACGGTATAAAAACAATACGGTATACGGTATAAATATACGGTATGAAAACCATTTCTTTGGTAATTTTCCTGCTAATATGGTAACAGTTTGACGGAAATTCCAGGTTTTTAAATTACAGTTCTTATTACCTCACATTTAGTAATAACATAACTGAAAAGTTAATTTAACCGAATAAATGATTTTTATGCCGTACTTCAAAGTAGCGTGATAAAATTATCAAATTTTACCACATTTACCAAATTTTATCAAGCATTATAAAATCATATTTTATTGTTAATTTTACTAAAACCAATACCAAAACGCATCGATTAAAATTACTGAGATTGTTGGTCCTCCCATAGAGGCAGAAACACAGTAAATTTTACCATGTTCTGGTAGTTTTGGCCATACTTTTTTTCTCAATGTGCATTTAAGATCGAAAGATTATATTTTTGTCTTAAAATATGAAATTCAGATACAGAAATGCTAAAGGTGATTCAGTCTTTTTTATTTTTCCATCGATAAATGTGATACATATATTTAATGATGCAGCTTTTTATTCATACAGTTTTTTATTCATGCAGTTTTGTATTCACACAGTCTTTTACTTATTGGGAAATTTATAAAGTCTGAAGAATGTAATATTTCGGTTAATATTCCTTGCGGCATATATGCATAAAAATGATATATTATGCGTCCAAAAAGCACTTTTTTCCTTGAAATCTCAAAAGAGGATGTTTGTGAAGACAAAAGCTTTTTAAATGAAATTTTAGGCGAGTTCTTATATTTTCTTAGAAAGTTTCATGCACATAATCTTATATTTTGAAAAGAAAATCCCTTGCTGTCTTCTTAGTTTAGTAAGGAATCTCCATTTTTATAACGCTTAATATACTCACAATATTTTAATTTTTTTTAAAAAAAAAACATTTTTCTTTTGCTTCTGGAAAATATAATAAGGTCTGCAATAGTAAATTGAATTTACTTTTTCTAACTGAAAAATTAAAAAATTAAATTAATAAAATCTGGTAAATTTCTAATTCTTGATATTATTAATTTGAAAAACTTTTTTTTCCTTAGTATTAATTAATTAATGATTAGGGTCTCATAAACATTGGAAAGTTGGTAAACAATCAAAAAGTGTGAACTTTATTATCCGCAAATTTGTTTTCAAGTTGTTTTTTAGCCAAGGAGAAAAGTTAATTTAGATGTTTCTAAACAGCAGCTTCAAATATTTAAATTTTATTCAGTTATAAATTTTCATTTTTATAGCTTTTCTAAATATATTACTATATCGTGTCATTCTAATAAATACACTTTGCATTTTTCTTTTTCAGCAACTTCTAATTATTTATATTGTTTCTTAAAAAAATAAAATGCTGACAGCAGTTTGCGAAACAATTTTGTTAATTTAATTAAAGAAAACAATAAAAAATATTGTGGCATTTTGTTCCTTTTTCTTACCGCGTATTAGGATTAGAATCAGCAGCAGACTGTAATAAGACATTCTGTAATAAGTTTTCTTTTTTTTTTAAATATTTTATTAAGTGTTTTTCTCTTATACATCATCGCTGAGAAGTCTGAAACGGCAAATAATGTGTTCCTACGATAAGTACTTCCCGAATGAAAGCAAAGTTTAAATCACATGGGAAATTCTTGGAAGTAAAAATAAGAAGAAAATGCAGGAAAAAAAAAGCATTAAAGGAGCATAAACGAAGAGTGAAACATTTTTTTAGAGAATGACATAGTTTTTTCTCTTTTTATATTTTCTTTTAAAAATTATTGCAGGAGATACATAGAAAAAAATATATGCTAAGAGTCAATTTAAATTTCTTGAAGATCTTATGATCTCGGAAAGATCGCAAGAGTTATTTTAAGATATTGAAGATCTTATGAGTTAGTTTATTAGTCAATTTCTGTATTTAATAAAAGAGTAATTAAAAATACTAATGTCAGGAAATATTTAAAATTCCTCATCTCCACAAGGCATAGCTTTACTGTTGAACAATTACGAGGGTTGTATTACAAACTAAAAAACTCAGCGGCGCGACAGCCCTAGAGGGCCAAGGGCTCTGGGGTGCAGAAGCAGATGTTCCGGTCAAGTGGTATTATCAAGTGGCCGAACCCCCAGTGTTTAGTTCCCAAGCATGCTTGGTACTCATTTATCGACACACTGAAAGGCTGAGTCAACCTTGCCCGGCCCGAGGATCGAACCAGGAACCTGTGGTACGACAGTGCGAGGCGCTACCGCTCAGCCACCGGGCTTCACGAGGATTACATTAATATTATAAAATTAAAAATAGTGAAAAAGTGGTAGCAAAATGCTTTAATTTTTAAGCAATTTTCGTAAGAGTTTATGACGAATGTTCTAATTTCTTGAAATTAGCGTGAATAAAATTAAATATCACAAAATTATTATTGATGGAACTTTAATGTGCAAATTAAAATTAAGTTGTTGATATACAGTATACTCTCGATATCTCAAAGTTTAACGGACGCTAAAAAAATTTCAAGATAGCGAGCTTTCAAGATAAGAAGTTTAAAACTAAATATTTTCTAAAAAGTAGAAAAATGTATTCTAAAACATAACTCTAAAAAATGGAGTCATGAAACATAAGAATAACTTACTACTATAAAATATGCATGTAATGATGATAGTTGATTATAAGTCTAAATACAACAATGATAATTTTATTTATGACAAAAATAATTATGCATTAAATAGAAAAGAATTGGTTTACAATGAATTTACATTGTGATTTTGTGAAAAAATTCATTTTCAATTTCGAAAAAAACTTGACATAGCAAGGTTTTGAGAAGAAACCCTTCGACATAGGATATTAAACTTTATTTAGATTAAGAAAATAAAGCTTTCAAAATGAATCCTTTTTTTCTGTAACTATTAAATTTTTATGTTTGAAATAATTCTGAAGTGTTGGAAAATTATTGAGAGGTATATGTGTCCCCCTAGCCAAATGTATTAACTCTGCATCTATGTAAAGCAGTGTTTCCCAAACTTATGGTTTTTGTGTACCCTTTTTAAATTTTTCGTAAAGCTGTGTACCGCTAATAAAAAAATGAATGTATTTTTTTTTTAAATATATATATTTTTCTTTTTTGGTACTAAGTTTTGTTAATAAGTTTATTTGCATCAGTGAGAAGGATGATATTGTCTTTGCTGAAATAAAAGCTGCTGTGACAAAAAAAATGCTCAAAAGTTAAAAATCACAACTAGCTGTTGACACCTCCAATTATTAACTAATAACTCTGCAAAAAATAGCTAATAGAAAAATACGTAAACGTAGATTTTCATGGCTAGCGTTGTTTTCAATTTTGTTTTTGAAATTTTCGTTTGTTGCAAAGTATTTTGCATAAGAGCGCGTACCCCCGCTAAACTGTTCATGTACCCCTGGGGGTACACGTACCACACTTTGGGAAACACTGATGTAAAAGAGCAACCTTAAATACGGCAGGTTGCATAAAATATTTTAAAAAGTCTCCTAGAGATAAAAGCGTTATTTTTTTTTTGGCGAAACCATTAAAAAATGGCGTAAAAAAATTATCCTTGCCTTGGAGGTGATAAAAATCTTGCTCTATCGGATTGTGGGCAAGTATGCACGATGCGTAGCAATTGATCTTTTTTTTTAATGATGCTTCTATTTTTTTTAGTCACATAGTCTATTTTCAGTCTACTTTTTTTAGTCTATTTTTTTTAGTCACTCTAAAGTAAATGTCAAAATTAAAAATAATGTTAGTAAAAAATTTACAAAGAAATATTTCATGAACCAAAATTGATTTCAGGAAATATTTTTATTTGTAATAAAAATTAACTTTTCAATTTCTAAATTTGAACTCTCAACTTTTCAATTTGAAAAGAATCCGTCCGTTAGGTAAAAAATATGACAATATTTCTGATTAAATTTTTGTTAAAAAAATATCGAATTGCACTGAATTAAACCTTTTCGTTCGAAGTAGTAAAAAAATTATTAATATTATCCTACTTTAACTAAAAATTATTATTATTATTATTTTACATTTCGAAAGTTACAGGTACAAAATTTTTTATGTGCTTTCTAATAGGAATATTATTTTTCTAAACTGAGTCCCATTCAATGAGTCATCAAACAAAACAAAAAAAGAAACATTTTGTAATTTTAAGTACAAATAAAATGCTGTAAATCCACTCAGCATTTAATTTAAAGATTTAAGAAGAAAATAAATAAAAATTAGGTTTAAAGATTCTAGAAAAAAATTAATTAAAATTGCAACATTAATGCGGTTAAAAATGCGACATAATCTTCTTATAAAATAATGTATCCAAATAATAATAAATTGTATAAATAAAATAATTTGAAGCTCAATATGAAATTGGGCGCTAAAGTTCTTTAAAAAACACAGTTCATGAAAAATTCATTTCATGGACTTATATTGTATTATGCANTTTTGTACTTCTAATAAAAAAATGAATGTATTTTTTTAAAAATATATTTATTTTTATTTTTTGGTACTAAGTTTTGTTAATAAGTTTATTTGCATCAGTGAGAAGGATGATATTGTTTTTGCAGAGATAACAGCTGCTGATCACAACTGGCTGTTGACACCTCTAATTATTAACTATTAACTCTGCAAAAAATCGCCAATAGAAAAATACGTAATAGTAGATTTTCAATGGCTAGCGTTGTTTTCAAAATTTTTTTTTTGAAATTTTCGTTTGCTGCAAGGTATTTTGCATAAGAGCGCGTACCCCCGCTAAACTGTTCCTGTACTCCTGGGGGTACACGTACCACACTATGGGAAACACTGATGTAAAAGAGCAACCTTAAATACGACGGTTGCATAAAATATTTTAAAAAGTCTCCTAGAGATAAAAAGCGTTTTTTTTTTTTTTTTTTTTTTTTTTGGCGAAACCATTAAAAAATGGTGTATCGTTGCCTTGGAGGTGATAAAAATCTTGCTCTATCGGATTGTGGGCAAGTATGCACGATGCGTAGCAATTGATCTCTTTTTTAATGATGCTTCTATTTTTTTTAAGTCTCTTTTCTAAAGTAAGAGTCAAAATTAAAAATGAAGTGTTAGTAAAAAATTTCCAAAGAAATATTTCATGAACCAAAATTGATTTTAGGAAATATTTTTACTTGTAATAAAAATTAACTTTTCAATTTCTCAAAAATTTGAAAAGAATCCGTCCGTTGGATAAAAAATATGACAATATTTCTGATTACATTTTTGTTATAAAAATATCGAATTGCACTGAATTAATCCTTTTCGTTTCGAAGTAGTAAAAAAATTATAAATATTATCCTACTTTAACTAAAAATTATTATTATTATTATTTTAGATTTCGAAAATTACAGGTACAAAATTTTTACATGTGCTTTTCAATAGGAATATAATTTTTCTAAACTGATTCTCATTCAATGAGTCACCAAAACAAAACAAAAAAAACATTTTTAAATTTTAAGTGCAAATAAAATGCTCTAAATCCGCTCAGCATTTAATTTAAAGATTTCAGAAAAAAATAAATAAAAATTACAACATTAATGCGGTTAAAAATACGATAAAACGTCTTCTTATAAAATAATATATCCAAATAATCATAAATTGTATAAATAAAATAATTTGAAGCTCAATATGAAATTGGACTTTCAAGTTCTTTAAAAAACGCAATTCATGAAAAATTCATCTCATGTATTTGTATTGTATAACGCATTTTAACAAATTTGAAGTGAAAAATGCCTTCTGACAATTTCATTGTTCTAATTCACTTTTTCTTTTTAATTGTCTACAAGCAAGTAATTTATTTCTGAATTACCACTCTGTCTAACATTTGAATACAGTATTATTTTTAACTTGAAACTCAGCCAAATGAAAAGATAAATACAAAAAATAATCACAATCCTTCATTTAGTTCCACATAAACAACCACAAAGAAGCCTATAAAAATTCCTTTTTTAACGCTATACGAATATTTTAAACAAACATATAAATATTCGCCGCAAGTAAGTTACTGAGGTTTTTATTTTAATTTATTACCGCCGTTGAACAGTCAACACAATTCTGAGTTTACGACTATCAATGTTCAACTCCGAAGATTTGTCATTTTCAACCCAATATAGAAGAGAAGGGAACTCCTGAATTAAGTATTAAAAGAAATTTGCCTTTGCGAGCTTTTTGAGGGAACTAACCTGTATCTGCATTACATGGAGAGGAAAACTACGAAACCTTCTACGGTTAGCCCAATGGCAAGAGAATTCAAAACCCTTGACCAGTCTACCAATATTTTACGTCACCACTGTGGTCGAAAAGAGCTGGGTGTAAAATTAGTATCGACCAGTCATCGCTGGGATTCGAACTTGGATCACTTCATTCGTTTAATCAAATAATACCAAACATGAATCAAACGGGCTAATACTTTATAAGTTTATTTATTTATTTTTAAGGAGGAAACGAATGGTCCTCCAGTGGGTGCCAGCCCATTGTGGTGTTTGGGCAATGAGCAGGCAGATTTACTTGCCAAAAAAGGTGCCAATTTGTTACAACAACCGAATACGGTAACTTCCTTTTGGAAAATCAAACTGTTCCTTAAAAATTTATGTAAAACCAACTTATTGCGAGACCTTCAGACTAGCACAGCTTTGAAAATTTGGAGAAATGCAAGCTCTTCTTTAATTCCCGACAAACCATGACGTGATGCAGTTGCGGCCTTCCGCTTATATACAGGCCACGTTTGTCTTTCTGCTCACTTATACCGCATAGGCCTTTCCACCACGCCTTTTTGTCCACTTTGTAAATCTGGAGAGAAATTGGGCTGGGACCACCTGCTTCTATGTGGGGCCATTCATGGACACACTGTGTCCTCAAGATATTGGGAAGCAAGAGAACTTTTAAATGACTTCGGTCTTCTTTCTTTGTTATCCTACGTATATTTGTAATAGTTATTTATTTCATCTTTCTATTTGTACCTTTTTGCCTTGCCATTGGAAATAAAAAGTTAATTAATTTACTTATTTTGTAAAATATATTATTTTTGCATTGCACTTATTATGAAGCTTTAAAACTTCAAAACTCTTTTGATGAACTCGAATTTTATCTCATTCAATTCAGTATAAAAGTCTCATCGGAAAATGTACCTCATATATATAGATAGCCCATAAATGGCAAAATAAAAAGTGCACAAAGATATGTCAAAAATCGTACTTTTTATGCACAAAAGTGCTCTCAATTTTGGAACTATTCATTGCTTGTTACCACCTGATTGACGAAGTGAATGCTCAATCCCCTGAGTCGCCATTGCTGAAGTAACTGAGCTTGTAAGAGAACGTGTAAAAAAAAACTGACTGAAAATGGAGTTGAATTCTTCAATTGCTAATGAGGTGAGTTTTCTAATGAGGCTGCTCAAGTTCAAATCCCACGATGTCTGATTGATACGTATCCTGTTGTCTCTAAGCAAGAGGGTCGGAACTCGGTTTTCTATTCTATTAAGTTTGGTTTTCTATTTTATTAAGTTTCAAAAGCTTTTTTACAGTTCTATAATCCAGCTAAACAATTTCAGACAGTTAAATAATAAACTAGGTGAACTGGCGAGAGACTTTTAACTGTGTCGGTTTGAATGTTTTTTGTTTACTTCATAAGTAGGGAAGCAGGGAGGGTGGTTCAACCGGCCCTATTACGAAACAAACTCTGCTTTGTGTGCGTTTAAAAAAAGGGAAAACCCCTTCTCAAGCATTAGAACTTACTTTTATTTATATACAGAGCAAAGATGAAGCCTTTATGAGGAAAATATTTACGCTTTGGTTAGCAGTTAATTTAGCTGAGTAACAAATTTAAAATTTCACTAGTTGTCCATTCGAGTATTTAATATATTTTTAGGGTGGTTCAATCATGTTTACTAAAATCAGCATACTACTCTTGGCTTGCATAGACTCCAGCGCAAAATATCCCTGTTGGTAAACGGATCATGGGAGAGAGTTCTCTTGCCGTATGGTTAACCGTTGGCGGTTGATGAATGACAATAAATGACAAATGAATGACAGTCAAATTCAAACTATTTTGATGCAGACTTCTGTGAAGAAATTTGTTTTTCAATGTACAACTCATAAGTTTCGCAGATTAGTCTTAAAGTTATCAGACTAAGGAGTTGAACATTGGCTACCGCTGACCTTATATAGATCGACTGAATGAGAAATCTATTCAATAACAATTTTCGTTGTAAAATTTGAAAATTTCAGAAATTGAAAGTGTGGAGTTTTTTTTTTCAATAAAAAAGAATGAGCAGCGGTGACTCAGGGGAAAGAGCGTTCGCTTCCCAGTGTGGTGACCCAGGTTCGACCCAGATGACTGGCTGATAAAAATTCTATTCCCGGCTCGCACCGATCACAGTGCTGAAGTAACATATTCTCCGTGGTAGACATTCATGGGTTTGAATCCCCTGACCGCCTGGCTAATCGTGAGGGTTTTCGTGGCTTTCCTCACTATTTAACGCAAATATGGTTTAGTTCCATCAAAAAGTCCTCCACGAAGGCTAGTTTGTCCCAATACTTGATCTAGGAGTTCGCTTGTCTTCTAGGTTGAGCTCAAAATTTCAAGGCTGCGGAGTTGAACATTGATAGTCGTAAACTCTAAATTAGGTTGGCTGTTCAACGTCAGTTATAAAATAAAATAGAAAAGATTAAAGCTGATTAACTTTGGGTGAACAGACACTCTCCTTCATTTAGGCACCTAGGTTTAAATATCGGCAATTTCTGGTTACACCAGCTCTAGTATTGATGTTAAATGTACCCATATGTAAACGGATCATGAGTTAGAATGTTTTTGAGATTAGGCGTGAGATTTTAGTGAATTTCCTTTCAATTAGAGAGAATTTCAGTTAGTTTTACATAAAATGTAATGGTGACTTCGTTTAATTACTTTACTCTGGAATTCTCTTGCCTTTTGGGTTTTGGCCAAAACTACAAAGGCTAAGAAGATGAACAAGATGTCCAAAAATCCAATATGGTGTCCACAAATTTAATATGGATTGGATTTTTAATGCCGAGGAAAAGCTGATTTCATTTTTATGCTTTAGCAATGTTTACAAATCCGTTTCTTAAAGACAACAACCATTAATAATTCTATATATGTATATAATGAGTCATTCAAAAGATTTTAAAATTCTGTTATGAATAAACAAAAAGAACTAATGTTACATCCTACTAATGTTTAAAAAATAAAAAATAGCCTTGAACAAACATAATTTTGAAAGGAATTTTACTCAATTAAGAAGCTTTTAACAACGAAAATGTATTTATAACCGTATTAAACTGTTTTAAGCAATTGCTCCATAATCAATAATTTCTCTTAAATTCAGCATTTACTCATTTAATTATACGTTTCGTCGTATTTTTGGGAGACACACCCTGGAAATAGCAAAATGGAACATTGGCGATGCTCTCTGGTAAAAGCTTTAATCCCCCTTCCCCCATTAACTAACATTCGTTCGTGTTTCTCTCGCTGGACCCTCTGCGACAAAAGCATTAATCAGGAAAATGTAGCCTTTTCTAGATTAACTTTCAAAAACTTTTATTTGCTTTAGCATCTTGCATTGCAAATTACGCTCGGAGAGCACTGGAGCACAAAAGAATAATCTCTGCCCGTGCACGCCATTTTCAGTTTTTTTAATTTTACTTTTTGAACACATTTTTTAGTCGAACATTTTTGAATAGAGAGTAAGATAAAAGCGTGAATGTACTTCTTTCATTTCAATTCTAGAATTCATTCTCAGTTGCAACTTATATTCTGTTTGAGTTTAGATTAATTTTTTTTTCTCTGATAAAAAGTTTCTATTGTAAGATGGGAGAAAAAATAGGACGTGAAAAATAAAAATTAAGTCAATGAATAGTCAGTAAATATATAACGTATGTAAAGAAATATTTTTGGAAACTCAGAAATTCAAATCAAAGTATGGATTTAAATAATAAAGAGAATATGAATGTATTAGGTAAAATCAAATTTGAAGTTTATTTAAATGTCTAGTTCAACACTTTTCGAAAATATGATTAAAGTTCTCATTTGAATAATGATAGTAGTATAAAAGTAGTACTGGTAAAGTTACAATGCAAAGCCTTTTGAAATATTTCATTGAATTTATATTTTGAAGCATGAAATAAAAATCTTCTAAAATATACATATGTTAATAAGTAATCAATGAATCGAAACTCTACCAATAGCCTGGCACACATAAATCATTGGTTGAAAAAAATATATAATTATATTTTCCGCAACTGTGAGGATACATTTATTATTACTTTGCTATGAATAACTAGTACTTCAGTTCTGAATATATAAACACATTTCCAAGGTTAAAAATAGAAAAAAAAAGAATTAAAATTTTTTTTAAAAAAAGCTTCTGCACTCATATTCAGAAGACTCCGTGACCTAATTTTGGATTTTAAGACTGATAGGTTAAAAATCCCTACTTAAAATCAGAAAAGTAAAAAGTGAGGATGTTAAGTTAGGTTAAGGTTATATAAAAAGAAACAATAAGTAAATCTCATGTGAAAACCACAGCACACGAAATAAAGTTGTTGTTGTAGCTCATTTACGTCGCACTAGAGCTGCACAATGGGCTATTGGCGACGGTCTGGGAAACATCTCTGAGGAGGATCCGAAGACATGCCATCACAATTTTGTTCCTCTGCAGAGGTGATGGCACCCCTGCTTCGGTAGTCAGACAACCTGCACGTGAAGTTGAGCACTTTACGGTAGAACAGTTTAGCGAGGACCAATACCGCACACCCTCGGTCTCTACGCAGACTAATTCAAGTGGTCACCCACTTGTGGTCACCGCAACCAGTGATGCTTGACTTCGATGATCTGCTGGGAACCGTGTCTTAACGATCACTTCACTGTGAGACCATGAAATGAAACTGAGAAGTCAACTTTAATAGTCCCGTTACTAGACATTATCAATATATTTTTCGCAAAATATCCATAATCTATTCAACATGAAGCAAAAATATTTTTTCAGTTATATTCGAATGTACGCAAGGTGCATTTTTATACAAATAGCAAGTACTTCAGTGCTGAATTAACAAATGTTCAAGGATTAAAATACAGAAAAAGAAATTAAAAAAAAATTATTTTTCAAGGAACTTCCGCATCCAGATTCAGAAGACTTAATAACCTAAAATTGAAATGAAACTGATAAGTTAGAAATCTTCAAACACAAAGTTCAAAAAGTTCAGTAAAGGCTATAAAAAGAAACAATAAGTAAATCTCTTGTTAATGCCACACCCCTTAAAGCTGAGAAGTCGATTGAATTGCCCCGTCACCTGACAGAATCAATATATTTATCACAAAATATCCATAACCTACTCACCATCACTTCGATAAAGAATTCGGAATTCTAGACGGATAATCCGTCAACGTTCTAGCTTTCGTAAGACAATACCTCATTCTTTTATTAATTTATCTGATTTATTTCTAAATGGCCTTCATAACACTATGTGATAAAATTATTAGGTCAGCATAAAATTTTTGTGCAATAATAAAAAAATAATTATCTAGCAGTAAATTAGCTATAACAGCAATCTTAAGCCAATAGAAATTGAATTTGTAAAATTCAACCAAAATTTCTTTATAACATAAAAACAAAATGGTCTAACACAGTTTTCCATTGTTGTCGGAGCATTTTTATTGGCCGGAAAATCAAATGGTAGGATCCAGTTTTCCCACATTGAATTCCACATTGTTTTTGTTATCATATCAGCATAAAATCAATAAAAATCATTAAGTTTTTGATTTTTTACAAATATTTATGTATCCCTAATTTAAGGTTATTTTCCTGTACTGCTATTATTACGCTTTTAATTCAAGAAAATTGTTTTTTTATTATTATTATTATAATATATTATAATTCTGCTCTACATTTCAAGATAAGGTTACTTAAAAAGGTGGTCTAATCTTATTAACCGTTTTACAATTATTAATTTTGGGCAAATTACATTAATATACTGTTTTAAATTATAGTTAAAGTAATCTGTTAAATGATTTAGAACTTAGTCATCAGTTTCTTGCATAATGAGATGCAAACAAAAATAGTATTTAATATATCCGCCCATTTGGTAAGTAAAAATATTAAATTACAGTTCTGAACTCATGAAATTTGTTTGAACAATATAATGTTATAACAATAAAAATGTTACTTTGAAAAATGATTAGTTAGAAAAATTACTTTTGCTCACCAAAAGATCTAAATATTTGATATTACTATGTTTTTAATTTTGATTGTTTTCTAAATAAAGAATTTAAAACTAAGAGAATTGTCTTTTTTTATTATAACATAATTTTACGCTACATTTTAAAATGAAGTTATTTAAATCGATATCTTATCTCATAAGCCGTTTTACAATTATCATTTTTTACGCAAATTACATTAATATACTATTATAAGTTACAGTTAAAGAGATTCGTTAAATGCTTTAGAGCAAACTGATCAACTTCATGCACTATGTGATTCATACAAAAGTTATATTTAATATATGCATCTGTTTAGTAAACGAAAATATTAAATCACGATTGTGAAATCACCAAATTTGTTATAATAATATAATTTTAATTTTAAATGTTATTTTAAAAGTGGTTACTTAGAAAAATTTCATATGTCTTAAAAGACTTATCAGGGAAATATTCGGACATCGGAAGTGTGGATACTAGCTTAAGTAAATTGAATTTTTTTTAGTGCATAAATTTTAGGTATTATTATTGAGAAGCAATCATCGGTACTGGTGAACGGCAGCGAACTGGAGGCTTAGCCTCCTAGTATTTACACATTATTGTATTAAAAAGTCATTGTTCAATGTGAAAAAAAAAACACATCTGCGTAAAAAAAAACATTTGATGTTAATGTTTAGTAATTCAAAGAGTTGACCTTAAATATACAAATTGATTATTGCAGACAACTTATTTTTTAAAATTATTTATCTTGAAAACTCAAGTCTTCAGACATCAGATTAAAAACATACTTTTTCCAAGCAAATTCGAAATTGTTTTATCCATAAGATATGGAATTAAAATGCAATCCAGAAAATATGGTCTTAATAGTTGAGTCAGAATAATGGTCGAAATTTCATGCCTCATTCCCTTCTCTTTGAGTATTGGGATCAAATTTTACAGATAAAAATTCAGAGAAATTAAAATATTGTATCCTATTTCGCAACTTAAATATCATCAGCACCAATTAATTCGCATATTTAAGGTCATTAACCAATTTTCGTTAAAGGTGCGTAAGCACACCAATTTAGTAAATATTTTTTATAAACGCTAAGCGTATATTTTTCACTAATTTTATTTTGCTGCTATTGTCATGAGTTCTGAAGACATCTATAAAACATTAGTAATTTGAATGGAGTAAACACTTTCTGTTGAAAAATGTTTAATCTACGCTAGTTTTTTTAAGACTTAGAATAGATATTGAGAAATTGAACTTTTTGAAAATGTATGATTATTCTATTTGAGATTAATCATATGTTTTTTAAGATTAATTGAAGTTACAAGTTCTGTAATAAGATAATAATTAAACAAGCATGGTAAATAACCATACTAGTGTTCAAGTAAATGAATTGGAAAATGGTGCATATACGCATCCTTTTATTTCTTAAATAAAATATTTATTTCCGTGCCAAAACAATTTTTGTGTCTTGATGAATGTAATGTAGGCCTATTTTAAGAAAAATAGTATGACAATTTATAAAACTTCTCTGCTTGTCCTAAAATTGGTTAAGACTACACTTTGGAACGTAAAAATCAAATCATTAGTTCAAAACTTTTATAATATGTAGATTTTCTTTCGAGCACTGAGCATACATTATTATATTTCTACTAGATGTTATTATTGAACAAAGAAACAGCTCTCCGTCGATGCATCGCAAAAAAAGTTACATATTTATCTTGGAAAATGTTTAACTAATAAAGTACACCCATAAAGTAAACCCATAAAGTAAAATAAAACTTCCTTTTGATATTTTAAGTTTCTTTGAAATTTGTTTTTTAAATCGCTGAAAAATAAATAATTTTTGTCAAGTGAATAAATTACAAAATATTTTTACTATGATTTCCAATAAAGATTTATGCGTGTAACAAGGACTTCAAAAAAAGTTTTGAACATGGCAAATATAAATCTATAAAATGAAGAGTATCTCTGCCTATCTATTACACTTATAAATTCAGAACCTTTTGATATAGTGTCCTGAAATTTGGCATTCTGGAGAGGCGTTTTAAAAATGAATTTGTTTCATTGGTTTAGGTGTCGTTTTTAGTGTAAATTAAATTCTGTTTGTTTATTGTTTTCCAAATATGTTTATAACACCATTGATATTTGCTTGCGAATAGCTCTCTAGAGCTCATTGCACCTTCTTTAATATTTAGCTATTTTATAGTTGTTTCGGCAGATAAACTCAATGATCAACATGAACATGGTAGCAAAGGTGGACTATGTTACCAATTTGGTATTTTTATAGCAATCCACATATCTTATTCTTAAAACGTGTTTCCATAAAACTAAGTAATTTAAAATCAATGGTAATTGAAATAAAAGAATATGTACTAAAAATCAAAATTAATGGAGCCATACTATGAATTCGTTTAGGTGGAACGTAAAAAACTTCATATTATTATTGACATCATTAATGCCTGGAAATAGGTAATACATGAAATAAAAATGCAATGTTCTAAAAGGCAAAACTGATAGAGAAATAGTACTAATTCCTTTTGCAGAAAAATAAAAAATCGCCATGCAATTTTTAACGCTAAAAGTATTAAGGAACACGATTAATATTTATTTTGATTTTATGAATTATTAAAGGCGTGTTTTTCTAAATCTAATAACGTAAAGTCACCGGGAGGCGCAATAAACAAAGACACCCAGGAACGAATACTTAGAAATAAAAAAAATTGAATTTGTTTAGTTTTCTTATATATGTCGTTATTTGTCTTTTAGTTTTGTGCATGATTTTGCAGTGTTGATCAGTGCTGATTTATTGATCGTTTACTTTTTCACCCCGTATGGAGAACGGAAATTCAGCTAGAAAATAAAATAATAGCGTAAGTAAAACAAATTAAAAATTTTATTATCGTAATTAATAATAGCACTTGAAATAAGTGCAACTACCTAAATCCCCCTTTTCAATAAGTACTACTTCTTATAAATATTTCTCTATTTTATTTAAAAATTTCTTTTTGGACAGTTTCTAATAAATAAAAAAAATAGTAAGTACTTTCTTCTTACAAACCACTCTAAGAAGGAAACATTCACTTTTTTAAAAACAAACGTTTAGAAATCATTTAGTACCCTTATTGCAACTCCAATGTTGCTCGTGTAGTCATCTTTTTCGTGCAAGGGTAATTTATTCCCTCAGAGAGCTGTTCTAAATTACACTGATTAAGTTAACAAGCATTTTAATTAGCGCAAAAGTGAATCTCCATTCGCTTAAACCAACTTCTAACCGGACCCATTTGTTAGACTCTTTTGGACTAAATTACTACATAAATGTTCTTATGTCGGTCGAATGTCTTCTGTTTGTTCCAGTTTAAGAGTTTTTGGAGAAGTACAGTTCATTAAGTAGGGAAATCTTTGTCCTAAAGAGATTAAAGTTCCACAAAACTTTCAATTTGAACTTATAAATTATCTGAAATCAGCACTTTTAGTTTGCATTTTGAATTGAAGCTAGTTGTTTAGATTTAAGTTTAAAAGTTTGCTCTGTTTAATGTGGCTTCCAATTAATTGTAAGTCAGATTAGTCATCTGAAAAAACTAAGGGTGTTCAGGCGATCAGAATTTTTATGCTGAAACCTAAAGGATGAGAAACCTAAAGGATAAAAAAGAACAGATTTTTTAATTGGGGTTCCTGGAACAATTCATTAATTGTTAGATTTTTTTCTTTTTTTTTGCATTGACTTTAAAATTCGAATTTCAGAACAAAATGAAAATTTTAAAAATCACTATAACTAACTATAATGAAACAAAATGACAGGATTTAGAAATGCAGGGTTTTTGACCATCTGCTTAAGAAACCAGTTTCTATTCTCACGAAGTTTCAAAATTAGCTACAAATTTCGTCAACAGATGTCGTTGTTGACTAAAAGCTATCAAGCAATGCTTTCTTAGGATTAGTCCATTTCAATTGAGTTATTTGCATGAGGCGTCTGTTAAAATTATCCTCTGACTACGACACGATATTTTTGGAAGGGTGGGGCAAACGATGGATGCGTTGAACAAAAAAAAATATTTGATTGGCAGCGCCACCTGTCGATGAATCTTGTATTTAGCTTTGAGACATGCGAAGAATAAATTCACACTTGGTTAAGAAAAATGCATCAAATTCTGCTCTTTCTGTTTTTCTTCAATAGATGTTTTGAAGTGTTGGGTATATTTTATTGCTAACGATAGTAGCTTTAAAGTACTCACAATGAGAAAAGCTCATTAAAAGGTTTAATAAGATTCTTTGGTTCTATAAATGAGTATATTTCAGTCTGAGGAAAAAAATTAACTAATGAAGATGCAAATTCTTTGAGTTGGAATGGCCTAATTTGTAGCTAAAAACAGTGTTTTAAATTTTCCCTGTCTGTAACGTTATTTGTGACGAGCCTTGTAACAAATTTTAAGGCTTGGTTATAATTATCTATCTGGTTTCCTAAGCAGAATGTAAAAAGTACTTTACTGTCTCCTACCGTTTCTCATTAGTTGAATTTAAAATCATCAGTCACAGTTGTGGATTCTGGGTATTACGCGTTTACTTTTTATAAATGACTGAAAAAACAGAACATTAATTTATTAAAGTCCTTCTATAAAGGAAAATGTTAACTGATTTCAGTCATTGATAGTCTGAAACTAATTTTTCTCTTATTCCCTAAACTATTCAGCACGATGTTTTTTTAGAGTTCTTTTAAAAAAACGAATTAACTCTTGACTTATAAAGAACAAAAGTATCACAGTACAAATCGACGTTAAAATATGGCTATTAGAGTGCGTGTCAGCAACTCATATTATTTTCCAATACTACATAATAGGTTTCTCTAAAAATCCATTTAGGAATGTTTTTATTTATTTATCTTTGTGAAAATTATTGGTTTCAAAAAGCTGTCTGAAGCCTGTGCTGTACTTAGAAACACGCAAACAATATATTTTTGTTCTAGAAATAATCGCGAGATACCGATTTTTGAGTGCCTCTCTTCAAGTTATACGTATTGATTTTATTTACTTATCGTCATAATAGCGCATGTCAATCATATTTTTACAATAGTTCTACTTCAAATACAACAGTATCTATAAATATATATACTAATTCATGCATATTTTGAGAGTCTTGAATAGTTTTGAAAGTCTGTTTTACTGCATTTTCCTTTGAAAAATAAGTACAGAAGGGAACCGATTATCCGGAACGATCGGGACCATCGCTATTCCGGATAACTGATTTTGACGGTTTTCTGAATCGCTACAAAAAGCCGTTTTTTTATTGTTAAGCCCAACTAAAAAAAAATAAATTTGGAAATAATCTTAAAAAGAAGAAAAAACGATGAAGTAATACACTTATTTCCAAAATGATGGTAAGGTAAACATCTTTCAAAAAAGATAGAAAAATCCTAAAATCTTATGAGGAAAAAAAAAATTTTTTTTTGAAAATGGCGGAAAAATTTCTTGAATTTCGTTCCAGTTTTTTGGTTTTCCGGTTTCCTGATTTCCGGATAACGGGTTCTGTACTGTATTATTATTTAAAAATAAAAAATAGCAGATATATTATTGAGAACTAAAATTAACGCAAAAAATTTATAATATTCATGCTTCCTTTAATGTATGACACTAAATTACCTAATTTTGTATAAACAATTTTAAACTGGAGATCTTTCTTTTTGCAAAATGAAAATGAAATATGTATTCAATATATAATATACGATGCCTTAAAAAACATATTCAATATACAATGCGTTAAAAAAACGAGACATCCTGAATAGTTTTTATCTAATGATTAAATTTTCATATTCTAGGACTCAATATTAATGTTTCGAGGGCGTAGGCTCAAATATGCCAGTTAGTTGGGGCAGAGGATATTTTAAGTTGAGAAATTAGACAAAAAAACATTTTCTTTTAATATAAACATATTTTTTTTAAATGGACTTAACCCCCAAAATATAGAGGAAGCCGCAATCAGGAAAATATGGCCCCAAAAGTTTGGTCAAGAGAACGTTCGAAAAGCTGGACCCTTAATAATTTTACTTTTTGCGTATTTCGTCATGTTTCAAGAATTCTTTAACTGAATCGAAATTTTTTTTAGCAATATATTAATAACTTAGTATTAATAATAATTTAGTATTTCACTATTATGTTTAATATAGTCGAAAACATTTTGAATTGCGTGGTATAATACATAATTTTACAGAAAGTAATTTTGTATGGTAAAATGCAAAATTTGAATGAAATATTTTAAAAATTCCTTGAAAAATCGAAATTTGAGAAATAGAATTTTAAGACACAAGTTAATACTAAATTAGTGATCATTAGTTCTTAAAAGAAAAGAAATAACTAAGTTTGTGTAATATAATTACTTTAAAAATAACGAATAAAAAGTACAAATAGAACGCAGAAAAGTACTGTAGTAAATAAACTAAAGAAAGCTGAGAAAATAAAATTATTTTTCATAAATTTGTTAAAGAAAGGTTAAATTTAAGGAAAAATTAGTTCAACTTAAGATGTTGGTTGACTAATACTTGAATTTAATTTAAATTATTATTTGTTTTAAGTTAGAAAACGTCATCCAGAACAATTTCTTTAGAAACGAAATTTGAAAAGATACTGTTTCGGCAATGTAATTTTAATAAATATAAACTAAATAGTATAGTTTAATAATAATAATTAACATTCATACATACATACTTTATTTATATTTAATGAACAAAAATATTAAAAATTCTATAATTAAAGCCATTAAATTAATTCTTTAATTAAAATGTTAAGTAATTCACTATAACATGAGAAAATAGGGAAACAATAATTACAGAACCATACATCATATTTATCACATCATAACATGTCATGTTTTATTCCGTCAAAAAAATGTAATTTGCCGAAAGGTCTTTATCAATATGAATTTTTTTTATCTGGAACTTTTTTTACGTTATTCACAGAAAAATTATAAAAAAAGCACTATCATAAAATGACAGTAAAACAATTTGCGACATTATCTAGCTCAATCAATTGGCCTATATTCATATTGTTTCACATTTCCCAAGTGTAAACTACTTTTATTAGTAATAATATTAATTAAGTTTAACAAAAAAAAAATTTTCTAGCGCTGCACTACTTCTCATTGCTTTGCTTTTATGTGTGCTTTTGGTCGCCATGGTAGCCGACGTTTTTGATCTTTTCAATGTGTTGAATAGTCTGCAAAACTTCACGGATTCTAATGTTAAAATATATCATAACATTACATTTATTTCATATAATTTTTAATGTGTGAAGCTATATAAATTTATTGTTTAAAACATAATCATTTTTGCAAATAGTGCTGACAATTAGTTCTTTTTAAAGGATAGCGGTTGCCAGTTAATGCTTGTAAATAACAGATAGTAGCATTTGATATTGTCTTTATTACTGAATGCTTACTATTATAACACATCAATGCATTAAATAGATGCTCTCTTCATTTCATAAAATATTTTCTATTTTCGTTCCATAGCTTATGTTACCAAGTAGAAAAGCGATTTCAAAGAATGCCATTGCAATTTCTCGCGAAAAATTATCATACTTAAAATAATTTAGCTAATCTAATTTACTTCTTTATAGCAATTTTAATGGGTTTAATAATGGGATCAAGCAATAATCTAAATGCTGTTTTTTTTTCAGATATATATAAAATATTCTTTCAATGTATTATTCAACTACCTAAATAAAGCTTTACTACTCTATCTTTATATTTATAAAGTTTTTTTATCAGTCTAACTTAATTGCATTATTTTCGCTAAAAAAATGACATATTATATAATACATATTATATGATACATATTATGTAATATATATTATATACATATTATATGCACATCATATAGCATATTATATAATATATTATATAACACATAATACATATTTGCTTATTAAAAAAACTTACAAAAGTATTTTTAGGGAAAAAAACTTACAAAAATGTTTTTTTTTAAAACTTGCAGTTTATTCAGTGTTATATAATAACATTTGTCATCTCTATGACCTGTTATTTCAGATTACTACTTACAAATAGTTTTCATGTTTAAACTGCAATCTAAATATGTTTTTATTTCCGATTTGTATACGATATTCAATCATTATATTTAATTATTTTATTGAAGTTTTAACTATCTTCCTTTATTTTTTCGCATTTACAAAGCTCTTCTTATCATTCTAACTTTGTAAAGTTTTATTTAAAAAAAGCATACAGTATATTCAATGTTATATAATAACATTTTCACGCCAATGACATCTTCTGATTAAAAAACTCATAATTCTAAGTAATGAAACAAAAATATACGGCATTTAAACCATTTATTTGGTAATTTTCCATTGGCATGGCAACAGTTTACTGGAAATTCGGGTTTTCAAAATTATAATTCTTATAACCATGCATTTAGTAAAAAGTACAAAGCTGAAAAGTCAATTTAACTGAATAAACAGTTTCTGCTGAGCATATGCGGCCATGCTCTAAAGTTCGATGATAAAATTACCAAATTTTACCACATCTACCAAATTATTCCATTTTTACAAAATTTTATCGCTCATTATAAAACCATATTTTATTTTTAGTTTTACCAAATCATTTCTAAAACGCTTCGGTAAAAGGAACTAAGCTTGGTGTTGCCATAGAGCCGAAAACACGGTAAATTTAACCTTATTCTGATAGTTATGACCATACTTTTTTTTCTCAGTGAAGTATAATGCAAGAAGTAAAAGACCCAGGGATCGAGGAATATTGTAACAATCTTAGAAGATACTGGTGCAAATACTCAGGCAAATCAGTCTCAATTTCACAACCAGTTTCAAGCAATTCGTAAAAATAATTTATGAGTTTCATAATTTTTCCTATTTTAAAGTGGCAAAATTTCGTGATTTTCATTTAAGTATATGTATCTTACAACTGTACACTCTTCAGTGGACACCATCCTACGTTGACATCTTTGGCAATGAGCAAGCGGATCGCTTGGACAAGGAGGACTGTAGTCATTCAACACCTTCGACCTCAGCCCTTACCTACTCAGAGAATCAGTCCAAAATCAAAAGCCATCTATCAAAAAAGTGGAGGATCCCCCTCTCTCGATATGCTGCCAAGGAACCGGGCTCTTCACTTGTTCATATAGGTGATATAGCGTCTCAAACAGCAATCTCCAGATTGGCAAGTGGACACACGAATAGTCTCTCGTACTTTGAAGGAAGAAAGACTCATGCAGTCTGCTCTAAATGTGAAGCCCAGCAGGCCTCTGCCGAACATATCCTTGACTGCTTGGGCCTTTCCAAGGAGGACTTAAACGCTACTCCACTTCTTGTCATCGACTTTTTGAGGGCCAACAACCTATTGGATCTTGTCTGACTCCGTCAGACAATTGGAAGATAAGGAACAACAACAAATGCACACTGTTAAAAAAATTCTTAGGTTTGATTGGAGCCTCAAATTTTAAACTATAGTCTCTCCCAAATTTGCCTATTTTTTAGTTTCATTGGATTAAAATAGAACATTGAAAAAATTGAATAAAAGTCAAATATATTGATGTTTCATATAATTATAGTTTGATGTTTAATATAGAATTTCATATAATATATTGATATTTCATATTCTAGAGTACAATTCGCTATTTTTGTATAACTCATTTAAGCTTGGCAATGTAAATTTGTCTCTGAAATAATTATTTTCGTGAGTTCTTGAGCAAAGTAAGCAGCATAATTATCTTTTAAGAAATTAGATCTATAGTTTTATTTAATTTAATATAAAGTTATATTTTGATTGCCTAAATACGTTTACTTTAAAAAAACATTACCTTCGGAGCTATTACGGAAACTTAAACGTTTTTTAAATATAATAACTGTTGTTTACAAAAATACTTTTTATTTCTTATATCTTGAAACTATTATAGAAAAAACTATTAATTCTATTAATTTTGCCAACTTTATTAAACTTTTGTTTTGCCAACTTTTTTATTGAAATATTTTCTTTCATTAAATCATCGTAATACTATCAGAAGTAAACATAGTGCCAGATGAATTCATCCATAAATCTATTGATCCATAAATTTCCAAAATTACTCATATTTTATTAAACTAACTTATCATTTATGCTTGTAACAATCATTCTAAATATTATATTCGATACCGTTCGTACTAATTAAATTTTCCCAAATATTCAACCATAAAATGATAATAATATAATAATAATTTCAACTTTAAACATTCATTCATCATTTTAAAATACCTGATTGTTAATGTTGAATAGTTACAAGTTTAATTGAAAATCATTAAAATTATTTTGTAGGTATGCATACAATGATAAATGCTTGACTTATTCTAAAAAACACATTATATTTATTAAATAGTTCAGAGCAGGAAACAATTTATTTTTAAACAGTCTTTTAGTGACAGAGATTTATGTTCGCAATTCCCATTACTTTTTGTCTTGAGTGGAAATTTTATTTTTGTTAAATAAGTAAAAGTTAATTTGCCCTACAGAAACAACTGTTAAACTAATGCATGCTATTATTCGCTTTTAAATGTTTTTTTTCAGTTTTGAAACATTTATGTTACTTGAATTTTTTACTAACTAGAATTTGAAATTATATTTTAATCAAAATAACTTGTACTTGCTCGATCAATTGTACCTCAATAACTAGTTATTTACATGCTATGATACAAGTTAGATAAGTTTAAAAAAAAAACTCTTAATGTATTTCAAATCTTTCTTATGTTTGCAACAAATTGTTATCGTTACAATTTCTTATAACCACTATCTAAATTATAAGTATCTTATAACTCCAAGTATGATAAGGAAAAACATAATTTTCAATTTTGCAAAATTTATGTTACTGGAATTTGTAATAAACAGGCTTTTGAAAATACTTTTAACTCAAAATAATTAATGTCTTCTCAATCACATAATACATCACATAAATATTTATTTTTTGAACACGTCTTTTGCATGAAATTTTAAATATTGTTGGGCATATCAAATATATATTAAGATGTGTTTTGTAAGAATTATACGGATAACTGCATTATTCAATGAGAAAAAATATTCCAAAAAATCTATTTGTTTAAGTAACTATAGAAATTCCGTGCAATTGAAACAAGTTGTGAAATGAAGATTAAAAATAAAAATATTTGCTTCTCTTCAATTGAAGAGATGAATTTAAAAAGAAAAATTGCTTACCTATTGCTTATAATCAGGCAACGATTAAGTTATCGTAATATGGCATTTTAAAAATTATCCGAGAAAAAAATAATCTATTAAAATTAATTTATTGGTAAAAATTTCCTTGGCTTCAAAAATTGTAAAAGGTGAAAAGCTCAACATATTTCGAGAGCTCAAAAATAGGCGCTTACCCTTAAGATTCACCAGATATGAACTCATAAGACTCACCAGACGTTTATAATTTTTGAAGCAAATGAAGTATTTACATCATCAAGTCTCTCCTCTTCAGCTTCTTGGGAATATTCATTTCATAATCTATGTAAATGATATATGCTGAGGGACATTCAATTAGGGACCTATTATTCATGCAATGCAATGTAAATCGAGGCAATAAAATTTTATAGTTATGGGACTAAATATAAAGTTTCTAGTTATCTCATTAACTGCAGTGCTTTATGCTTAATGAAGATATGTTTTACGGCAAAGTAAAAGTTAAGTTTCCTAGCTTGATTTTCAGAGCGTCTGGAAGTAGTTAAAGAGTATTAATTAAAATTTATAACTATTATAAAAATGTCATGCGCATTTCTTAATCAATATTATAACTTATTTAGATTATGCAGTAACTTTACGATTGTTTTTAATGTAAGATATGTTAATTTTAAAAGGATTTGATGTAATAAATAATGAAAGCTGACTCATAATAGTATATGCTTTTAAATCTTTGAGTTCTAACAATTATATAATAAAGGGATTCATGTCGACTTTATTAAAATTTACGGTGTTATTGAGGTTGTTTGGAGGTGTTAATGTAGTTTTGAGGTTTATTTGAAGTAGACTTCAAAAACAACCTTACAAAATCAACCTCCCAAGGTGTATAATCAAGGTGTTATATTCCTATTTGAGGTAGTTTCGAGGTTGATGGAAATCTACTTTAGAGCAATCAACTTAGGGAGGTTGTCTTTTAGTTGCAAATTTTTTTTTTCTACACTTCAAGCAAATATGCATATTTGAGATGTGAATAATTTCACTCGATCTCAACTAAAAGTATCGCTGAGCTATATATGAGGTTGAATTTATAAGGTGCAAATGCGGTTGAAATTGAGGTTTATTAATGAGGTTATTTTTGGTGCATAACACAACCTCATTTTCTCCCTCAGGTGTGTTTTTCACATTTGCCAACCTAAAAAAAGTCTAAAAAACACCATGTTTTTTTGTAAAGGGAAGCAACAAAATTGGCAAAAATTCTAGAAATTCTGTTACTGCTGTTATCATACCACAAAAAATATAGGGTGATTTTTGTCTATTCAGATTTTTTGAAATTTTTGATACTCACACACTGTGAAAAATTTCGATCAAATTACGGTAAAAAATACAGGCACTTTTTAGCGTAAAATCCTTTTTCACCGAAACATGTTACTTGAAAAAAAAACAGAACTACCTTAATTTTTACAGTAATAATTACCGTTAAGTCTCTGAATTACTTTAATTAGATATATATTACTGTAAAAAATAAGGTATTATATTTTAAGATAAAAATGGGTTTGAAGGTAAAATACATTTTACGGATGATGCACCCAAAGTGCGGGTATTTTATATTGTGAAAAAATATCAAACTTATGAAAGTGAAAATAAGAGATTTTGCAAATAACTGAAAGTTAAGGACGCTAACGTAGTGTTATATCATTTTAACTTAGACCACAAAATCAAAATAATCATTTACATTGCATGTAGACTATCTCTTTATCAAACGATTCAAGATCTTTTGTAGATTTTTTCTAAAACTACAGTTCTGTGAGCATAAAAATTTAAAAGATTATAAATTTTGATAAATTTAGCGATAAAGAATGCAGCTTATTTTTATTATTATTAATATTTAAAAAAAATATATTGAACTTGATTATTTTACTTTCTTAACTAAATTGTTTAGTTAAAATATAAGTAAAATTTATAATTTTAAAATAGCGGAAATATAGTTTCATATGGCACTAGTACAATTAGGCAACCATAATGTTAAACAAAAACCAATCAAATTATTTTCTTTTAATGAATCAACCAATTGCTGTTACATCACGTGATTCATTTCTAGATTTCATAAATACATTTCTTCTAATTACATTCCATGTCCGTGTTTTTAGTTCAAAGGTAGGCTCAAGTAAAACATCCGTAACAATTAACATCCATTAACAATGTGCTTATAGCTTTCTCTTAGTAGCGTAAGTCAAACGATAAGATACGTAACATTTAAAATAAACGGACATGCACAATTGCTTCAATTGGGTATAATATGAAAAAACACAACTACTTCGATTTAGTAGGAATAGCATATGACGCAATGCTAAACGAATGGAATTTGGTTGTTGCTTATTTAGTTATTGTTATTAGTAGTTGTTGTTATTTGTTTTAGTTGTTGTCGTTTATTTAGTTGTATTTAGTTTCAATAACTTTTCTTTATAATGCAATAAAATCTGGCGAGCAGCTATTTAAACGATCGAACACTTCGTTTGTTTATTTGTGGCTTGAAGTTAGGCTCGCAGAAAATGCCGTTCATGGGTTAAATTTAGTAGGAACAACACAACCTGTGACGTAGGCTATATTATACCCAATTGTGCATGTACAGGGGCGTACGTAAGCTAACGTAAAAGTGCACTATCGCAATAATAGAAAGTTTTTACGTTTAAAACTGTATAATGTTAATTTTTATTAATCGAATCAAAATAATTGCATGAAAATAATTAATAATTAAGCTTTATTTTAAGATATAATTTTTGCATAAATTTTAAAAGAATTAGATCACTTTTAACGTCTTTTATACAGTAAATATTCAGTTCTGCATGAACGAGAATCGTTAAATTTTAAAAAATTTTATGTGAAAATTTCTGTTTAAATTTTCTATTTGTAGTTTTTAATCATAACAAAACTAGTTTAAACTATAAAATTTATAAGAAAGATTTTATAATTTAGATTTAAATCTAAATTATAAAATTATAATATTGCTGGTCTAAATTATAAAGTTTTAAGTATAACATTTTTAAAATGTCAGCCAGACTAATATACCAAATGAAAACATAGCGTTTTCTTTTCGAGGCAATGTAATTACTTTAGAGGAGACAGCAATCTAGATCATCCAGTACGGTGTTTTGTTATCTTTGTTGTCATATGAACAGTGAGCGAAAAAAAATGGACCATCCTTAATAACTTTTGATCTGATCTAATGATCGGATCTTCACGTTCTAGGACTCATTCTTAATGGTTTGAGAAGGTCTCCTCAAATGTGCTAATTAAGTATTGCAGTCGATATTTTAAGTTGCGAAATCAAACACAAAAAATTAACTTTATCTGAATTAACATATATATTTTTCCGACGGATTCGGATTTATGATTTCTAAAATATAGGGCTTAGTCTCAATCTGGGAAATGTGGTCCCAATAGTTTGGTCAGGAGAGCGCTCCGAATTTTAAATATCTGACGTTTTGAAATTCAATTTTTCAGAAACTATTAAGCCAATTTTGCTCAAATTTTGTATTTTGCCATGTAAAATTATATTCGCCAAAATGACGATAAAAAATTATCTGCCTTACTATTCAAAATTTCCTTGACTATTATTAAATAAAATAACAAAAAATAATAAATATTTACTAAAAGTTACTTTTTGCATGGGGTTATCTTTGGATAAATGAATTTTATAATTGTGTGCAAAAATGTTTCAATTCGCTTAAAAAGTTCTCGAAATATAGCGAAATAGGCAAAAAGTAAAATTAACCATAAGGGGTCCAAACTTTAGAGCGCTCCCTTGACCAAATTATTAGGATTACATTTCCCAGATTGCCGCTACTCCCTATATTTTGGGGGTTAGAAATCCAAATCCCTCGAAAAAAAGCTATGTTTATTTAAAGGAAGTACGTTTTTGCGTCTGGACATAAAATATCGTCTGTGCCGATTAATTAGCATATTTGTGATCATCCGCTCGAGCCATTAAGATTGAGTCCTAGAACGTGAAGATCCGATCATTAGATCAAAAGTTATTTAAGATAGTCCATTTTTTGGGCGCTCTGTACATAAAGTTGTTCTCATTAATAGTTAGGAAGAAATAATAATTAGGTTGAAAAGAAATTCTATCGAAAGATATTCTGAAAAAGTAAGACGCAGGTAAAAAAGAAAATGCCTTAGATAGGAAATCATGTTGAAAAACGTTTTTAAAAGTTGATAAAGCACTCCAGGTCAAAATTAATTAATACTTAGTTTTTAAAAGAAGAAAAATAATGATTTTTACATTTATGACGTTCGGCACTGAAAAATGATTAGATACGTAATGAAAAGCGTAGGCACCGATTTTTTTTCAAAAAAGATGTCAAAAAAGGAATTTTAGTAATAAGGAATTTTAATATTTTTATTATTTTATTAAATAATAGTAAAGTATAAAATTTTTTACGTCATTTTAAAGTATGTAATTTTACATGGTAAAATACAAAGCTTGAGATAAATCGGTTGAATAATTCCTGAAAAATCAAATATTGAATATATGACTTTTTTTTTTAAATTCAATTTTTTGGAAACTATTCTATCGATTTTGCCCAAAATATGTATTTTGCCAGGTGAAATTGTGTTCTTTAAATTGATGCAAAAAATTGTATACATTACTATTCAAACATTTTTCAACCATTCTTAAATAAAATAATTAAAAAAAAATTGCTAAAAGTTATTTTTTATATGGAATTATCTTTGGATAAATGTATTTTATAGTTGCTTGTAAAAATTTTTCAAATCGCTGAAAATGTCCTCGAGGTACAGCGAAATATGGAAAAAGTAAAATTAGCATTAAGGGGTTCAAGCTTCGAACTACTCTCCTTACCAAGTTATTGGGACCATATTTCCCAGATTACGGCTTTCCCTATATTTTAGGGGTCAGAAATCCGAATCCGGCGAAAAATGTTTATTTTTATTCAAAGAAAATATGTATTTGTGTCTGATTTCGCAACTTAAAATATCGTTTGCTATAATTAATTATGGTATTTGAGGTCAACCACTAAAATCTTTCAGATTGAGTCCCAGAGTGTGAAAATCCAATTATTAGATCAAAAGCTATTCTGTGTAGACCGTTTTTTCTTTTGTGCATTGTACGTTCACAAATGATGAACCTCTTTCGAGATGTCTATGAAAATGATTTTCTTCGAAACAATGGACGAGATATTGACCAACGAATCAAAGTGGAGAAAGTAGCGGAGGTCACAAGAATGTCACAAAGTTGTTCATTATTCTCGTGGCTAGACTTTTGAACAAAAAATAGGGTGTGAAAAAATATATAGGTGCCGCGTTTGCTCTCATTAAAAAAGATTTCACTGGAGCGCACAACATCGTATTTTTTATTGCAGAAATTATAATTTTATTATCAGTATTATTACAGCATTCACCGTATTTACCAGATTTAGCTCCCAATAACTTTTTTCTTATTTACGAACTTGAAAAAAAAATGGTTCAGAGGAAAATGGGTCACATAAAAGGAAACGGTCATCCCTCAAACAGATGGCTATTTTGATGGCTATCTCTTCCTAAATCTTACCATTTAGAAGGCCAAAAACGTTGGAGATAATGTTGAAAAAAATGAGTTGAGATGAAAGGAGATTGTGATAAAAAATAAAAATAAATCTACCCTAATTGTATTTCTATCTCTTTCTGAAAACCTAAAAACACATGTATTTTTAATTTTCAAAAAACTATTTGTAAATAATATTTTATTATAATAATATAATAAAAGAAATATTCATTAAAATAATATCCTATTTGTATTCCAATCTATAAAATATTCTATTTTAAGTTTGAAATTTATTTTAATGAAACTGCATCAATTGTATAAGAATAGAATTTATGAAGATTAATACTCGGAAATAGAAGTTTTGTCTGAGTAAATTTAAGCGATTCCATCCTAGATAAAATCACACGTCTAGGATCATTTTTCATTCTTAAAGACCTCTTTATGTTTTTTTAACTGTGCCCAAAAGGGTTCCATTCTATTTATTCTTTTCGAAATACCTACTTTCTAGCCACCTGTGCCCCCTGTCACAGTCCGTTATTCTGAGAAGAAAGTTACAAAAGATAAAGTGCTCTTTTGATGAAAAAAAAGGAATGCCCATAGTGATAAAAATATGACTTTTGACGAAGAACATGAAGGCGGAGCACTATAGCATTGAAAAAAAGGAATTCTAAAAGGATTTGATTTATTTCATTTTATTTTTAAAACGCAATATATTTACTATTTTTTTTACTTATTTTAAAAAATGCGAAAAAAAGATTTCAAATCATTTCAGCTTTAGCTTATAGTTTGAATCTCATAATAACTCTTTGTTTTCTAACTGACTTGCTATATTTTATTGTAATTTAAAGTGATTTTTTACGTCAGCGTTCGACAGAATGAAAGAAAGCATTGCATGCTTGTAAAGCATCCTTAATCAGATCAGTTTCTGCAAGAATAAATAAGTTCTGTGAAAATTATCGTACTGGGTGGTAAAGACATTTCTGGTAAAAAAAAAACCATAATGCTGGTAATAAAACCAAAATATACGGAATTTAAAATATCTATTTGTTAACAATTCGCTGGAAATTCTCATATCCTAAAACATATTTCTTGTTGCTACACATTTAGAAAAAACACAAAACTGAATAGTAAATTCAACTGAATAAATGGGTTTTTATGCCATGGTCTAAGGTATCATGATAAAATTATAAAATTTTACTACATTTTCCAAATTTTAATGCATATTAGAAAACTATAATTTATTGTTAAGTTTACCAAACTCATTACGAAAGCACTTCGGTAAGAATTGTAAGGGTTTCGGTGTTCCCATGCAGCCAGAAACACTTTATATTTTGGGATATTCTATACTTTTGACCACACTTTTTTTTTCTCAATATGAAATACACAATTATAGCGTGAAATACAGCGTGAAAATATAGTGTGAAATGCACAATTATTGTATAATATTGGTATTTCACTCACATAATTAAACCACCTGGACATCTTAGTGTGCCTTTTATGATATTAAAGCATTTTACTAATTTGTTAATACTTATAAAGTGCGCCAACTCGCATGCGTATTTTATTTTTTAAATCTAAATACAATTTTCATATTAAAATATTTCATAAATTCGTTAATACTAATAAATATAATATAGAAAGTTTTTTTTAACTATAATAATGCTTGTTATATTTTTAGTTGCATATGTTATTTAAAATGTGCTTATATTTGACAATTCAATAACTCTACAGAAAGTCAAAACAATTATTGACCATTTTTCAGTGCTATTTGATGATTGTTATAAAGATAAATTTTCATTCTGAATTAATGTTTAACACTAAATTTATACTCATTTAATGGATTAAAATATGTTTATTATATTGATTTTATGCACGTGTAAACTGTTAGAACTCTAATATAATTGAAATTTGAAGCAACGTTCATGAGGAGCGAATTGAACTATATACACTATGGTCCAATTTTTAATATTTTAATTTAAGGATGTCAATTATGTTTAATTTAAACCATTTGAAACTTAATTATTCTCTACATTGGTTCAACTTGATGGAAAAACTAGTTCAATTCAATAACTTACTGAAGTTACACGAAATTTTCCCAAAATTTGCGGTTTAATAGTCTATCTGATCAGCAAAAGATGACATGGAAATTTTAAACTTTTCAAAACTATAATTATCAGTTTTAAAATTTAAATTACGTATTTCTTTTCACTTCCTTTTTACTAAAGTATAAACTTTATTTCTTATTTGTTTTCTCTTTTGTTTACAAGTTATTCTGTAATGACAGTATTCATATGAATTTGTCATTTTAGAAAAAAACCTTTAAAAAAAGAAAAAATTCGGAATTCCTTTTAAAAAAAGAGAATAAATTATTAGGCACATTAGGGAAAAAAATAAAAAGTCAAACTATGATCAATCTTTAAAATAAAAATAGCAAGAGAGGAATTAAAGCAATCTAAAACCAGTTCAATTGAGGATGAAGCTTAACTCTTCTCTGTGAAAGATAAAATGTTTTAAGCCCATTAAACAAATAAACCCACAGGCCTGTTAACAAACTAAATTTCTCCAACTTTAAAGACTTTTATTTATTAACAGCTGCGGTATTTAATTTGATTTCGGGACCTTGTTTACACTACATAAATTAAACTTTCCTTAAAACTTCAGCATCAAGAACGTAAATGATGAAATATGTTACAAATAGCGTCTTCTATTGTCCTACATAGCTGAACTTTTAATCACACAGTAAGGAAAAAATAAGTAAGATTAAATCTATCAAAATATGATAAAATTCACCGTGCTCCTGATTCCATAGGGGCACCAAAAAGCACAGTAATTTTTACCGAAGTACTTTGGTAATGATTTTGGGAAGATTAACAATAAAATATGGTTTTATAATGTGTGGTAAATTTCGGTGAATGTTGTAACATTTGGTAACTTTATTATGATACCTTAAAGCATGGCGTAAAAACCATTTATTCGGTTCACTTTTCAGTAGCGTATTTTTTACTAAATGTGTGGTAATAAGAACTATAAATTTGAACACCAGAATATCCGGTAAATTATTACAATAAGGAAGGAAAAATTACCAAATGAATGGCTTAAATACCATATAGTGTGATTTTATTAGCTAGAATTATGTTTTTTTAACCAGAAATCTCATTACTATACAGTACTGTAATTATACTATTTTTTTTTCTCCGTGTAGGTTTGAATTTTTCCCTGTTAAATTCTTTCAATACTGATTCATTGATCTTTAGTCACTGACCTATATCTCTGTGAATCATTCCATATTCTAAAAATAATTTTAAAAATTTAGTAAATTTGACCTTTCTAGTTTCTCATATTTTTTTCCAAATTTTCTATCAATTTTGTTTCATTTTCTATCAGTTTCTACATTTAGAAGCTCTATGGATTCTGACACTACTCCTACCACCCCTGTTTATCACAGCTCTTATATTGTTAGACTGTCTAATTTAACCTGTCCCCCCTTTTTTTGTCATTCTCGTTTTTCATTATTGTAGCTTGTCTTTTTTATGTCGGGTATTATGTTGTTATAATGTCTTTTTATGTTGGGCATCACGTATGTTTTTTTAATCATTGTTTAGCTTTATTCAAATAAATTGATTTTACCACGTTTATATCAACTTGCGCTCGTGTATGTCTGTTCGGGTGGAATTTTGTAATCGATTTTAAACTAACTTCCCGACTAGCTACAGACTTCAAATTTGGCGCATAGTTCAGAATTGGATGACAATGCATGAAAATGAAGAGAAAAAAGACATACAAAGTAAAATAAATTTAAAATTAAAGAAAAACTAATATTTTCTCGATTATCTTTTGTTGTCGATTCGATTATTTCAAATGAGTGTCACATGTCAGTTGAAAAGTTTTGTGTACAGTGAGTGAAAAAATTGAGATTTTGGAAGTGAGTACAAAAGAAATCAAAATCAAAAATAATATTTTTAAAAACCACATTTTGTAGTGGAGAATAATAATTAATTAAAATTTGAAAAACAAAAAACCTGGGGCGCAAGAAATACATAACAGTACATATACACATTTTCTTATTCATACACATGCACAACCACATACACATGCACATTCAGATACAATTACAGATATACATACACATACTGTTACTGTTATGTATTTCATGCACCCCACGTTTTTCGTTTTTAAAATTTTTGTTTTTTAATTATTATTTTCCACTACAAAAACGTGGTTTTTAAAAATATTATTTTGATTTTGATTTTTTTTACAACATTTCTAAAAGTATTTATAATAAGTCTCGTCTTGTGTATTTACATTTCGCAATATTATATTTTTGTCTGCTAATTATTATTATTATGATTTTGAAGAATATTTTCTTATTCATGACTTTGTGAAACAGTGTATGCCTAGATTCAATCCTAACTCGTTTGCAGAAATATTTATAATATTTTTAACAGCACTGAGCATAACTTTAAATTATAAAATACTGGATTTTTTCTAGCTACTGTCGGCGACTCGTATATTTTGTTTTTGCATCTACATAAAAAACTTATAATCATTACTCAGAGATTTCTTAAAATTACTTTCCAAAAACGAATTTATTCTTTGATGTGTGATTTTAAAGTAACAAAAAAATTAAAGATAATGACTACCATTATCAAGAAAAAAATTCAAAAAGGATAAAGTAATGTTAGATTTAAAAAATGATTATGTCATATCTGCGAGAAGAATTTCAATTATCATTTAACTAATAGCTTAGATACTTAGGGCACAGTCTAAGAACTGTTGAAGTAATTGAAAGCTCATTTTGTTTAATAATTCTTCCTATTATGAAAAAAAAATTAAGAAAAAAAAATATTTTTTGCATTAAAGGATAATGGTAAAGTTTTAAAAGATGACCACATGGCTCATGAAATTTCGAGCGCTGTTGCAAAATGCATAAAATAATCAGATTCATTATTTATTTAGTTAAAAAGCAGATATGTTATTTTAAAATAGCATGTTATTTTAGGTTATTATTTCCCACTCTTAATAACATAGGCATTTTTGGATAAAAATTTCAACTGGAAATTTACATTTAAAATCTAACTTATGAAATTGCACATCCGGAAAAATAATTCTTATTTAAATTCGTGATTTGCTAAAGTAAAGCCATTTGCTAAAGTAAAACAGTAAAAGATTTTTTTTAAAGTTAAGCTGTGAATAATTAAACTATCAGAATGCGACACTTATAAATTAGCTCAACTAGCAATGCACAATATTTATCTAAAGTTAAAAACTAATTTTTTTAAATATAAAACACTTATGAGATCTGCTTTTTTCTATACATCTGAGACATTAGAACTAACGTTACAATGCTACACAGAAGATTTCTAGTTCAACTGACGACTGCTAGCAGTCATACGTCTCAAATAACAACGCCCCCCAAAGGTCGTTGCGTTAGCAAATTGTATCTTATTTTGTTTGAAAATTGTTTTTAGAGATTAAGTAAACATTATGAAATCATTTACTCAAAAAACATTTTTGTTTGCTGAACTTTAATCTTTTGATGTTGAAAAAAGCATTTCAAGACAATTTTGAAATAACAAATAAATTTACAAAATAATTTGAAACTTATACAAAGTTTATAAAAAAATATTATTGCATTTATTAGTAAAAATTTCGAAACACCTCCAAAGTATTGCAATTGAATAAATTATGATTCTCAAATAAGTGTCTTAATATACCTCATTTTATCAAAACGATGCGAGTAATAAAGAATAAAATTATTTAAGCAAATGCTTACATGAACATTATATAATTTCTCTTCACCTTTGACAATTTATAGTAGAGTAAAATGGAACAGAATAAAAAAAATTCGTGTAACAATAAATTTTGTTTAAATAATTTTAAAATTGTGCAAAATATTTTAAATTACAATTTAAATAAAGTAATATTTTAAGTTTTAAAGGAAAGTTGAATGCAGATTTGTTTGTTTCTGCTTTAACTGTGAAAGACATGAATTTTAACATTAGGAAAAGTTAATAACGCCAAAAATTATTTTGTATCCAATCAAATCATATTAATGAAAGGGAAACAATAATTACAAATTCTGGAACATCCCATTTTCCCGAACGACGAAAAAGTAGAAGGTTTTATCTGCTGCATCGTTTTGTATAAGGCGTTTGTTTCATAACAATTGCAAATTTTTGTTGCTAAGGGCAAAATATTACCGTCAACATTACATAATATTTCGAGGGTAACCGATATTAGCATTTCCAAGTACTGAAGTAGATAAGCCGTGCATAATTGTTTTTCGGCATTGATTGTTCTCTGTGACCATTTTCAAAAGTCATTTCAGTCATTATATTTCCTTCAGCAATTTTAATCGATAAAATGCTTTTAAAGTTCCTTTATTTTTGAAATAATCATGACTATTCCAAAATAGAATCAATTGCACAATTTATCTCTTGAAACAAATGTTAACCCAAACAAATGTTATTGTCGCAGGAGATGGGCATAGGTAGGAAACATTGACTAAAGATTTACATGCTAACACATACTGTTACTGTAAATAAAGAAAGAACGTATCTTACATCATATTCTTATTTACTCATGATAAGATTAAAATTTCAAAGTCAATGGAATTAAATTTAAATGAATTTAAAATTTCAGGTATAAATAACAAAATTAGTCTACCCTCGGATAGTCAGTGATAAGTTTTATAATATGTGATAATTTTTTATTACAGTTTTATAATATGTGATAAAATTTGGTAATTTTATCATAATATCTCAGAGCATGGCATGAAAACCATTTATTCGGTAAAATTTACTTTTGCGTTTTGTATTTTTACTAAATGTGTGGTTATAAGAACCAAAATTTTGAAAACCAGAATTTCCGATAAACCATTACCATATGAACGAAGAAATTACCTAATGAAAGGTTTAAATAACGTCTATTTTGGTTTTATTAACCAGAATTATGGTTTTTCCTACCATAAATATCAGTCCTATACAGTACAGTAAATTTGCCAGAATTTTTTTCTCCTGGTACAAAACTTTTACCTTTTTCATCAAATAACTTTGTTAGTCAATTAATATAACTTTGTTTCATTTCATATACCAAATCAGCGACTAGCAATTCACTTAAGTTTTCTTTTCAGAACTTATATGCTATAACCTGATTCTCTGTTACCAGTTTTAACCTCCTTTTTATTCCATTAACAACACTTTTGATTTTACTTTTTAAGAGAATCGCGTAATTATCCTGTCGTGAAACTTTCCTACTTAGTTGTACGATTGAGAAAAAATAAAAATCGTTTATTAAGAATACGAATTCATTTCAAGATTCAGTAAATTAATTTCATAACAATAATCTGATTTAACACAAATGTTCATAACACAACATAAACAGCTTGGGTCATTTAGAAAAATAAACATTTTTGAATATTTAACTGGCAGGCCAAATAACTGGCATATCAGCACCATGATTCGAATGAGCCAATCCTCTTGTGTCGGCTGATTAGAAAAACCTACTTTTTACCTGATCGAATCTTTCCAAATAAATGAGACTTAAGAGGACAAATCAGTAGTAAAGTATCTTTTCATAGCGGGGACATTTAAAAAGATACAAATATATTTCTCATGAAAAATTAACAGAATAAAGATATGAATAATATCTATAAATATAAATGAGTAAATAATACTAAATATTTAAGTTCCCGTTTTTGTTACTTATTTTTGATACAAAACAAGCACGAAACATTTTATTATCCCCTTTCTCTCTCTCTCATGCTAAAGATCCCTTTTGTAATTGCGGGCTTACTGTTGAGTTGTTTAATTATTCATTTATTTTTGCAAAAATATAATTGGAACTTATCGTTCTTCATTATTTAAAATATATATATATTACTTCATTTGATTATTTTATTTTGCTCGATTGTTTGCAGACGAATTGAACTGTAATTCTCAACTTAATTCAAAAAGTTAAAGAAATTTACAGTGTCGAAAGTTGCAACCTTAATAAATTTTATAAAAAAATAACTTATTATAAAGGCAATTTAAGTTGCTCAATATTTTTACTTTTAGTTTAGAAGATGTAATCATATATGGTTAATGATCCTCTTCATTTTATCATAAGAATGCGAATGAATTTTAAAATTTGTATTTGCTTATTAATGCAATTTCTTCACCCTCTTCTACTCACGTTGATGAAATTTGAACTTTAATCGTAACGGTTTCTTTATTATATTAATCTCTGTAACAATAAAAACTGGGCATTCGAATTTAATATCCATCTTTCAATCGGCCGATTTGACTTTTAACTCTTCGCCATCTTCTTCGCTGTTAGGAACTGAATTTAACTGACATAAAAGCTTCTTTTATTTGTTTCAACGGCAGTAAAAAAGAATTTCTCACATATAGTTTCTAGAAAGCAAAAGATAAAATTCAAACCATTACACTTTTGAAGGAACCCTGACACTTTTGTTAACTCAACTGTTAACAGAACTCTAGACATTTTTGGAATTCACGCGACAGATTTATTTCGTTCTTTTTTTTAAAAAAAATCTGTGCATTGTCTGTGTACTTTTTTTTCTTCAGAACGTAGTAGAAGAATATTTATAACGTATGTAACAGAAAAAGAAGAAGAAAAAGAAAGGAAGAAAAGAGAGGAAAGGAATTATTAAGGATGTAGAAATAAAGTTTCAAATTTTGATCTAATCAGCTCATGTTTTTTTACGTATACAACACAGTTATTTCCTGTAAAACTCTATCAAAATTTTAAATTTTTATTAAATATATCATCAACCACATAAACTCCAATCAGTAAAAAGTTGGAAATTTTGATCTAATGAGCACATGTTTTTTACGTATACAACAAAGTTTTTTTTTGTTAAACATTATAAACATTTTAAATTTATATTGAATAATATCGTCGGCAAGATAAACTTAAATTTAACTATAGTATTTTAATAATATAGTAAGCATTCATTTTTTAGAACTGATTACAATTATTTACCACAGTAATGAATTAATTTTTTTCATATTAACATTTAACTATGAACTAGCATTTATGTACGCTCAACAATGACGTCACAGTGGCAGTTTCGACTAAGTGCTCTTTTGCACCAATCAGACTAAAGCCTCTTAGAAACAAATTTCAGGATTAAATATTCCAAAATTTAGTCACACCAACATAATTTTATTTGCCTTCACTTATTCAGTTTTTATTTAATTCAGTTATATGATAAATTCTAATATAAACAGAGAAAAAATCTATATCGTTACGCTTTTAATGAGCATTTATATAGCAACCATACACAATAAGACTTATCATACTTCTTTATTAATTTTACAAGATAATAAAAAATATTCAACGTAGATATAAATTTAAGACCAAGAAATACACAGAGAAGTTAAAATATTTAAAGCAAATCGTAATTATCTTTAAAAAAAATTGCTGATAAAATATATACTTTAGCTTCATTATCACTCGCCATTTTTGAAAAAAAAACCTAAGTATTTTATAGGATTAGAATAAATAACAAATAATTTCATAAATTAAATTCTCATTACATTATCTGAATTTAAAAAAGTAATTATTTAAATTTTAAACACCCTTAATAAATTTTAGGTTTTTGCTTCTGTTCATAAGAAAACAAACGAAGCTTTTGGGAAAAATACACATTGAGAAAAAAAGCATTACGAAAACTACCAGATAATGTAAAATCTACCGTGTTTCTGACTCTATGGGAACACCAAAAAGCTCGGTGTTTTTTACTGAAGCACTTCCTCAAAATTAACAATAAAATATAATTTTCTGATGTGTGATAAAATTTGAAAAATGTTGTAAAATTTGATAGTTTTACCTGAATTTCCAAAACATAACATAAAAAGCATTTATTCGTTTAAATTTATTTTTCAGTACCTTATTTTTTACTAAATGTGGGGAATAAGAATTTTGAAAACCAGAATTTCTGGTAAACGTTACCTTTTGAACAGAATAATTAACAAATGAATGATTTAAATAACATATATTATGGTTTTATTAACCAGAATTATGTTTTTTTTAACCAGAAATGACATTACCATACAACACATCAAAATTATCAGCACAGCAAAATTTTATCAGAATTTTTTTTCCATCTAATAATTGTACATGATAAATTTTATTCTTATAATAGGGCTGTTTTTCAATTCTTTCAAAGGACGCAATAATTATCTAAACAATTCTAATTTCATTTAAAGACATTTGACTGCTGATTTTATTGCAAACAATAAAGATCTTTTTCAAATTCTTTAAGTAAAAGAATTATGAATATTTCAATAAAAAGATATTTATTTCATCGAATACATCGTAATTTTTAGTAAGTCACAAAAACTTCATATTTTAGAACATTAAAAAAAATTATTGGAGGATTAAACTGCATTAAAAAAGAATTAATGTTCGCTTAAAAAACTCTTTTTTAAACACTTTGTAAAAGTTAATCATTTTTCGGTTTTAATTCCTCATAACGTGTCAATTCACATAATCATAAAATCGATCATACAATTGATAAAAAGCATTCGTTTATCTCTCTTTAAATAAACCAAACATTTAAAATAATCTAAATCTTTATAATATCCTTATAATGCATGCTATTTAAAATTCCAAATTTTTCGTCCAATGCATACAGCTTAAACCAGTTAAGCTTAAATTTCAGACGATAATAAATAAAAACAAACTTCAAACAAAATTATCGTTTTTGGATATCTGCCTATAAGTAAGCGTTATTTCGGGCAGACGATTTGTATCACAATCTTGTAAAAACAAATCGATACATAAAAAGACAGTCATTCTTGAAAGCAAACAAACAATGTCTAAAAACAGGTACCAGAACACCATTGCGTGCATATTTTATGCTGCACGAAGTTTGGGTTGATAATGTGGCAAAGAAATAGGCCTTGTTCTTTTTCACTTATCTGTCGATCATCGCATGCCAAAGTTCCATCTTCAATATGTCTGGTGCTGTCAACTACTATTCCATAATTTTTCTTCGAAAAGAAATCGCATTATCGATTGTAAATGAAACATAAAATGTGAAAAATCTTATTCTACAGCAATAAATTAGATTAGTTCCCAGAAATTCAAGCAAACAAAGAGGAAATTAGAAACGTTGCTTCGGAAATTAGATTTACTTCAACAGAGTCCAAAATACTATTAAAGGTTTAAATTTAGATCACGGTGTGAAATAGAAGAAAAAATTAGTAACTTCGAATAATATTCTTTCACCTGCCTAAAAGGTTCAAAAATTTTGTAATAATGGCTTCAAAGTAAATAGCTTTAATTTTATTATTTTGCTTTTTTACTTTATATTTATGAAATTGAATTATTATCAAATAACTTAGTAAATTTGTAGAAAAAACGAAATATATATTTTTTAGCTGCTCTTTACAAATGTAACCATTTCTTTAAGGTTTCATACGAATATTTTTAGTTCCTTTATATAAAACTTTTACCTTTTGCAATATTACAGGCTATGTAATTAATAAAATATGGGGGAAAGTACGATTGTTTAAACAATCAGGTAAATATATTTTACAGAACTTAAATGCTTGCTGCGTTCTACTTTTACAACCAGGATTTATTTTTTTTAAAAATAAATTACAAAATTAATTACATCATTTGTTAGCAAGTTGCGCTGATGACTAAGACAACTATAAAACAAGATAACTGCATATTTCACTATTTCAACTACATGTTAGATATTTGCACAAAAGTATGTTTAATTTTCCACAAGCTGCATTACGACGTTTTTACAAAATCGATGTAATATTTGTAGACAATAAAAATTATCTAAAAAATAGTTGAATCCCTTAAAAGCGCACGTCTTTTTTAACTGGTTAACTAGAAATAGCTCCCATGCATAATTCATCAAAATCAGATAAAAAAAATAATAATTCATACTTTTCATTAAATGTCAATTTTTTCTGTCAACTGATTTTTTTCATTAAATGTCAATGTCAATTTCTAACACTTTTCTTTATTCTAGCACTTGTTTTAGAAATAAGAGAACAGACAAATTTAAATAATAAATTTTTTGTTTCAATATTCTCGAGTAAGAGCTACTGTCCGAAAATTATACCTTTAAGTGTCTTATATATTCGTAGTTGTAGCCTTTACTAAAATAACTCTAAGCTAAATGATAGATTTAATAAGCTGCGATTGATAACTGACAACACACACATGCGTACATATATATATATATCTACGNGGTATTTAGAGAGAGAGGTAATAAGTGAGAAAAAGTAAGGCATGGGTGCATACGCAATAAAAACTCTGAAAAAGGTGATTTAATTTTGAAAATTAAATATTGCCAATTTATGGAGAAAAAAAACTCGAAGATTGCATAAATCTGGAGGATAATTCCATTTATTATTGTATGTTGCGAAGCTTTAAATATTCGAAACATTACAAAATTGTAATTTCTTTGATCCAGAAGAAAAAAGAAACTACATATTATTTAATGAAAGGAATTTAACAGAAGACAAATTCATAACATATCTAAAAGTGGATTCCAAGACGAAGTGTAATAGCTCAAAAATTCAATTTGTTTTTTAATTTGCTTATTAATATTAATTTTTTTCTTTTATAAATTATCCTCAGTAAATTTTTTGAAAGAATTTTAAAGAATAGCTAGTACGATTGTTAAAAAAGAAAATCTATTCGAAAATCGTCAGTTAAAAAAAATCAAAAACTATTTGCTAGGTTTTTCAGATATTTTGATTTTGTTACTATCAAAGGTGAATGTATGGGAAGGGGAGGGGGAGAAAGGGCTTAAATAATCAAAAATCAATTTCTTTGTTCAATGGAACTAGAATAGACGAGAACGAAGTCATTTATTTTCTAAATTAATTCTTCGAAGCCTTTCATTTTTTGTTTGCAGTTTTTCTGAGATGATGCTTTCTGTGAGAAAACCATGTTTATGTCGGATAGTAAATCAATTTTATGATTCACGAAAACAAAAAGTGTTTCCTCATTTTAACGTAAAATAAGAAATGCAAAGCCATTAACAGTAGATTTAGATAAATAATACTGTTCGTAGATAAGGATTTGTAACGTAGATTTTGTTTTAGAATAATATTTAAAAAGTGTGATTTACTTTCTTGTAGACATACTGATATTATTTTAATTTAATTTAATATATCTGTCATGTTTTACTCTAGTTAATGTAGAATTTTATGTATGTTAGAAAGCTTTATAAACATTTTCTCTTTTAAGCACAATATTTATCAAATTTAAGGAAAGAAAACTGCTTGCTCATAATAATTTATATTGCAAACTCTATTTGCGAATATCCATTTGACCAATAATTTGCTTTCAGACCGATATAAGTACTAATTCCATGTCATTATCAATTTATGCAAGTAACTAAATAAGCTCTACTAATACAAAGTTTCATGTATATGAGAAAGTTTTATAGGTAATTTCAATTTTACTTTTTAAATTAAATTTATGTAAAGAATACAATTCATTCATAATGATATTTAATGTTATTATTATAATTAATAATATAATAGCTTGCAATTTATTTCATACGTATATTTTTGAAAAACCTACATGTTAGTTTATTAAGAGGTTTGTGTACATGAAAATGTTTTATAGCAAAACTTTCTTTTTAATTTATAGAAAGAACTTTAAAAATTATTAGGCAGTGGTTTACATAAAGTGATTCAGAAACAAATAAATATTCTAAGATGATAATCTAAAACAACTCAGAGCTTTATCATTCCAATTTAAAAATTTCATAATAGAAATTCTTCAGTGGAAAGACTTTAAAAAACGAAATTCTTCAACAGAAAATACAGTTTTAATTGAAAATATATATATATAAATATATATAC
>NC_092205.1:30353290-30357097 GCF_043381705.1 Parasteatoda tepidariorum | reverse complement strand
GAGTTACATGCTTTTAAAAACTGGAGTACCAATTTTTATAAATTTTCCAAGACGCTGCAAATATTTTTTTTTTGTATGACATACACAAAAATTGAATGAAAAAATTCAAATTATTTTATTTGTTTTTTTTTTTAAAAACTCTCTTATAAATGATACTGAAAATGACATGTTTTTTTAGCTGCTGATTACTGAGAGTCATCAATGAAATCTCAGTTCTTTAGAATATTATTTCTAAGTTAATAACAAATTATGGTGTACAAATTTTAAATTTTAATTTTAATACACTTTATATCTGGTTTTTAGCTTATAATTTCTTATGGTCCGGTTTTGTATGTATTTAAGAAACATGTAATTTCACAATTAGTAATATAAATTCTCATTAATGTATTTTATATTTATGTAACATAATAAATATATTTTACAATGTTTTTTAATAAAATTGCATGTTTAAAATATTTCGCCTTTTCGTCAAATAATAAGCTTGCATTATAATCATATAAGTTTGTGTGTTTGTGTATAGATTCAGTAAAATGTATTATGTATTCAGTAATGCATATTTGTGCAGTCAAATGTATACATATATATGTTACCGTTAAAGTGTATAATGCAGTTATTTTATAGAATACCTAGTTATTCCATGAAATAACTGATCGTGTCCGTTAAAGTGTAAAACTCTCTTGTATTTCACGGTTTAACTAGTTATTTCATAGAATAACGATCTGCAGCCCGTTAAAGTGTAAAATAAACTATATCATAATTATATATCTCGCACGACATATACATTTACCTTCCACCCCTACTGCATTTATGAACTATTCAAAAAAATGTTTTTGTTTTAGAAATAATGTTTTTTGTATTTCCAAGTGTCATTTTAGTAATCCTTCTTGTAACAAATGATTTTCTGGTACGTTTCAATAAATACCATTTATACACTGCATAAATGAGATAAATTGCTTCTTTTTCATTTTAATTGTCTATCATTAGTTTATTTATAGAATACCTAGTTATTTCATTTTTATAAATTGTTTATTTTACACTTTAACTGTCTCTCATTAGTTAATTTATAGAATACCTAGTTATTTCATAGAATAACTAGTTAATAGTTAANAAGTGTCAAATTAATAACATATTACACACTTTAACGGACACGATCAGTTATTTCATGGAATAACTAGGTATTCTATAAAATAACTGCATTATATACTTTAACGGTAACATATATACATTTTTACTGAAAGTTATAAATGAAACGCTAGTTTATATTATATTCTTTTCCAATACATTTTGAAACAGTTTTTAAAGGCGGGCTGTAGGGAATAGAAATTCTTAATTTTCTCAAACATTCTATTTGTGTGTTGGCCCATAACTTCCTTTCGGCATGTTTCTCTTATATTTTACAATCATCTAGTTTAAATTAAGGAATTATTCTAATATTATAAAAATACTTTTTACATTATTACAGTAATTAAATTACTTGTTTACAATTTTATAATTACGTCAAATCACTGGTTGGGTTTACATAGTTTTTTATAAGTCAACAAAACAACTTCTTATTAAATAAACCATCTTAGATTTCGTTTGTAAATATTCTAAATGATATAAAATTGAATACCGCAATAATTAAGCCATCTAAATCTTAAGTAAATCATTGAAAAATAAATTTGTTTTGATTGTATCAATTCGTAAATAAACAAATGTAATCACCTCTTTTATCATTCAACACAAAATGTCATTTCGTATCAAAATTCCTTTATCCAGCTCGGATTAATCCGTTTTTAATCTCCTGCCAAAGCTATCATAATTCTTATCTTACAATTTTTCTGTTGTCTTCTTGTCAGTACTTCCTTTTATATTGATCTTTTCGAATGATAACCACAAAAACAACAATAATCGGTGACAAAATAATCATTTCATTTTGTAGAAGATGTGGAATTAATTAACTAAGGATCGCGTCCTGTTGTACTCACCTCACAGCATGTGCCGCATATCCGGCAATCAGGTATCTGTGTCATTTGTTCGCCATGGGGGAAAAAGTATCCGGCCCTGAGCGTCCTTCTTCACCAGGTGCTTCGAATCTCTGCTGCAGTCGGATCGATCTTGCTGCTTGTAGAACACTGGCGGCGCCAAATTTTGGGATGCAATCGCTATGCGGCGCTAGATGAGGGAACTTCAACCTACCACCACTTCAATCGTCAGGGGTGTATTCTGGTGAGGAAGATTCGAAGAAAATTTTCCGGAGTCTACCCGGACCGTTCCTGATGCCAAGGAATGACGAGAAGGAAAGAGTTATGACGTAATCTGTTCTCCGGAATTCGCCTGGCGACGTTTAGGAGAGCATTTCTTGGCGTGAAAATGAGTTCATTTGCACTGAAAAAAACATTGGGAATTTTTTGTTGGAAGCTTACCTTTGATTTTTCATTTATTTTCCCATGATAGTACAATGAAAAATAAACAACGCTTTAAGAGATTCTTTTGAAAACGTAATCAAACTAAAACATTTTATTTTATCTTTGTCGGAGAGCAGCTTATCCGTTCATCAGATGTGAGGCTGATTTTGTAAGCTTGTACAGTTTGAATCTGACACAGAAGACGAATGAATTTCGCATTCAAGTTTCGAAACACGTTCGCTCTTGTACAGGGTTCTTGGATCGAAACCAACCAGGTGGCTATTGAACTGTAATCCATGACCTGTATATCACAGCGGGTATAATCCTGGAGTGATATACATAGGTGTAGCGTGACGAAAAATTTTGGGGGAACGAGAATTTATTTTTAAAATTTTCTGTATTAAAAAAAAAAAAAAAATGCTGATATTGAGAGGTTCTTCTTGATTTCCTAATATTTTTATTTTAAAATGATAAATTTATTAAAAAAAATCTTCAAAATTAAGTTCGAAAATTTACTTCTTTTAATAATTTTTTATCATGAATTGAATAACTCATCAAAAAATATGATTATTAAGCAAATACTCATCTCATCTTAATTTTTTGGTTAAGGTTTTTGTAATAGAGGTAATATACTCATTATATTATTATATTTATACTACTCATTCGATAGAAATGACAGCATTTCAAAACATATTTACAAAATCAAATTAAAAACATTTAATCTAAATGTATATTTACTGAACCCTTAGAACAAAACTATTTGTTACTGCAAAGTCGTCAAAAAAATCTAGTAAAATAGTCTTATAACTCAAATGAAAGTAACAACTGCAGACAATATGTAAACACAATTATTTGCACTGAAACCAAAATGCATAAAATTCCCAAGAAATAAATACTTTCACGAACAGTTTGAATAAAGTATGTAAAAAAAATAAAGGCAGTTCTTTCAGTTCATACTCGAAAAAAAAATTGTGAGATATTAAAAGAATTATAAAGCCAATATTGCTTACATTAAAAGCGAACTTACATTTACAATATCTGCTGGAGAGAAATGGCAGCATTTAAAAAAACATATTCGCAAACACAATAAATATACATTTAACCTGAATGTATATTTATTGTACTTTTAGAACAAAATTATTTTTTTACTGCAAAGTTCATCAGAAAAAACTTCTAAAAATGTATTTTATAACTTAAATGAAAGTAATAACTGAAACTGCAGTCAATATGTGAACACAATTATTAACACAGTTATTAACATAAAATTGTTATTTACGCATTTGCTAAATCATACAGACAATTTAATTTATCATCCCCAGAACATTTCACAAACTTTTAATATCCTTGCAAAAATGCATTACTGTTTCTAAGTTTTCTTGAAATAGAAAAGAATATATTGAAACACTTTATATCTGGTTTT
>NC_092205.1:30296551-30353265 GCF_043381705.1 Parasteatoda tepidariorum | reverse complement strand
TATTATACCCAATTTGAAATAGAAAAGAATATATTGAAATATAAAAGAATATATAAGAATATATCTTGCAATAGAAAAGAATATATTGAAATAGAAAAGAATATATAAGAATATACCTTGAAATAGAAAAGAATATATTAAAAAATAAAATGAACACTTCCTTAAGACGATTTTCGATGCCATGTTTCGTTGTATTAAAAATCGAAAGTAAGTGGAATTAAATACTAGCAAAAACATGATTTGAAAACACATTTGTCGCATATAATTTGGAATTTTTGAACTTTTAGAGATTCGAAAAGAAGGAAACATAATTTTTGATATATTATAATTTTTTAAGGATGACAAAGGACATAAGAAAACTTAATTTTAAAAGCGTAAATTTAAAATTGTGAAAACGCATGAAAAAAGAAGATAGCAATTTTTATATCATTTTCATGGACACTAGAGGTTGAATGAATTAAAGTAACATTAAGTCATACAATTCAAATATAAAATATTCTAAATCGAGAGGAAAGGCATTTTGAATTGAAAGTATTTATTTCGAAATAAATGTAAAAAAGAAGACAATTTAATCTGATTTTTAGACAATTATGACAACTGATATTTACACGCATAAGAATCAAATTATTCAAAAAAATTTTATATACTTTAACACAAGGCACTAAGTGTGTGCGTTTGAATTGTGTAACTATAAACCTTTTTTTAAAAATAACAATAAGCAATAATAGAGGAATAAAAAATAAAAAAACTTTATCTTATTAAAATTCAATAATATTTAGGTCGTATGAAATTTAATCGATTTTATTTTTTCATTTACTTCGGTGCCCTTGGTTCGCCCCTTCCAAGGATTTCATCAAAATTTGAGGGGAGATTAATCGGTATTTTACGATATCGCTGAATGTTTAAATGCTTGACCGGGTATATAAGGGTAAAAAATACATGTCACGGGCACGTCAGACAATTTAATTTTCGAACCGTGCTCAAAACAGCATTTCCTTAACAAAATTTTAAATTTACGCTTTCATATTTAAGAGCACTGCATATATAAATATAAACTTAAAAAGACGAAAAATAAACAACCAAAGGGGAAAAAAATATTCGAATTAACANAAAAAAAAAAAAAAAAAAAAAAAAAAAAAAAAAAAAAAAAAAAAAAAAAAAAAAAAAGAACAATTCGAAATTGAAATTACTGAGGCATTTTTCAGTTCATTCTTCATTTTAATTCAAACATTATGCTAGATTAGTGACAGTTTAAATTAAATTATGAATATTCATAGTTTATTATACCCTTTTATTTCTCCCTTAAGTATCAATGATTATATGGTAATGAGTTTCTCTCAAAGAAGCTTTAAAGGAGTTTATTATAAATAAATTATTTTTTATCGCGATATTTATTGTATTGAAAGGGAAATATTTTATTTTTTCCCTAACATCTGCAAGATTATTTTTCCTGCAATTATTATTATTATTTACCTGTTTTGTTTTGTTTTCCCTTCTAAATTCAAAACATCTATTAACTAATGAGTTTCTCTCTTAGATCTAGTAAATTAGTAAGTATACCGGTAAAAATGACTAGTTAAATAAAGTAAATATAAATTTTATGTTTTATTTTACAAATACATTACTGCAGTTATTACAGTTTAAATAGATAATTATTCTGTTATCTTAAGATAAAAATATTTCGCTTACTTTAAAATAAATAAAAAAAAATTCAAAAATAGAAAAAAGAGTAAATTTTTAAAGGGACTTTTTTAATTACGAGCATTAAAATTCAAATGAAAGTAACAACTAATTTTAAAGGAAATAAACGATCTTGTTTTGAAAGACCAAACTTATGGACGAGTACATTCCAGAAAATTGGGGCATAACCGATTAATAATGCTAATAATGCTCAGAAGTTTTTTTTATTTATCTTCACTTACCTTACGATAAATAAAAAAAATTACAAAAATGGGAAAAAAGAGCAAATTTTTAAAAGAATTTTTTTATTACGAGTGTCAAAATTCAAATTTTGAAGGAAATAATCGATCATGATTTGAAAGATCCAACTTATGGACGAGCACATTCCAGAAAATGGGAGATAACCGAAGTCTTAATTAATAGTCAGAGATCCTTGTTACCCTTTTTAAAAAAATAGACTGATATTCACTTCACCTGCTTTTTTAAACAGCTGCTTTTACCAGCATCCACAAGTTAGGACATGGAACAAAAATACCCAAATAGCTTCTGGAAGCAGACGATTATTAAATCATTAATTTAAAATCTTTTTCTCTTTTTAAATGTGACCTTTTTTCTCTGATAAATACATTATAGTAATCCAAACTAATTAAAAAAATACTGTGAAACCTCTCGGGAATGACCATTCTCCGTTCCACAGTAAAATGGTTGTTGATGGAGGTAGGAGGTACCTCCATTGACTTCAAAATTGTTATCGAAGGTATATGATTTTTCGCAAACGATTTTAATTTTAGTCAGTGTCATTTTCTTGGTGCGGAAAAGCCATTTCTCTTGGCGTCATGAAGAGACGGATCTACGAATAAAATTTAGAGTTTATAAAAATGATCCCCTGATATAATTGGGTATACTATAGCCTACGTCTCAGATCGTGTTATTCCTACTAAATTTAACTAGTAAACAGCATTTTCTGCGAACCTGATNTGTTTGTTTGAGATGCTTGTTTTTTTTTAAATATTTTTTTTTCTAATTTAACTTTCAACTCTGAAAAAAAATTGGTCTTAAATGCACTCTCTGACTGCAACATGAGATTGTACCGACAAGACGAGCTCTCTAAATAGTAGCCCCAGACAAATATTTTGAATACATTTTAATCCACTTATTTGTTTTGTTAAATTTCTGTTTTGATATTTTTTCGTGTTTCCTTACTTGACCTTTTCCGCATTTGGTGCAGATGTTTGTCGGGTAGTTGGGAGAGGTTTTTAATGGTCGCTCCTAAAGGTTTTTTTCAACACATAGTCTTTTAAAAAAATTCCGTGCCTCCCAAAAGTGGTCGTAAGTAGATGATCCCTAATAATAAGCGGGAGAAGATTTGAATAAAAAAATGGGATATCGGATGTAATAATCTGAATTTTTGTTCAATTATTAAAAATATTTTTTAAAATTATTAATCGATTGTGGAAAAATTTGCATTTTTTGCACAATACCCTCCGTGCCCCGGACCCCGAGGCTACGCTTAAGGTAATAAGCGAATCATTTAGCTATCGTTTGTACTCCAATATGGGAGGTTTACCCAAGCTAGTTATTCAGGGCAAAAGTACTTTATCCCCTGAGCTATTCTGATCTTTATCACTCTCTGTGACAGTTCTTCAAACATAATTAACACACTTATGAGGTGCTGGCAGCAGGATTCTTAGGTATGAATTACTGGTAAATGGTACCCGGATACAACTCGGGTAACTTTTTTCTTAATGTTTCGAGAAGTTTTCTCATTTTTTCATACAGTGCTTCTTCTCTATTTCCTCTTTGAAAGCTGTATCTGCCAAAATCGTAGTATTGGTATGATAGGTCAAGCCTTTCTTTGTAGAAAACTTGTAAAAAAATATGTTAAGGAAAACATTACAATTGAAAGTATATAATAGATATACAGGCATTTAATATGCTTATCCATGTATGCAAATAAATATTTCAACATCTTTTATTTATATTAGTAATAGATGGCAGAGGACAGAACTTGAAGCGAAAAAAAACAAAACAAGCATATTTTCACGAAGGAAAATAATATCCCATGCGATTTCTCCTTGAATTTAATTGCAAATGGCAGATGGACAACAACACGTGATTCTGGGATATCATGCTATAATGTTATTCTCATAAACTGCATAAATGTTTAAATATGTAAAATATGGTCAAACCTGCATTGTTTTCACTATAGAAACGTGGATAAAGTTTTAGAAATAATTGCCTTTAAAACCATAATTGTATTTGGAATATAATAATTGAACTCCTTTCATTGAAAAACTATGCCTTTTTTACGGATCTTCTCCCTATTAATCGATCATGAAATTTGATATCTGCACCAAATCCATAAAATTATATACCTTCTTCTTGTTCTATTTTATAGTCGATATTGAGCTTATTACCGACTTATTTTAGGTTAATTAATTAAAATCCTCTTGGAGGACAAGGAAGCTAGCCCTCGTGGAGGGCTGTTTGATGAAACTAACCCACATGTACGTTGCGTGAAGAAGAATAACATGAAAACTTCTCACGATTAGCTCTACGGCATGTAGATTATAACCAATGATTCGTCCACCATTGGTGATGTTTGAAATCGGCACTGTAGTCGATGCGAGCTTGAAGCAGATCAATGCCGTTTTCTAACCTGGGGCCCTATATTATGTGATCTTTGGAAACTCTCTCGATAACGGAAAGTTCTCACTTCGGTATCTCTCGGTAGGAAATTTCTGAAGTCAAGGCTTTTCCCTAGTATGGTTTATTTGGCACGTAACTGCCTGAGTGAAAACTTGTAGGTTCAACGAAAGTACGTTTCAAAGAAATTTAACCAATGATGGAATGCGAAGCGCTTGTTAGAAGTTTGATAGCTAGTTTCATAAATGAACTTTTGAATTACATTTTATCTACCTTGCTTTAAATTGTTGGTTCGTTAAATTTTTGTTTCAGCAGTCGGAATCATTTCAAACGTTAAAGAATTATTTAAATTAATTTGAAAATTTTTTATTTTCGCTTATTAATTTATTTCAGCAAAATTTAAAATATAAAGTATAACGCAGAATGGTTATCATACCTTGTCGCATCTATTAAAAATAAATAAACTATAAAAGCTCCTTTCAAGCCTCTTGAAAATATAACTTAATTAAAATTTTTAACTTATATAAATTTATAACTTGTTTATATTTTTAAGTTCATAGAGCTCCTAAAAGAATGGCAAATGCAAACAAATTTCTGATTAAATATTCCACACATTTGTGCTTTATGCACTGGTGGACAAAATTTAGAGATGGAAGACATTTTCCCAAATATCTCAAAAAATACTGAATATAAATAAATGAAATTTGGTATGGCTATAGCTTATTCCAGTGCAATTCACTGGCAAGACCTATTGCCAATAAATCCAATGTAGTCTGAACTTAAGGATAAAAGATGACAATAAAAGTGAGGCTTGTGCAGTGTGTGTTGCCTCTAGTATGGTGTATGGTCACCCCTGACAGACGGACAGCATGCACAACGAGTATGCATGCTGTTAATAAGGAAGTTAAGGAGGACTTGTGGAAGACCCTCCCATTCTTCCACCAAAGCAATTTTGAGCTCCAGAACGGTTCTGGGGGGGGGGAGGTTGGCGCATCGCAATAGCTCTCCCAAGAGCATCCCAAGCATGTTCAATAGGATTCAGGTCAGGGGATTCGGCTTGCCAATCCATTCGTTGAATATCCTCGCTTTCCAGATACTCATCAACCATAAGAGCCCTATGTGGTCACGCATTGTCGTCCATAAAAATGAACTCAGGGCCAACAGCGCCCCTGAAAAGACGCACATAGGGCTCTAAGACCTCCTGTCTATACCTCTGGGTATTCACGGAACCATTGTCAAACACATGGAGCGGTGTGCGGGTATCTTGCATGTGTGAATGAATGTGCGAAAATGTTTTCCATCTCTTAATTTTGTCCACCAGTGTATTTTAATTCTATTTTCCATGCAATGAAGTTAGTTTACACACATGATAAAATGTTTGTCTGCGCTTGAGTCTCTCCATCCCTGATACCAAAATGTAGTAATTATGAAATTGAGGATGAAGATAGATTTTAACAGCCTAAAATGCAAAACTATAAAAAAATTTTGATTCGAAATTAAAGAATTTGCTGATGACTTTACAATATTTTTTCAGCTTCCGTGAATCATTTTATTTCAATCGTGAAGACTAGTCTAATGTGCACAAAATAAAAATGTGAACATCTTGAATCATTTTTGATATATTGTACTCGTATTACTGTTGATTTAAGGTACTAAATGTACTAGTACTTTTCAAGTAGTAGGACTTAATGTTAATGGATTTAGGGCTTAACCTAAAATATGCAACAAAAAAAATTTAGTAGTTGAGTAATTTTCAACCGCTCTCCTGAACAAACTATTAGTATCAAATAGTCCAGATTGCTGCTAAACACGACCTACTAGAAACAAGAAAACCGATCTTTTTGTTGTCTGGTCATTGTGACATCTTTTTATTCACCCCCACTGCGCAGTGCATTAGACCAAACGCTGTGATAACTTCCTTAATTGCCTAATTTGCTCAGTAGTCCGAGAGCTGTGATATCTTTCTTATTTTTTCCCGTTGCACAGTTCAGTAGTCGGAACGCTATGATATTTTTCTTAATTTCCCCCACTGCGCAGTTGATATTATTCACGTTGGGCTAATAAATTGACCAGAGCGAAGGCTTTCTTTCCTATAGGAGGGGATTACCTTGGTTCGCTTCATTCTCGAGAGTACCCTCCCTTGTACACATCAATTTGCCAGTCTGTCAGTTATGTCAGGTTGATATAAACATTGCTCTTAAGCACTATTGTTGGTACGAAAACTTCGGTCTCTCTATGTGAAATCACTGGAAAATACAACAACTAATTTTAACAAACTATAGATCCGCAATCGCTTTAACATTTTCTTGAAGGAAAAATTAATAATTAAAATAAAGCTTTTCTTCCACTTGAGACTGTACAAGGGAATCTTTATTGGTAGATGAACGTAGAAGGGGCGAAATAATTGAATTTTACTATTTTAAAACTTTGAATATTAGAAAGAATATGAGAAAACTAGTTTTTTATCATACATAAGCTGAGAAAAATGAGTTTCTATAATGATTTTTCTTTATTGATTGTGTTAAAACTTGAGATTATTTACAAAAGACTTAATTCAATTATTGCTATGTAAATATTTTGAAGGAGCACCACGGAAGAGAAAAGCAATTAAAATTAAGTCATAGCAATAATAGAAAGAGAGGAAAAATAATAATAAAAAATTGGCAACATAAAACAAAAAACAACAAAAAAATTCTTTTTCATATTTTATTCTAAGCTCCATATTTTATTTTGCCACGTTTCATACCAATTTTTCAATGATTAATTGATTTTCCATACTCGATACAAAAATAATTTCAAAATTTTTTGAAATTATTTTTTAAATCATATTCTTGCATAATGTAAAAATTATGCAAGAAATCATTATTTTTATATTTATGTAACTCGGTGCCGCTTAAATTTAAATAAAAACTTACATAATAAATTAAAATAAATAGTTGAAAATTATGAATTTGCTATGTACAATAACCTCGAATGAAACTAAAAAAAAACAACGAAAGTTTAAAGAAGAAAAAAAAAACAATTTTTATGCTCGAAATTAATTTCACAACATTTATCAAAATAATGCAATAACAAACTTTTTAACTTTCCGAACGCCCTTTACGAAATTCGCTGAATGCGCTATTAAGTTTTCGAATACTGAGGAGTATTTGGAAACTTCTTTTGAAAGGTAAAAATCTATCAGAAACTTTTCAAAAGAGCATTATAACTTTTTTTGCAAAAGAATAACTAAAATTTTACAATAATCTTTCAGTTTACAATCGAAAAGTTGCGTTCACCAAGAGGTTTTTTTGTAATGCGTGCCACAAGATCTGAAAAGAGTTCTCTATAAAATGTGTGTATGTTTTTTAATTGGTACAGTTTAAAAAATTAAGGTAGGTTCTTTTAATATTGCTGCAAAACTTAATATGTCAATGAAATAATCAAATAGCTTAGTTGTAAGTATAAAAGTAACTGTTAAATAGAATAACATCTGTTTTCTAGTTGAAAAAAAAAGTTTTTTTCCGGCCCATTCATAACAAAAACTCTCTATGCGCGCCAATAAATTGTCAGTGCTTGGAGTCTTTCGTAAACTTTTATTAAAGTATGAAACACCAGCTAAAAAGACTAGCGGGAAAAAAATAATAAAAAAATGCAATTTAAATATTCCATAGTTCTGTGAATACATTAATTTATATACTGCTTAATTCCTTTAATGAAAGAGAAGGTGCTTAGTTTCTAAACAAAGCAAAGTTTTCATAAGATGTTCGAACATTAATTATAATTGCTTCCTAATTATTGTAACGAGAATTTACGGAACAACACATTTTGTTCATCAAATTTTGGTCTTATCGATCTTTAATTGCACACAAAGCTATGCCAATTTATAGTTAAACTCAATTTATTTTAATATGATTTTGCACATATAGGAACAAATCGATGCACTAATTTTCAATTTTTCAATCAAACAATTATTCTAATTTAGTTAGACTGTTCTATGCAAATTTCCTACTTGAGCGAATTTTTCCTGGCACATATAATAATAAAAATAGTGTTGTCTCATCTTGTAATCAGACTGTTTCATCACGTGATCAATAAATTCAATTCAATAGTTTAGTTTGACACAGTTTTCAATTGTTGCTAGCGCTTTTTTATTGGTTCAAAAAATCACATGGTAGGATCTAGTTTCCCCTCATTTCTTTTATATTTTTTTTTAGTTGCCATTAACATAAAATTAATATTAAGGAATTGTTTTCCTACAAAATATTTTTTTATCCTTAAGCATTTACCTGTAATACTTATTTCTCTCATTCTAGTCTGCTATTACGTTTAAAATTTTTATTCTGTTCTAAATTAAGAGTTTAAAACTAAAAGAGTTTTTTTTTTCTTTATTTTAACGTGATTCTAAGATATTAGAGGAAAAGGTGTAAATATGGGCACCCTCTTTTATTCTTTTGGTAAAGTTACTTTCAATTTGAAAAATTCTACATTTTTGTCTTTCATTAACAACTATAACAAGTTTCCTAAATGCGAGAAGGCAAAACAATGATTAACATAAGTTATTTCATTTCAAAAACGAAGATTTTCAAAAATCTTTCAAAAAAGCACCAGGAAAAATGGGGTGCAAATATGGGCCCTTTTCAAAAAAGTTACCAAAAATAGTTCAAAAACAGGATAAAACAATAAAAAATGGTAGAGAATTTATTTATTACAAGAAATTTTTTTTTTTACAGAAATCGCAAACATAACTGGCTCTTTCAGTATGCCAACATTTCGCATATAACACATTTCACCCACACCTCTTCCCGAGTGTCTTCATAGAACAGTCCGATAATGAATCGTATCGTTGCATTTCCTTTTTTGAAGGCCTTTCTTCTTCCCACTCCTGCCCCCTGGCCGGTCTCTTATCCCGGAAAAACTTAAGGACGTCTTCTTGAGAGCACTTTTGTCAAGCGACTTGGTCAACTGATCCTTGTATGGTGATCCGGTGATGAGGCTGGACCTTGCTGCTTTGCGTCCACGAATAGTGGTTCTCTTCTGAAGGATTTTCACATGGTTATCTCTGGACAAGTCAATGACATCTGGATTTCGAACTTGGCTATAATGACCATCTAAGATGAGNTGCACAATATTACCATGATTACAGAGCACGGAAGCGAGCGGAGCAGGAAAAAGAGTCGCTGAATAGAACTAGCGATCCTTCTACGACTGCTGATTCTTCTACAATTAACGTCGCAGGTTGCGAAGTTTAACTTCTTCCGCGCGGAGGAATTCCACGCACTATTTTTTTTTCTCATTCTACTCTGCTATTATTACGTTTAAAATTTTTATTCTGTTCATAATTAAGAGTTTAAAACTAAAAGAGTTTTTGTCTTTATTTTAACGTAATTCTAAGATATTACCTTATTACGCTACATTTTAGAATAAACTTATTTAAATCTTCGTCTATACTTATGTACCGTTTAAAGTTATGATTTTTTGGCTCTAATTACTATAATATATTATTATAAGTTACAGTTAAGGAGATTCAATAATGTTTAACAATTAAACGATCAGTTTCACGCACAAAGTGGTGCACGCACGAATTGTATATGTCCGTCTGTTTATGGTTGTGAACTCACCAAATTTGTTGTAAACACAAACTTTTTATTTTGAACATTATTTTAAAACATGATTATTGAGCAAAATTATTTATTTTTACTAAGACATCTTATTCTGATCCTAAAGGAAATATTCGAACGTCTGCAGGCGTAAGCAAGTACAATTTTTTTTGTTGAACATATAATTGAACGATTTCAATTTTAACACGTTGAATGCTAAACTAATTTTACATGGCTTGCCCGTCAGGTCAAAATGATTTTTGTGTATTCTATATTGTGTTAATTTCTTCAAACCATTTTAGTAGCGATAATAATATAAAATTGTGATAAGAATTATTGGCACTGTGTGCTGGCACTTTTTACCGTAAAATTTTATAGAACGAAAAAACTGACATAGCAAACTTTTTATATACAGTAAGATTAACTGTAAAATAACTGAATCACTGTAATTAAATAATTATTACAGTAAAAACCACGGTTTCTCTGCACTGTAAAAAAGTTTGTAGTATCTTAACACCAAAAATGATACCGACTACTGCACACCAAACACAACAAATAATTCCTTCGTGTTTGTGAAGAGAAACATCAAAAGAATGTTCTTTTTTACTACTTTCAGTGTAAAGTAGTTGACCCAATCATTGACACTAAAATTTTTAATAACTATAAGATATGATACGCATAAGGCTCTGTAAAGTTATTTTTAGGATACAATTTAAAGTAAGAACAGTCAGTTTAGGATTCGTTCTTACACTAATTCTTAAAATAAAACTAATTTGTACTCATAGCATAGTGATAATATTAAGACGAATCTGAATAAGGCTAAAAAAAAAAAAAAAATCAGATAGAATTCATTTCAAAATTTTTATAAATTATTCAGTACAATTGATAAATATTTAACAACTAAAATATAGTTATACTTAACATACAACTAAAAACATACTTACACTTTGTAACGGTGCCCATTTGTTTCTGTAGAAGTACGGCGTACTGCAAAACAACAACAAACTCACGCCATTTTGTAATCGATTGTACTAACGATATCCAAACTGCGCCGAATTAAATGTTGGTGGAAGCGAAAATAATTCACGAATGGTGTGAATACGCGTAGAAACTGAAGTTAAAGGAAACGCAAATAACCAAAACATTGAATTTCGAAAGGAAAATGAATATATACCAACTCCTGTTTAAATCCTTAGAATTTCTTCTTTTAAAAGTATATTTTAGGACATTACCAACTTCTATATCGCAATTAGTGGAATCTAGAGTCACAAATTAAGCCTCTCCCAACCGTTCATTGATGAATGGGCGGCATTAATGATCACGAGTAAAATGAAATCAGTCTAAACTGCAAACAATTCTAAATTTACTGCAATCCTATTAAGCGGGGCTTTGATTTCGTAGCATTTATCTTAATTAAATAAACGTTAGTGGATAATTGCTAATTTAGTGCAAATAAGAGCTTTTAGAAGAGGAACACTTCAACTGGAACGTTGTTTCGAATATTATATTCTGAATCACGCAAAAGAAAGAAAAAATTATTAAATATGAAACATTATGAACTTAAAATTTGTATTTTCGATAGTTTCTAGGTAACAACACTTTCATTTGAGATAATATCTCAAACAATTCATGAAAAGTTGTAAAGAAGTTTTTACGATGTATAAACTTCTATATACAAAGTATTCGAGGATAACTGGGACTAACTTTAAAAAGAGGAAGGGAAAACCACAAGGATTCAGAATTGCATAGTCACCCATGGTCGGAAACGTTTTAAGAAAATGGTATGACAGGTACAATAAACAAAGAAACACACGACTGGGATAATCTGAAATATATATTGGTCAAAGATAGTAAATGGACTGTGATAGATGATATGTGAAAATGTCATAAAAGTTTCAACCAATGCTAGCAATGCATGAGTTACAGCGACAGGCCATGGATTGGCGGAATCGACCAAATACACCGGGATTTTGTTGTATGTCCGCCACAGCACAGACGATTCTTGCAACCATATCCATTTCAGAGTCCATAAGGTGTTGCGAACACTGCATTTTTCCATGCACTCCAAAGAAAGAAATTCACGCTGCTTAAATCTGGTGATCATGGTGGTCAGAAATTTGGTCTTCCACGCTGAATACATCAGTGACCAAACACGATTCAAGTGTTCACGAACACACACCAACGTTTAAACCCGCACTTTTGCCTCTAAAGGACATTTATCGGTAAGTGGTTAAAGTTGGAAGACAAGACAGATAGAAAAAAATAGCATGAAAGATAAATAAGTAAATAAAAATAAAAAAATTACCAAAACTGAAAAAGAAAAAAAGATTTTTTCTATTAGTTATGGTATTTTGATGAGAAAGTTTCCATAGCTAATAAGTCAAGTTTAGTAGTGGTTGGGGCTTACCATTGCGCAATTTTGTCATTTTTTCATGAAAATTACTAAGGATTTCCTCATACTCTTCTAGAAAATTAATCACGTTGGTTGCTTTTTGTTTCAACTTAAGATTCTTATAGATAGAACATGAGGAATTCTAGCTTTGGTTGTTGAAAGTGGTAGGATGTGGTAAACGGGCATTGTATTGCATAGTGCCCCACTGTACTTTCGCCTCTATAGGCACATGTGTTGTCAGTAGTCAGACAGAAGTGTTTTAGATATGCTTTAAAGGGAGCCATGCAGTGTAAAAAAGAGGATTAGCTGCCTATTCCAATCTACTGGTTTGAATGAGACATCCGGTAAAATTTTTCTGATTAATATTCTCGATTTCGGTTTATGATGATGCCAGTAGTGTTGCCAATCCTTCTTAAATTATGTTTCAGCTTCAAGATTAAAAATGAATGTAGAATTTTGATGTTGATAAATTGACCTTCATTAATTATCTCTTTATCTAAGTTATCTGCTGGTTCGTTTCCATCGTCCTTATTATGTGTTTTAATCCATGAGATTTGGAGACCTTAAGAATTAAGTAGCTTTTTAATGTCCTGTATAATCTGGTGAGGGGTATTTTGATTCTTAAGTGCTATTATTTTTGAAAGGATATCTGACCAGATTATAGTTTAGCTTGTGATTTGTTGTTTTATGACTTATTGAGTGATGGCTTCCTTTAAAGCTATTGCTTTTGTCAGGAATATTGTGTTCAGCCTGGTGTTCTTAAAGGGAGACATTCTCCTCTGTGGGCGGTGACAGTTCAAGTGACTGCGGCAATGTAGGTCAATTTCCACCAATAATGATCTTGTAAGGCAGGGATAGCGTGGTTGGTAGGGCACTGGGCCCATGTCCAAGAGTTCGTGGGTTCGATCTCTGCTAGCCGAAGATTACCCGTGTAGTAAATGGTGACTGATGCACGTTAAATTTGTCGAGTAGCAAAGTCCTCCATGTTCTCATAACAAATCAATACCTCTGGGGGTACTGATCCAGGAGTTTCCTTGTCTTCACGATTGGTTCAAAATTACAAGGCTACGGAGTTGAACATTAGTAGTCGTAAACCCACAATTGGGTCGGCTGTTTAACGACGGATGTGAAAAATAAATAAACAATGATCTTGTAAACAACACCGCCAAGAGGAGAACGATGTCGTTTCCGACTATTTCTTCTACCCCCTCCGAAGCGCTAACTTTACCTACATTTTTTATTATAACCCTTTTTAGTCACTATTCTCTCTAAATTCATGAACTTGGTACCATTTATTTCTAATGATATATTCCTTGAAATAGTTCAGTTTACACAAATCTTACGAATTCAGAATGAATAGTAACTGATATATTATCTTATTTTAATGAATGTTTAAGAGAAGTTGTTGGAAAGCACGGGGGGCGAGTTAAATATGCAGAAATATGTATTAAGTAAATAATCCCGAGAAACTGGCGCCGTTAGATACTACTTGATTAAAAATACTTCATTCACTTCAATAATGTACAGACAGGATATAACTGTCGACATGTTTCAAGCGCTCAAAAGTAGTCACCCATTTTCAAGACTCACCAGACGTGAATGAGAGGAAACGAAAGTGATTTGAATTATAAAACGTAAAGTTGCCAATGAAAAATGGGAGAATCAGCAACAACAGATAACAAGGGAATCAACATATTGATACCCTGGAACTTTCTTTTACTCATAAGAATACTGATTCCCTTGTTAAAGACATTAAATCACAGCCTCTCCAGAGTTCAAGGAAATACATTTTATCCCGATTTGCCTTTCTCAACCACAACGGTTTTTATTTCATAATTATTTTCATTCTCTGTCAAACACTGAGTTTTTCCTAGATTTGTTTCCCACCTTTATTTTCCATTGGCAACTTAACGTTTTATGATTCAAATCAATTATGTTTCTTTTAATTCCCGTCTGGTGAGTCTTGTAAATGGACACCTATTTTTGAGGACTTGAAACAAGTCGATTGAAATTTTTGAATCGAATGAAGTTCTTTAATCAAGTAATGTAGAATTATACTTATTGTCTGAAAGGCTATAAACAGATCCACAAACTGTTCTAATTCTTTGGTGATTTTATCAAATATGAAAGTGTTGTTCCCTAAGGCAACAGAAAATACAAATTTCAAATCTGAAAACTTTCATACTTTAGCAATTTTTCGCAAAAAATAGTATGTCTTTTGAAGAATAAAGTTGCTGTTTTCAAATAATAGGCTTTTAGAAGGTTCTAAAGGGCGTAGCAAGTTCGCTCATGCTTTCTTGTTGTCATATAGTGTAATACACATGTTCCCGTGAACATAGTTCTATATAAATGTACATCTTTAGAAAGCTTTAGAATTTAGTCCAAAGCTTTAATTGTATATTAGTTTCGAAAAACGAACATCGAATGCTTTCTTGTTGTCATGTATTGCACACGTGTTCCTGAGAACATAATTCTATATAAATGTACATTCTTAGAAAGCTTAAAATTTACTCCAAAAATTTAAATGCATATTAGTTTCGAAAAACGAATATCTGATGTAAAAGACCCCAAAGGTACATTGCTCTAAAATCGAAAATAAATTAAATTAACGTAAGTAATCGAATTACGTAGAAAGGGTTAAATATATGAAATATTTTAAGTTAATTTCTTATTTCACAAATTAAGAGAATTAAAACAATAATCCTGAACACATGTCACCATAATGTTGATCCTCTACGGAGGAGATGCTATCCCTCTTTGGTACCTGCGCACGAAGTCGAGCAATTTACGATAGAACAATTTAACGAGAACCGATACTGCACTCCCTCGGTCCCTTCGCAATCAGATCAAAGTGGTCACCCACCTGCTCATTGAACACTAAAGCAATGTTTGAATCATGAAGATAAAATTGAACCAAAATAGAACGTAAATCATCTTAGCATTTGAAGGAGAACTGAAAAACAAATTTTGCTAATTTTAATCAAAGTTTTTTCTACATTACTAAAAATTATTTAAATATGGTAATATTCTTGAATTTACTGCAAAGAGGTTTTATACGAGGTTCTAATTTAATTAACTTCAAGCTCTAATATCCCAGTTTTGCAAGAATCAGTTCATTTTTAAGCAGTAAATCATATACGGCGCTAAATCCCCATTCAGTTTAGAAAGATTGAAAAAGCACATTTCGTTACATTTAAAACAGGACTGTCTAAATGGCGGCCAGCGGGCCGCATGCGGCCCCCCAACACATATTGTGCAGCCCGCCAACTTCTTATTCAAGCTGATCGGCCTCAGTTTTTTCATTAAAATGTAAGCAAATTGTTTTATAATCCTTCTGTTCCATTGTTTTATAATTCATNAAAGAGGAAGAGAAAACCCCAAGGATTCAGAATTGCATAATCACCCATGGTCGGAAACGTTTTAAGAAAATGGTATGGCAAGTACAATAAATAAAGAGACATACGACTGGGATCATCTGAAATACATATTGGTCAAAGATAGTAATATGTGAAAATGTCATAAAATGTGAAAACACATATTGTGCAGCCCGCCAACTTCTTATTCAAGCTGATCGGCCTCAGTTTTTTCATTAAAATGTAAGCAAATTGTTTTATAATCCTTCTGTTCCATTGTTTTATAATTCATAATTCAACTACTAATTGTTATTGTACAAGAGGTTAATGTTCAACTTTTTCAAACTGTGGCCCGCCAGCTGATCAGTGATCGGAATTCTGGCCCGTGGGCTCTTTGCAGTCGGACAGCCCCGATTTAAAATATTTGACTTTTTCTTTTATATTGGATAGTTTTAACTGACTTATTTTGCAATTCAGCGAGTTCTTGGTACTGCATATATGAAATATCAGACAAATTGACCTAACATTGCCTGTATCACGTCGGTTCGGGAATAAATTTTTGAAGTTGTAATTAATCTTAGTTAATTATTGCTGGTAACAGTTTCAGTCCTAAATGGCATGGTAATTCCTTTCAATTTATAGGCTTAGAATAAGAAGAAGAAAAAATTCTTTATACGAAACAGAAAGTCGCTCGTAGTTCATGTAGTGTTACTTATATTTTGCGCAGATTAAATTTATTACGATATTTTTATTCTTAATTTTCCTCTAAAAAAAAATCTAATTATTTTTCAAATAAGCAAAAACTCTAATAGTTCTTTCGTTGACTTTAATTAGATTAATATCTTTACTAATAAATATCCAATTAGGCATGATTAAAAATCGTTAAATTATCATTGACACTTAAGTAAAATTTTATCGAATTGCTAAATGACTCTCTTAAGTTTCTTCTCTCCCGTTTATTTAATGAGCTTCGCGTCCTCTGAAACCAGATATCTGTAATTGCTGTCATTATTTCAAGCTGTTAATTACTTGTTTAGAACAACAATTCTTCTCCTCATTTAGTAAAGTAATTATTTTAATTTAGTATCATGAATATCTACCATTTTTACCCACGATAATAAAAAAGAACGTTGTATTTTAAATACCTAGAGACACAATTGTAATAAAATATATTGAAAAATTGCTTCAAATTACAGCCCTTTTAATTTTTTTATTTCGACTTTTGGGATCAGTTACTTAGGGAACATTGTTTTTTTTTTCATGGAGATCACTATAATATAACTACATTTATAATTAAATAAATAAGCCCAAGAAACTGAAACGGTAAAATATTTTATACGCGAGGTTGAACAGCCGATCCAAATTTGAGTTCACGGCTATCAATGTTCAACTCCGTAACCTAGTTATTTTAAACCCAATCTAAATTACAAGGGAACTCCTAGATCAGTACCCTCTGAGCTATTAATTTGTTATGTGAACTTGAAGGACTTTGTGACCTCGACAGATTTAACGAGCACCAGTCACTATTGAATAGATGGGGAGTCTTCAGCCAGCTGGATTCAAACTCCCGAACACCAGTCCAACGTCATACCAGCCAGTCTATCCAGCCCCAACGGTAAGATATCACTTGATAAAAAAAAAACTTCAGTCGCTTCAAAACTATGCTGATTGGAAATATCAGTTGACATGTTTCAAGCACTCAAAAATAGGCTTCCATTTTCAAGACTCACCAAACGTGAATGAGAAGAAACAAAAGTGATTTGAATCATAAAATGTTAAGTTGCCAACAAAAAATCTCAGTAGCCGAGAGAGAATAAAATGAAGATGAGAAAATCGAGCAAGGAAAACTATTATGGCTGAGAGGAGCAAATCAGTGTAAAAAGCATCTTCACGAGCTATGAAATTTTTAAAAAAAAATTAAGTATTAGCATTCATAATTATTACATACATCCAGATTTACTAAATTAAGATCATGCAGGTTATAAAGTGAATGTTTATATAATTTTACTTTTGTTAGTTAATTTTCTTAAATATTTAATAGAGGGCTGAAGATAATCTTACTCAAGCACAATTTTTATAAATTTAAAAGCAAATATAAATTAAATTTGCAAAACGTATTTTTCAATTTAATGGAAGTGAACTTTTCCTACGCTTTAATATATATTCTTTCTTTGATAATATACCGGGGGAATTTTCCATCATATTATGGAATGCAAGTCTAGAAACGAGCCGTTATTTTCGAAAGTGGAATAAGTCTATTCTTCCTGTATCGAAATATTTTAAGGTTAGCTTTTGAATGTATCTAAAAATATTAGCAAACGTTAAAGAAAAATGTTTGCATTCACTATAATTTGATAAAACTTTAAAAATGCGATATTAGTATTAAAAACGTAAAAAAAGAAACAAACGATTGATAGCTCCAAATGGACTTATTCCATTTTCAAACAAATCGACTTAAACATTTTGTAAACAAGAACTCATTGTAAACAAGGGTAGACCCTTGTTTACAATGAGTTCAATCATCAGAAAAAATTTATTTGACGCATTAAAAAAAATAAAAAATAAGGAGTTTAAAGAAAATTTTAAAACTTCTAATGAGACATAATTTATTAGTTTTAATAGTTTAGATTTTGAAGCAATCCGTAATTTACGTAAATTTTCCTTTTATTCTAAGATTTTCTTATATTAATAAATCAGGAAACTAGGAGAAACTTATAAAATCTACGAGGTAAATTCAAGAGTTTTTAGTTATAGGTTAGAGATATTCTATAAAGTTATGAAAAGATAATTTGTGGGTTCGATGTTGAGCATATTCCTTTAATTAAATTATTATTAAAAAATTGAAAAGAAGAAACTTTTGTATAAATTTAATTATTTTTCATTTTACTTAAATGATGCTAAATACATTCTTTCATTCAACTCTTCATTTATGAGTTGAATTTTTTTAAATTTTCGTAAGGTTTGTTATCTCAAACAAATTCCTTCCTCCATAAATGTATGAAATGCCCCATAATTCCTTCTTGATCATATTTAAAACGAAGAAAAACTTTTAGTTGTTATAAATGGCCTTCATTGTGAGTTCACAGCAAAAAATGCATTCACCTACTATTCATAGAAAAATAATTACATTCAAATTACGCAGTGACCCAAGAATAAAAAGATTTGGAAAGTCAATTAAAAAATGGAAGGGGATAGAAAACCAATTACATTCAAATAACCTGGTGTTTCAAAACAACAAAAAATTTGAAAAAACAATTAAAAAGTGAAAACAATAGTAAACCAATTACATTTAAATTACCTGGCATCACAAAATTAAAAAAATATTTAAAAAATCAATTGAAGAGATAGAAAACCAATTACAACTAAACCTAGTACCCCCAAAATAGCAAAGGATTTGAAAAATCAATAAAAATAATGGAAACCAATAGAAAACTAATTACATTCAAATCACTTCAAAAAATAACAAAGGATTTGAAATAACAATCAAAAAGTGGAAGACGATAGAAAGCCACTAAAATTTAAATTACCTGGCATCCAAAATTAACAAAGGATTTGTAAAATCAATTAAAAAAATAAGTAAATAAAAGGAGTAAAAAAACAATTACATTATACTACTTCATGTCTCAAAAAAAACATAAATTTTGAAAAATCTATGAAAAAAAAAATTTTGATGAACGGCGTGCTTCTTTTTAGGAAAGTAGAATAATTATTCTCACTAATATCGAAGATTAGTTACAAAGTTTGTCAACAGAAGAAACTGCTAACTGAAAATCATAGTTTATTTGAAGAATGTCAGACTATTTCAACTGAAATATCTGAACAGGCCTCAGTTGCTTTATCTCCAACCTGCTCCATACTGTTTCTACAAAAAAGTGGTTCTTTTTATAACATAATTTTGTAGTTTTTTTTCAATTGAAAGTGTCACCCTACTAAATTCTTTTACCACCTTCCAAACATTTTTATATGAGTATAATTTTAACACCTTGTTTACAGGCAATTTTACACAGAAACTTTGTCACGTCACTAGCAAGTATTTTGTAATTGAATATGGAAAAGTAAAACAATAAAAATAAACTCCAATAAATTTTATTTATACTGAATGGAATGAAATGAAATTTTTGAATATTCTATATTGTCCTGGGTTTTCTAAATCTAAATAGATAATAGATGAGTAAACTCGGTCAACAATGTGTTAAAAACTATTTAAGAAAGTTGTAGGTTCTTTTGTCCATTTTCAGAGCTTAATTTTAAATCAAGATAAAAGTTTTGTTTAGACAATTATTATTATCAATTCTTTGTTGTGAAACATAATAGAATGCACTTAAGATATAAAGAGCCTCATTTTAAGAACTCAATAAAATTATTAGCTTGAAGACAGAAAACAACCCCTACTTAAAACATGTTTAATCTCCGGAAATATTTTTAACCATATGCTGCAGCAACCTTGATAAAAATCACATAATAGTTTAATTAAACATTTACATAACATAATTGTTATTTACTATGATTGAAACTATCAGAAATGCTGCCACTTTATTCAGTTCAATAAACCATGATACATGCAAGAACTTAATAATAAATAAAATTAAATTATTTTATAGGGAAACATTGATTTATGATTTTTTCGTAATATTGATTATGAAAGTGAATGGTTTACAAAGATGATTATTTAGAGAAATAAATATTTCCCGAACTTGCATTATTCAAAAATATACTAGGCTTTCAATTTTGAAGTAATGTAATGTTTTTTATTATACATTTGACACTATTTTTGAAAGCTTTAATTATGAGCAATAATAGAAAACCAAAACAAACTTGAAGCTAACCAAAAATAAAGCAAACCAAAATAGAAAGAAATAAAAATCAAATGATACAGTTCTCTTGAAAAATTTTAAACTGTTGCAATGTTACACAAGTTAAATTTCACATCTCAATGTTTTTGAGCTGTGATGGGTCATGGGATAAAGCGTTGCCTTTCAATGAGGTGAACCAGGATAAAATCCCAACAATGGCTCATCGATATGAATTCTGCATACACCACAGTGCTGATGTCAAATATCCTCAGTGGTTTTGGATCATAGGTTAGTCCCCTTGTCATCAGACTGACCATGGGAGATTTTCGTGGTTTTCCTATCTATGTAACGCAAATACGTGTTAGTTCCATCAAAAAGTCTTAGATGAAGACAAATTTCTCCCCTATACTTGGTTCAGGAGTTCCCTTGTCTTCTGGATTGGGTTGAAAATTACAAGGCTACAGAGTTGAACATTAGTAGTCGCAAACCGCAAAAATTGGGCCGGCTGTTCAACGATGGTTATTATATTATAATATCTCAATGTTTAACTCAGTTCAACCTCATTATTCTTATGTTAAGCTACGACATATAAATGCTTTTCTTTGTTAAATTTATCTATTACTTAAGTTAAAAGCGATAGATAAATAATTGGTTAAAATTAGCTAGCACGAAACGTTAGAAATTAAATAGTAAAATCATACAAATGTCAACTTTTGAATCATACTGTGTGAATAGTTTTTATAGCAATTGGACAATTAAAACTAAACTTTGCTACAATTACTTTGCTATTACTTGAAAATACATACATAAATTGGAATTGAAATTTAGCAGTTAAGAAACAATTCAATTTAATTTATTAATTTTATTATTTAATATCTGCTTTTTTTTAAAAAAAAAAATCATGATAAATTTTTACACCTCTAACTTAGAAATATAGGTATTACTGAACATATTACTATAATTATGATCAGTTCTTAGAAAAAGAAAAACAGTGTCCATATACCAGGACAATAAACCAAATCCTTATCTTCCAATTTTTCAAGTAGATTAGTTTAGAATTCACATTTGTATTCATAATTTGTTCACAATTGTATTCATAACACTCACGTTCATGGGATGTTCTAAACACACTTAAAAATCAGGAATATCAAAACAAAAAGCTAAAAATCAGAATAAATAAGATAAAAATATTTTTAACAGGTAAATCAGGACAACTATAAACCCTGTAATACTTCTACATTTTGTAAAAGTATACAAATTTAATTAGTATATGCATCAAGTGAGAATATGGGTCTTTCAATATATTACAGCAAAAGCCAATATTAGGATTACCCTAAGCAACCATATAATGATTGCATAATAAAGGGAAACAAAATTACATACCAAATAATATAACTATCACACATTTCTTAAAAATATTCTTTAATAATCTAGATAGATTACATTGAAGTTTCAAAGGTAACAAACTCATTTTTTTGCATGTTTATTCAAATTTAATAAGTTTTCCTGAAATTTTGTAACATCTTACAGCAAAAAATTAGTTTTCTTTCTCTCTCTTTTTTTTTCTTTGAAAAAAAAAACTTCTATTGAAAAGAAATGCCTCTGTTAAAAACTACTTTTTCCATTATACAATAGTCACTTGGCAAACTAAATGATAGACAAATAATCAATTACACTAAGAATATTTTTAATAGGATCAATAAAACATTTAATTTCCAATGTAAAATTATATTACAACAGTATATGAATAAGGATATTTTTCTAAACTTACAGGAAGTCTAGGTCAATACAAGAAGGTACATAAATTAAACTGAATATTAAGAATTCAAGAAGTAGCATCTAGTTTTTCAGCTGCTTGAACACATTTAGCCATAGTTGCAGAGGCTCTACTAATAGAATCAGTCATATAAAAATCTTTCAAAAACTTTAACGTGGTATCCAGAGGATTTGACTCCAATTGAATGGTTTTATTCTAGGAAGAAAAAAAAATCATAAATAGATAGAAATGCACCTGCAATCTAAGGAAGTATAATATTATTTAATATAAAATTTTTAAAAATAAATTCTAAAAAAAAAAGTAGTATTCTTTTTTACAAATTATTAGCATAACGGATGATATATCAAATTTAAATAAATAATTTAGCAACATATTAATACATCTTACAAAAAAAAATTTCAAAGATTAATTCCGATTGCTAATGAATATTCGGATTATGATGTAGGATTTGCAGAAATAAAATACTGGAAATTAAATATTGATAATTTTAAAACTATTTCACACATAAAAATATGATACAAATAAATAAATAAAATTTGAAAAAATGCCAATTTTTTTCTTTGATGTGTGATCCTTTAGTTACACAACAAGCATCTTATCTGTGATTAAGTTTATTCCAGATATTCTAAAGTTTTACACTGTCAAAAGTTGTTAGTGTTACACTGTTTTATAAATATGCTTACTGTGTTCATGTACAAACTTTTTATACCACTGAAGTTTAGGCTGATTCCTCCCCCTCTAATCAGAAAACTGAGGTATGATGGGCCTATTTCTCCTATCTAATGTTAGATAGTTGGGTGCTTCAGCACAAAACGGAAAAAAAAAAAAAAAAAAAANATGAAAAAAAAAAAAAAAACAGGATTTTTTTTTTTTAAGTAAAGGACTGTTTGCTGATTGAAAATGAAGTGAGGTTTTTACATGCACACACATTTGGGAGGATAAAAAAAATTATGACTTCTAAATGCAGGACTGCCAGAGTATTAAATTCTTTGCATTGCTTTCAGCATTGATGGTATATAAACAGTCTTGAGCATGCAGGCAAGATCCCGGGATCTTATGCAATGAGGTTATTTAAAGAAACAGTTTATGAGCATCCATTGCTGCAAACACTGGAAGCATTAGAAACAATTAATAAGGCTGATGTACAATATGTTAAGAGCCAACTTTAATTGCAGATTGGATTGAAACAAAATAGCCACACATCAAACATTTGAAACTAGAACAAAAAAGAACTTGATATATTTTCTTCAATTTTGTGCTTCATTTATTGTCTGTATGTTATGTGTAATAGCTTTTTCAAAAATATAAATTACTCAGTTATTCATTTAGGCTAGCCATGAGGTTAAGGCTGATTCCCTCCCCCCTTCCAAACAGAAAACTGTGTAATAAAGGGTCATATTTCTCCTATTTAATGCTAGATAAGTGGGCGCCTTAGCCAAAAAAACAGACTTTTTCTAAGTGAAGGACCATTTGCAGATCAAAAATAAAGTGAGATTTTTACACGCACAATCCTTTGGCAGGATAAAAGGATTATGAATTTTAAATACAAAATGATATAGATGTTATTATTGTTGAAATAATAGTGAATAGTCATATTGTTGAATGAATAGTTAGCAGTTAAAAAAATTATTTTATCAATAAATTTTTTTTAGATGGTTAAAACAAGTTTGACTATTTTATTACAAATAAATAATATTCTTTAACATTTAGCTTCAAAATACATTAATTATCTTTTTTCAAAAGAGTATAACATTAATTAGTTTTGTAGTTGTATAGTATGAGTATAGAAATAAAATCTAAGAATCTAATCAGAAAAAAATGTCAAAAACTACTTGCTTTTATAATTGTTTAAATATAGTATCATTCAACAAACATTAAACTAAAAATATGATAAGAAAACTGAACTTTATGCTATAGTTTGTACATTATAGTTTGACTCTAAATAAATGATGTCAGCAAAAACATTTCAAAATAAATAAATAAAATTCTTATGAACAAGTTAAAATTTGTACATTCAAAAACAAGATAGATCTGACATTAATCACTAATGATAAAATAACTAAATTGCATTTTCGAAAAAGTTTTAAAAGTTAGACTGTTATCTTTATAAATTAGGTAGTGCAAAGAAAATATCACTCATTGGAAACATAAACGTCACTTTTACAACTAATTATAAATACATAAAAATTAAACCAGTTTCATAAAAATGTTAAAAGCGTTTCTGATTTTGGGGCATTTTTGAAAGGAAATAATATTACCAAAAAAAATCAGAGTTCTATAAATTTTGCAAAATGTTTGGAATGATGAGAACGGAAACTCATTTTAAAAACATGGAAAAAAAGAAGGAATAATGATTGTATAAAAATGTCATTTTCTTTTCTTCCATCAAAAATATTTTTCAGTGAGAAAAAAGAATAAATGAAATAGGAGCAATGCTAAAAGAGCAACTTATTATACTTTTTCTTTGTAACTAATAAGTTAACGTTTGAAAACTTTTCTTACTTGTTCTTCTTATTATGGTACATAGTTTAAGATACATAATTTTTGCTTTTGTTTTTAAATTATAAATATTATGAGTTTTATAAAGTATTTTTGACATTATACTACCAGTTAAAACAATTTTGGCCTTACATATTTTGTACCTTTTAACATTTAATCATGAAACTGATATTTATCACTCTAATTTTTTTTATAATAAAGCAATTTAAATAATCATTAACTGACAGGAGGCCAGAAAGTCAGGAAAACAGCAATTGAAATTTGTGCATTTCATTTGCACTACAAAGGAGTCAATTATTAATTACATAATAATTAAAATTTACATTTAAATGTGCATAAGCTATATAAGCTGTGAATATACTTTCTAAAATAACTATTCTGATAAAGATCGCCAAAGAAATTATCGACATTTAATAACTAGAATAACCTATGATACTTAACAGTTATATTTAGAAAAATATAAATAAAATCTCTAAATAAATTAATCGAAGGAAAAAAATGGATTTTTTTTAAACATGACTTTTTTTTTTGCATTCTGATAAGATTCTGTGAGTTACACTAACTTCTTTAGAAATTATATTAGAGTTAATTCTATAATTATAGAAAATTCGTGTTATTATAAAAAATTATTTATGCTGGGGTAACTAAAAAGATAACTAATAAATACCAGAAAATATACTGCAAAATGTTTAGCAAGTTTTAATTCATTATTGTGAGGTTCAATAGATTTTGTTTAAAGAATAACTAAAAAATTTTACAAACTGAGAACTTGTCAAACGGAATGTGATAGTACTTTTTGCTGGTATACTTACAAAACTAAGTTCAGAACTTTGAGCTAGATAGTTAGAATCTTCTACTTCATTATATTGGGTAAGATGTGGGGCTATTTGCTCCATTCTATTTCTTATTTCAGCTAAACTATCATATGAAAGTCTGTGACCTGCAACCTAGAAAAAACAATTATCTATTTAATAGTTCTATCCAAAAAAAAAGTTTTTTAGCAGTTACCTATGAATAGAAGAAAAAAATATTATAAAAAAATAAATAATTAAAGACACATAAAAGGAAGTAAAAATTAATTAGTAGAAATTATGAATATTTCTAAAGTAAGTGGTTAAAACCGAATTAGTCTACTTGCAAGGGTCATTTTTAAAGTAAGAACTAACTATGCATCGTGTCCATGCATCCTGTCTAGCGGCATCAGTTCGAGGTCCGCAACTCATGGCAAGTCTCTCACTATGCCCCCATTAGGTTTCACACCTCTGCCAGCGTTGGTTGCATGGTAATACTACTTTAGTTGTCACCGTGCCAATTAGTAATCTCAGCGAATGTGATGTGTGTTAAATTATTGGGTTTTCGAATTCAAAAAAAAAAAAAAAAAGTTCATTTTGCTAAAAGTTACTGGCAGCTTGTTGTAGGTACAATGAATGATGGAAATGACCATGAACTAGGAAAATGCTGAGATGTTGAACGAAACTGTTACTAGCTGGAACAACAGTCAGACAAGAGTTCCTTGATAATGGGATTTAAATAGGCCAAGACTCGACAAACGTTAAATATTGATAATGGCTATGTTGAAAAGTGAATAAATGCTTATATTTATGTTTGTGATGCAATTTATGTTCATAAATAAAGTTTCTCCTGCTCTACTACAAAACATTTCTTACTTAAAAAAAAGAGCCTCATAGTTAAAACAACTTTCAATAACTGCTCCTAAAAGTGCAGAAATATAGCTAAAGAAAAACTTATGAAATTTTTAAAGCTTTAAATGTACTATAAACGTAGAAGTAAAAATGTTTCTCTGTGATTGTTTATTGTTCAAATGTTTTCAGATTCTTATGTGTATGATAAATTAATCTTGGGCTAATCCTCGAAAGCTAGCACAAAGGTATAAAAATGAACAAACATTGACATTTTTAATTTCGTCCTCTTAGTAATGGTTTCGTCCTCTTAGTAACTTAGGAAATGAAGGTTTTTATATTTTAAGGTTGAAAAAACTAAAAAAACTCCTCTTCCTTTCTTTTTAAAATTATTTTTTAAAGCCTTACTTCAGATAGTGCTCTGATAATTTTCCAATCTTCTTTAGCCAATCCTGGAGGAGTTATTGATTGTAATGTTTGCTGAGAGCGTCCTTCAGTATTAACGTAAGTACCTTGCTTTTCCGTATAGGCTGCTCCAGGTAAAACAATATCAGCTATTTCAGCTCCTTTGTCACCATGGTGACCTAATGATAAAGAATAAGAAAATGAAACTAATTAACTTCATATAGTCTTATCAATATTTAAAGATATTTTAGTGAAATGAGAAAAATACATAAAATTTAGAATATTCAGGAGTAATATTATACATATATATGCATATATACACACACATAAAAATAGAAATAAAAATAGGAAGCATATTTTAAGATCAATGTTTAATCAATAAGAATACCATTCAAAAATAAAATAAATATGATTTTATTTTCTTTCATAGTATTCATTTAACTGTATATGTTTGAGATTTATAATTCTTCTGATTCAATAAAGTTTAGAGTGTCGTGTTATGATTACTTTTACATATAACTTACAGACATTAAAGAAAAATTTAAAGTTGAAATAAATCAGTCAATGAACAATGGACTATTAAAAATTAAAAGAAAGTAAATAAAAAATTAACAATAATAAAAAAACGAAAATGAAAGAAAAGAAAAAGTTGATAATAACAGTCAGAAGTATTTTGAGTACAGTAGAACTTACTTATAACAAGACTGCAGTATTTGCAACAATGTTACAACCAACAAGTGTTCATAAAAAAATAAGCTTTGAAAAAAATCTTAAAAGTCTACATTTTACTAAATCATAAATATAGTTTTTACTAAATTTGTTTCTTATTATTTTTATTTTTTAATTTTGTACAGTACAGTATAAACAATTTGTAGAGTATAAATGATTTGTTTTGAATTTACGAATCGTCTCTTTGTTGTATTGTTATTGTTCTTTGGATAAGACTTGAAGCGAAAAAAGTATCCACCAATTTAGCCAATCCGAAAAAAAGAAAGAAATTAGCGAAATAAAGTAATAGACTGAAAGAGACACTAAATAAAAAAATTAATATCTACCTTGGTAAATAATAAAACAATCTTTGGGCAAATTTTCTTTTGAAATTACACCTTCATCAGCCCCAACAAGATACAATAATTTAGGCTGAATCTTTTCAATTTCATCAGGATTAGACTTGTAACCAATATCTAGCGCAGCAACTTGACTGGCAACCTAGGATATATCATCATATTTAAAATGAATATCAAAGAATTTATTAGTTAAACTATTTTATCAAATTCCTTAGAAAGATGTGGTATAATTAAAAAGAATGAACAATTTTCCAATGACCCTTAACACTGTTTCGAATGATATTACTAAGCTTTCTAGCAAGAAAAACACTTTTTTTTTTGGCATTAGTTTATGATGACAACCCAATACAGTTCGGAAATAGAAGTAAGCAATTTTTAACAGCATTAGTCGCTGCTATGTTGCCAGCATCAAAGCATAAGTCTAAATGGTCTTCCACATAGGAGCAAATTGAGAATTACATAAAGGGTAAATTGGGGAACTTGCTTAACTGAATCAATGCATATGCTTTATGAAATACTTAGGCTCAACTTACATAAAAAAAACCTACATTAAAAAACTAGTCTACCTTTAAAAAATACATAGTAGGGAATACAACAGTTTTGTTTAGGTAATTTTCAACATCCCAGTCATAGTTAATAACTCAACTAATTTCAAGACAGCAAACACCCAGGGTAAGAACATCACAGAATGTTGATCCTAGTCAGGGGATGTAATTGGCAAGTGAGCAAGTACTCAATGTTCAATTCTAATACCAAACTGACTATTAACTCTTTACTTGAGGTAACAACTGACTGCTACCAAGGTTACAGATGAATAAATTTAAATGTCTGAACGAGAAACCTTATTTAATTTGGTCAAGTAGTAAATAAACTTAAATTAATTATAAAAGTCTAATCAAAATGACCTTTGAAATCATTTCGGCTTTGTAGATTTATTTACATCAAGGATAATTCAAGTTGAAAACGAATTAATAACTATAAGTTTACATTAACCAATACACTTCACCACAAAAGCAATCTAGCTACTTTTTAAGCACATGAATAATGAAATCGAGATTTTTAACATACACTTGACCTTCGACCTTGCATATTCTTCAATGCATGAAAGGTAATCAGCTTTCAAATTAGTTAATTAAATAGTAGATTAACTGGCAGTGTTTTCTATTTTTATTCTTTATCAATCAATCAGAAAACATTAGATTTTTAAGTCAGTATAAATAAAAAAGATTATTTACTCATTACAATTATAAAATTTATTGCTTACAAAACATTCTTACCTAGAAAGTCAGAATCTAAGATTAAATTTAAGAATATGTTCTTTGATGAATATTACATGTTTTCTGCACATGTTTTAACTGAGTTTTCAGAGTAACTCCCCAGAAATGAACGCTTAAGGTATTTTAAGTGTAACCAGATAAAATATTAATTTAAGTAACATGTAAACTTTTAATCCTACAGCAAAGTATATCTCAACATTAACATAACAAGCCCAGCTAGATCAACAATATTAATTAGTACAAAAGGAAACTCATAAAAGAAACAAATTTCATAAGAAAATATTAAAATTTATAAAATTACATTCCCTCTATTCAAAATGACTTCATATTTACTTTGTTTTCAGGGAATAAAAATCAAACTAAATGAAAAGAGTGATATTGAGAATTTTCTGTGATTATTTTAACTCATTACTACAGAATAAGAATTATATTAAAATAATTAAGCTATGCATAAGCAAATTAATTAACTAGTTGAAGCAGGGTGGCATATTAATTTAATCTAAATTAATTTAATATAGAGTTAAAATGAGTATTGAACATATTTGCTAGTTGGAGCTTATTATAAATTTTTGAAAGAGGGAAATTTTTGCTATTTTTATTAGTTATTTGATTAATTATTTTCCACTCCCGCTTGTACTTTCTTTAAAACAAATTAGATAATAATAATTTTTAGCTAGTTTCATTTCAGCTAATTTTAATTTATAATCGCATAATCCCTTATTCTGATAATTTTTAGTTGCATCTTTGATCAACTAATTTTCTAATAAAATTATGCCAATTAAAGTGATGGTTGAATAACATATTTAAACAATTATAAGCCCTTAACAAAAAACTGTGTTCTCAGTTACTTTTAAATTTGATATTTTAACAATCATTAATTTCTGAATATTGAATTAAGGAACAATGACATAGCTTACAAATCACACTTAAGAGAAATTGGACCTGATATACTATATTGCATCATACATTGCTAGAATTTTTACATAATAAATATAATTTAATTAATAAGAAAGTCAATTCTGATAGAAACAATATTAATTATTTCATTGTGAGACATTATAAAGGGTTGACACAAACAAGAGTAAAATGTAATACATTCCCATGTTCAATTTTAACAAACATTTTAGGTTTTCATCTAAAATTTATTTAATAAAGTTATAAGCATTGTTCACATTATATATATTTGATAAGTAAGAAGTTTATTAAATAATAAATCATGAAAGACTTTTGAGGTTTTAGAAAATCAAAAGTACTCTTTAATATTCTTAAAAATAAAAATTAGCATGGATAATAAGTAATGCAACAAAAAGGAATTACACAATTTTATCAAGAAATTAAATAAAGTATTGATTCAAATCCAAAATTTAGTTTAAATCTATTGAACAATATTGATGAAACAATAATCTGTTGGCAAAAAAATTGTACCGGTAAACATTATAAAATTCTAGTTTAGGTGATAAAATAGCTTATAGAAAAAACAAAGAAAAGCTAATAGAAAAAACAAAGAAAAAGCGTATATAAAAAAACAAAGAAAATGCTTATAGAAAAAACAAAGAAAAAGCTTAGAAAAAAAAACAAAGAAAAATAACTTACTCGGTGCAAAATGTTAAGAGCTTTATGTCCATCTGCTTTTTGACACTGAAGTGAAATCTTTTGAACAAGTGCATGAATTGATGCTCCATCTGCTCTTTGGAGAACTTCACTGCCCAAAACAACAATAGGATTGCGAGCAGCTGAAAGTTTCTGAAAAATAACACAGGGGAAATAATTTAGAACAAAAAATATATAATCTAATTCAATTATTTGTATCCTTTGTCTAAAATTATTTTAAGGGGCAACTAACTTCTTAACAAAAACAAAGTATAGCAAAAATATTTTTCTAATGAATTCAACTTTTAAAGTAAGCTTTTTTAATAGTTACTACATACTTTAATGCAGAAAGATAATTTGAAAAATATTTTAGTTAATTATTAAATCAACTTCAGACTGCAACAAATTATTTAAATAAGGGAGTATGTAAAGAAGAATCTTACCTTAGAAAACTGGTGATTTCCTGATGCAATTTCTTTCAGTAGATTTGGTGAATCTCCTAAATGCTATAACATTCAAAATAAAGAATTATTAATTTTGATTTTCACATGTTTCTGCAAAAAAAAAAAATCTGTAAATTATATTAATTAAAAATATGTATACATATACAGAAAAACTTGGTTAAGCATACACTCTTGGGATCAAAAGAATTGCCCGCTTATGAGAGTTGCTCATTTACGAGAAGGGTACTTAAATAACGAAGTTTAACAACGTAAATTGTTTTTAAAATATTTTTAACGACATAGAACTAATTAAATGTAAAATAGCTCAAATTTATTTAAATAATAAAAAAAAATTTCTATACCAAAAGAAGATAATTTGATATAAATACATAATTCTAGGTGTAGCTACTGATAAATGAATTATTTCCCTATTAACACAGATATTCAAGTTAGTCATATGATACAAAACAGGAGCATTTAGTCTTCATTCGGTTTCATTCATTGGGTTCACACCCCTTAAAGCTTACCCATCACTTGATACAAAATGTGATAATACCTCCTAGAAAGTAAATCTCCCGCGATTCAAATAAAAAAAAGAAAGCAATGCAAACCTGTAAGACACAAGGTCTTATGAATATGATATATCCACAATTCATCAACTATCAAGGGTCTGAATAGATGTTTCATTTATATGAACATCTCAAAGACTACATTTCTGTTCTCTTTGTTTTTTAAACCCAGCTGTGTTAAATACAGTCTTCAAATTGATTAGAAGAAAGAAATTTCCAATAGAGAAGAAGCATTGAGAGCATTTAAGACGCAATTTCAGTTTTTAAGGTCTCATGTGTCGTCCAGATGTCACTGTCTGAATTATTTCACATGAGCAGTATCATTCTCTCTTTTCTTTACAAAGTTAAGGCAAGAAGAGATTGGTTCTTTAGTAGTGAAATAGATTAACAGTATTTTTAGTTATGGATAAGGCAAAAAATTTGCATGTTTTAAAAATGGAGTTTTTCAAAAAATTCCTTTTTATACATAAAATGCGAAAATTTCTTAGTACATTTTGTCAGTTTTGTGACATTAAGTAGCCAACAGGAATTAAGTAAATCATAAAACAACATAGACAACAAATTTTTAAAAAAATAGTTAACAATAACATTTAAAATCAATAAAATTAAAAAAGAAAAAAAAAACTTTTGAAAAGCATTTATTTTTAAGTGTGAAAATTCAGCATATAAAATTTAAATCTAAATTTAGAAAAACTCTAAAGCATTTAAGATTTAAAAAAAAATTAATATTAATCAGGATTATCACTGATTTATTTTAAAACAAATAGACAAAGAGGGTTTTACTTATAGTTCAGTATTTCTTTTAAAAAATGTTAAAAAAATGACCTAAAGAAGCTATCTAAACAAATGAAAATGTCATCAAAATCCAAAGATTATCTAGAAGGGATAAAACAGAAACTTAAAATAAATTCTAATAATTTGATTTAAAAAAAAAAGCATAAAATCAATTACAAGAAATTTCTTATCAAAATTCTCCGATAGTGAAAAATAAGTCACAAAGTTTAGGTTAAAAAATTTTCATATTTTTTTAACATACTTGCAATGGATCACTTACACTTAAAATTAAACATAAGTTAGCAACATTAAAATACAAGTGTTTCAGCTTAACATGATTTTCCCATGCATTTTACTTTTGTTTGCTATATGAGATATAAAGTGCTTGCATGTTCAAGCTTACATAAATAAACATATAAATAACAATATAAGGAAACAATTTTATCTAAAAAAGTTACTTACTTCATAATCATAAGTTAAATTAAGTTTTGGTCCAATAACAGCAACATCTAAATTATTATGAATCCAAGCTTTGCGAATGCGGGCATTGAACATGGGAGCTTCATACCTTGGATTTGTACCAATAAGCAAAATTAAATCTGCCTCTTCAACTCCGGATATCTTGCTGTTTAGTAAATAACTGCTTCTGATATCACAGCTGAAAAATGTTTTTGTTTAAAAGTACAATACTTTGTAACACATTTTCTTAACAAACAAATAAGCAATCTTAAAAATATATAAGTACCCAGATCCATCAGTTGGAAACTTTTCTTCAGTAAACAAATTCTCTGATCCTAATTTATTCAGAAAATCTTTAAGAGCAACCAGTGCCTAAAAAATGAAGGTAATTGAGAGGTTCAAGCTTAACATAAAACTTCAGTTAAAATTGTTTCATAAATTGTATAGCAAAATGCTTAAAATATTTCAAAATTAAGTTACATATGAACTTCAAAATCAACTTTTCGAGTTACCGTTTCTTGCAAAAAAAATTTCATACATAATAAATGCATAGCAATAAAAAATTGAATATACAAATTACAACTTATGTGGAGCTTCGTTATTAAATAGCATAATATGTGGAACCTTGTAGTAACATATTAGAAAAAAAATGATGTAAAAATAGTTAGTTTCATCCTTTTAGTCAAATCGCGCAAAACAAGATACTGTAGATATATTATTAATTGAGAAAAAATGCTAAACATATAAATAAAATGGCAAAAGCTGTAAGACGAATAAAAATGCCCAAATTATAATTGCAATATTTAATTAAAAAAAATTCCTCTTTGAAATATATTCAAAAAATAAACAAAATTTTCTATCTTAATCCTACGAAACTAAAATGAACTTTAAGTATACAAGGTTTTATATGCATTGATAGACATCTATATAATTATAATTATGTATTTTATAGCTCATAAACGGAATCTTAAAAATAAAAGCATTATGGAATTTTAATTGATATTAAACATTAAATACCTACAAAAAAATACATACTTATTTTATAATTATTATTTCAATAAGTGCACAGTTATTACACTTAGAATAAGAGTTTAGAAATATAGATTTTGGAAATTTCAAAGCAATTTTAGACCCTAACTTTCATGTCTAAAAATCCCTATCTTGGTAATAAATAAATGGAAATATTTGGCATACATTTTATCGAAGCAAGTTGCCAAGGACTTTTCTTCAATACCTACTGTATGCTAAATAACACAGAGGAAAGGTGGCTTACAGTTTACTTTGTAATAGAGCAACCAAATTATGCAGTGAGAAATTTATGGTCAAATATTCTAAGTGTTAATATTGTAAAACATAATATTTTCTGTTAATAAAAAAGATATAAGAAATAAAAGAATAGATTAAAACAAAGCAAAATAAAAACAAATCTCAATTGGAGTGGTAATAATAATAGTTAACAAAGCTTAGCACAAATTTCTTGATAAAGAAAGGGTAGGATATTATTAGCAAACTCAAAAGCGTTAGAAAACATTGCAAGAACATAAATAATGAGTTTGCAGCAAATATTTATTTCAATAAAATTTTATTTATTTTAAAATTAAACCTTATTTATTTGATCTTATAAAGAATGTATCATGATAAAATTAATCAGAATGATTGAAAAAATTTTTGTAACAGAATAAATTTAAACAGAGTTTACTTACTTCAGCATCCACTAATCCCCCAGCAACTCCAACTATTTTATCAGGAGAAACAGATCCGATCTAAATTAAATAAACAAGACATTTAAATTATTTATGTAAAAAATAAAAAAAAAACAAATAAACACACACAATTCATAATGCATTTTAATGGGAATAAATATTCAGATTAAACAAATTATAAACATTTAGAATAGAATTTGACCAATTTGGAAACATTATTATTTCTAGAAAAAAATAGGGAAAGCATAAAAACTAATTATATCCCTTAAAGCTGTTGAAGACTATAATACAATTTAAATATTTTTAAAATATCTCAACATGATCCTAGATCAACTGAGGTGATATTTATTTAAAGAAAAATAACTGGGGAAAAAATAGGAGATATCAACTTTCATAATATAACATTTATTTTCATGAGAGATTTGGGACTGATAAAGAACTCTTTACAAAATTTATTATAATTACCTCTCACAAAATATTTTACCTTTAAGAAAACGTCTGGAATAACTCTTGATAACATAATTATAACAGCATGAATTCCACATACCTGTTTTGAAACCTTAATCAATGCTTCTTCCCAATCACAGGCAGTTAAAGAACCAGATTCAGATTTGACCAAGGGCGTAACCAAGCGCTGAGCTTTCAGACCATCATAAGCAAATCTAGTCTTATCAGAAATCCATTCTTCATTCACTTCCTGAAAATGAGTAACAGATAAAAATCATTTGAAAATTTTATATTAAGAAGTATTGGGGATCATATTAATGATGTAAGAGCAATACAAGTAAAAAAAAAATCTTAGACAACTAAATTGACATTATACAGGTAGAGCACTTTGTCGATTTAGGAGTTAACCAGGTCATATTTTCCAGATTACAACAATCTCATATATTTTAAAAATCAAAAATCTAAATTTGTTGAAAATGTATGTTCATTCAAAGAAAGTATGTTGTCTATGCCTGATTTTGCAACTTAAAATATAATACACATTAATTAATTTCTACATTTAAGGCTTGATCCTAAAGTTATTCACATTTAGTCTGATCATTAAATTAAATGTTACGAAATTCTCTTTTTTTGCACACTGTACAAATAGTATATACATTTACATAAGTTGGTAACTTTCAAAAATTTTGGTTATTTCTTTTATATTTATAAATAATGAAAAAAATATAATAAAAAAATAAGTAGCAACACAATATTGAAACTTAAAATATTTCATCAAGTCATAAACAAGTTTTTTTTTTGCACAAAAATGAAATATTTTAATGTACAAAAACTTATTTCATTTGTTTAATATTATGTCATTAAAAACGTAACTTGAAAGAGACATATTCTAAAATACATCTATCTATATATTTGTCTATTTATACATTTATTATTTTTTTTTAAATTCTCTTATTTAACAGAGTATGTAACAGTACATTTTAACTAATCAGCACTCACAATTTTAGTTTATATCTGACAAGGCTAGTAAGCATTGGTACAATTTGCTGAATTTTAGGATCATTTAAGCTTTCATATTGCTAAGAACGTTGTATAACATAAACATTGATCGTGATTTCAATAATAATTCAGACAAGGTTATAGTTTTCAGTTTCCCTTTCAACTTTACAAAAAAATAGAAACAATAATAATAATTTTCTTGATGATTAATGTGACAATGCAAAATTTCCTTCTGAAAGAACACGAAGAATCTATATGTTGAACTATATGTACTATATATGAAACCTTTCAAATGATCATGAATAATCTAATTCGCTGAATTCAACCTCTCAGCGATTTCACAGCTTGTTATCTGTCGGTTTGCAACAATTAATGGCTTTATTGTGTCTTCATAAGCCTAAACTGGCATATTGCATCTCAATTTTGCAAACCAATTTTAAAACTGGTGTATTGTCATTACATTTTCGCCCTACACATCAGATAGTTTTATTTTTGCTTGAACAGCATTTTTACGTTTTTGATATAGAAAATGTGAGATACGCCAAAAATTGTGCTTTTCACTTCCTATATTGAAAGCACATCAAACAAAAATTACTGTGGAAAATCAATCAAACTTTTTCACAAGTAAGTCTTCCTATATCAGCTTTCAAAATTTTAAATGATTATACGACTTAGGTGTGGAAAAATAGAATTAAGTCTTCTATTGGGAAATTACTTTTAAAGAATCCAATATATTAGATAGTTTACTAATAATGCAAACTTATTAAAATTACCTAGATTAAATTGATTTTACTTTATATTTTAAAATTAGTTCAGAGGAAAATTTAACATAGATATTTATTTAGTGCACAGTTTACTTTTGAATTTGAATGCTCGATAACGCTAAAAAGAGTCGAACAAAAACAACCAAATGAATGAGTTAATTAAATTTTAATAGCTTTTTCTAAATTGCAATAATATAATTAAAAGCTAAGTTTTAAAAGATGTGATACACGCAATTAAAAATCATATCTTATTACTACTTCATACAGTGAGAATTTTATATAAATCATGTCATAAAATTTGAAAAAAATAAGACATGTTTTCACAACCAAAGCACAGAATGAAATTTTTGGCTCGTAACAAAAATAAGTAAATAAATAAAAAAACATAAGTCAAGCAGGTTTTTATTCAACACATTTACTGCGAAAATTTATAAACATGTACACTTATAAAAATAATTTCGAATTTAAATAATAAAAGTAATAAATCTAAATTTAAAAAAATTCCTAAAGGAAAAGAGGTGCAAACAAAATTTTTTTAATTTTCTTTACAAAAACTTTCTTATTTTCATTAACAGAGAAGAAAATATTCACAAACCTCATTCAAACGTGGTAAAATCCTCATAACTTCTCCTGTTCGTGTACTAACTATAATATTAGATCCAACAGCGTCTAAAACGTCAATAGATTCAGTTTTTCTATAAAAAAAATTATAATAATAAATACCTTTAAAATAAATTAGATTATATAATTGATCAAAACTTATTAAGTAGCAATAAACTATTATTTTCTAAAAAAAGAAAGAAAAAATGTGCTCTAGATATAAATAAATATGTAAAAAAAATATATATATATATGTATATAAATGACTAAAAAAATTACTTTTTTAAAACACTGAAAAAAAATCATATTAATTTAAAACTGAAACCACTATTAGATAGCAAAATGAGAAAACAAATGCCATACACTTAGCACACTAACATTTTGAAACTAAATTAATATTGACTTTCAATTACTATTTTTCTTTAATGGATGTCTGATACTAATTTAAACATAATGAATATCAACATCAACATCTGAAATAAGCATTTAGTGTACACAAAATATGTAATCAATAAATAAGATAAAATAATGAGATACTTAAGAATTTAGTTACTTTTAGGATTTAGGGAAGAGTCAATGTCAGTGTTTATAACTAAATGCAGGGTAAACCAAGCACAAAATGTAACTTTTTAATAACATCGATATTATAACAGTAAATAGAAAAATTAGGGACATTCAACATTAAAAAAAAAAGAACTACAAGGTTTTTTAGAACTGGGTAAATAAATCATAAAACCCTTTTTTTTTCCTTCCAGAAGTAAACAAATTTACAAATGCTCACATGAATAGAAAATTTTATTCAAGCAAAATTAAAGAAGATTTCTTAATCTTTTGGAAGTACACTACAGCTCACTAACTTGGAGCATTTTATTAGTTAGACTAAATTTTAGATAAAATTTTATTTGAATTGTACTGAATCATTTCTCACAGATGGTTTTGGCTTACAATATTACTATTTCTGATAATCAAATAAGACACCATAGTTTGGTCTCATGGCCTATTACAGTTTAACCTTGTTAATGTGAAATCACTTAAAATGAAATATCACTTTACATTTTTGGTTCAGGGAGCAAACAATATATTAATATTGAACTTCATATTTTAACATGAAATTTTAAAACTGATCATTGCTTAACACAAAAGGATATTGTGCGTGAAAACACAGATAAGGAAGTGAATAAAGAGTCAATTATTCTTTTTGAGTTATGCTATATCAATTTTCTTCTTTTGCTAGACATGAATTTGTTTTCTCCCTTAGCAGGTAGGAGAGTGAATGCCATTATGTGAGGTGAAAACTAGTCAAAAAGGGAGATACATCTTTTAACTTGATTATGTTAAAATATTTTTTCTTGAATTTTATAGCGAGATTTTAAATATCAGTGCTTGTTGGTGAAACAGGAATCATCGTCAGCAACAAAACCAAAGCAAAAAAAATTCAATTGATCATTAATAAAGCATAATAAACTGTTTTTAAGATTGATCATATAAGATGCTATCTGTTAACACGAAATAGTTATCATAGTATCACCAATTTTGTTTCAATGGGGATCAACTAATAAAGCATTGATCAATAGTAAAATACTTTTCTTTAGAGTTTTTGTTTCAGGGCAAAATACTGGAAAAATATTTTCAGTTTTTTTAGGATGAAGATTTCATACAGAATTTATAGATATTACGAAAACGTAAATCAAAAAATAAAAAAAAATCTAATTTAAGAGCAATAAAATATCAATACTGGATAAATAAAAATAGCAGTACTAGAACAAATTACAAAATTTTACCTAGTTTCCCATGGTCTAGCAGTAAAAGCATAAGGTTTTGATGTTAGTGCACCAACAGGACAGAGATCAATAATGTTGCCAGACAGCTCTGATTCCAGCATTTTTTCAACATAAGTACCTATTTGCATGTCACTTCCTCGACCAGTTGTACCTAACTCATCAACACCAGCCACCTCACTTCCAAACCGAACACATCTTGTGCAGTGAATGCATCTAGTCATAATTGTTTTGACAAGGGGTCCAATATCCTTATCCTCTACAGCCCTAAAAATAAAACAACACTTAGTAAAGCTTTCAAAGTTTTTAAATTAATAGGTAAATAATTAATTAAAAGAAAGAAAAAAATCAAAAAATAATTTTAAGATAGATTTGTGCAAACTTTAAGAATTGTAACTATTTAAAATAACATTTAAATTTAAAGATTTTTAAAGAAATAGTTCTTTTTAGTGTAACTGTTACTATTATGAAATAAATTGGTAGCTGCTTAAGTGCAGGTAAACACATTAATTTTAATTTTATTTTCTTCTAGCAATGCATTTACACACTTTTTACACTTTAAAGATCGCTTACCTAAACAATCATGCGATTTAAGCAGTAAGATAATTAAAAATTTCATTTTATTTTAATGAATAAAATTTTATTTCTGTTAAAAAAAAAAAAAAAACTAAAAGAGGGAGTTTTAGAAATTTAACAGAATTTTATGTGATTTAAATCAGCCTAATTTTATAAGAATTAAAATTGAATACATACCTTGGATCACTCATAAAAGAGTAATGTTATTTTATATTATAACCACTGTTGAACAGACAACCCATTTTTTGGGGTTTACAACTACTAATGTTCAACTGCGTAGCCTTGTAATTTTGAACCCAATCCAGATGACAAGGGAGCTCCCGGATCAAGGATATTGGGAGATATTTGTCTTCGTGAAAGACCTTTTGATGGAACTAGCTCGCATTTTCGTTACATGGAGAGGAAGACCACGAGAACCTCCCACGGTTAGCCTGATGGCTAAGGGACTCTAAGCAATGATCCATCTACCACTGAGGATATTTCACGTCAGCACTGTGGTGGATGCAAGCCGAATGCAGATTCATTTCCACGAACCCGGATTCGAACCCGGTTCACCTCATTGGAAGACAAACGCTCTATCCCCTGAGCCATCAAGGCTCAAAACAGAGTAATTTTGTTTTATATTTTATAACTGTCGTTGAACAGCAGACCCAATTTTTGGGTTTACGACTACTAATGCTCAACTCCGTAGCCTTGTAAATTTAAAAAAATACAGAAGACAAGTAAAGTCCTGGATCAGTTCCCCCAGAGGTATTGACTTGTTATGGTAACCAGAGAACTTTGCGACTCGACGGATATAACGTGCATCAGACACACGGAGAGTCTTTCGCCGGCAGGGATCAAACCCACGACCTCTTGGACATGGGCCCAGTGCCCTACCAGCCAGGCCCCACAAAAAAGTTATTGTGTATTGAAAAAGTTAAACTACTTTAGATATCATAATGTTAGCTCCAAAGAACTGGTCCCGATTTCTGTAAAATTTGTAGACCCCTGAATGTAAGATTTTGCTTATGAATTAACAGATGTCATAAACTGTTGAAACATCAAAACAAATCAATTTTGTTTGTTAAAAATTTATATTTAATTTAAAATGACCTCTGTGTCAAGTTAGAAATTTCTCTTATAAATTGTGAAATATAATTGAGGCACATTACCTTTTCCCAGTGTAATAAATGTCTTGAAATCTGCTGCGGTCACTTCCAAAAGCCATAGCTTCATCCTAAGAAAAAAAAATTATACCTTTACTATTAAGTAACATTACAGTAAATTTTAATATACAAAATACGAATTGAAAAATAAGTAAAAATAAAATTTCGACATGAACTTTGAAAATAAAGTTTTGGGATGTAGATTTCAGTATTTCTTATCATAATAAAATGTAATAAATTTACTAAACATAAAAAATAATGTACCTTGTACCAAGACCTTTGTAATAAAACTAATTAGTGATAAAAAAAAGTATGAAAGTATTGTTAAACAGAAAGTAAGTGTGAACAAGTATTGTGTTAGTCTCAGCACCATGTGCTACATTTAATTGAACTAAGAAAATATTAAAGATGAACCTTTAGGAATAAAACTTTTGCAATAATAATGCATCCTACACTCAATGTATGCTTGAATTAAATGTAGTAAAAGGTTATTATCAAACGAATGTTGAAAAAAAGAAGAAAACAATTTTTTAATTACTACTGCTCATAAGTGCAGTTGTACAATTATGGCAAAAAGGTAAGCCTTTCAATTATAACAGATGCCTGAGTTTGAGTCTGGACTTGAAACAAACCAATACCATAGGCTTGGTAAGGGAATGCTCCATTTACAAAAAGTTATTAGACTCTTCAATATTAATTTAAATATTTTTCTTCTAAAAAAAAGGGTCAGTGCCGCTATTTTAATATCATAACATTTTGTTAGATTCAACTATTAAGCCTAAAGACTTGTCAAGAATAAGGTCTGTAAAAACTATACAGGAAATGAGATAAAATAGAACAAATTTATTAACTAAAAATATAAAAAAATTTAAGTGCTGCTTAATGGGATGAAAAGCCTCAATTTTAACATAACAAAATAATGCTTTACAGCTAATTTTTCAAACAAAATTATTGATGTATCATATATCTCTAATAAATCAACAAATCAGAAAACATAGCATTTAAAAAATTTATAAATGGAATAATGGAAGGTTAATAAAAAGTTTTGACAAAATAAGAATAAACTACTACATAAAAATAAAAACTATTACAAAATAAAAATGACTTAGCAAAACAGATTATAAAAATCTCAAACACATAACTTTACAAAAAATAATTAGGATATAAAAGTGAAACCTCTCGGAAGCAAACAATGTCTGTTTCACAGTAAAATGGTCATTAATGGAGGTTGGTCGTTTTCAGGGGTTACCTCTATTAACTTCAAAATGCTATCGAGTGTACATGAGTTTGCGTAAGAGATTTTAACTTTGATTAGTGTCATTTTCCTGACGCGGAAAAAGTAACTTGTATTGGTATTGTGAAAACCCGATCAATGAATAAAATTTAGCGACAAAAAAATCTCCCCAACTGATAAAATTATATGTAAAAACAAATTTACCAATTATGAAAGATAGAACTATTTTAAATAAATTTTAAATAAATAACTATTTTAAATATATTTTGCTTAACTTTGCATTTAATTATATATCATAACGCTTATGTTGCTTTAAAAAATGAGAAGAGGTTTGCTTGTTTGAGATGCTTAGTTTTTTCAAAAATAATATTTTTTGTTATCTAATTTAACTTTCAACTCTAAAAATAAATCAATGATAGCATCGTCTTAAGTGCACTCTGACTGCAACATGGAATTTTCGATCTCCTTCAGATATCGTCAAAAAGAGCTCTCTAAATAAGAGCCACTCATTAATATTTTGAACACATTTGAATCTACTTATTTGTTTAGTTTATATTTTTTGTTTCAATATTTTTTCATGTTCTCTTATTTCCACATTTAGTGTTAAATTTTGCTTGGTCGCTGGGTGGGGGAGGTTTTGATGGTCTCTCCTAAAGGTTTTCTACAATATGGTCACTACACAGAGGTAGCTTTTCCTGGAGGTTTCACTGTAAATAAGCTGCATTGAAAAATTTAAATTGCGAGCACTTGACTGAAATTCTTGCAAATTTATAGATTTTAAGTTTTCTTTGTTAGTTTGTATACATTATAAAAAGTGTAACATAGAAATTTCTCAACAGTGTCGTTAATTTGGAACATCCTTGGTATTATAAAAGTACAACAGAAATTATTTAACAAAGAGTAGTTTAAGCAGAAAAATAATAAAAAGTGGAAAAGCGATGGTCTGGGGAAAAAAATATTGTGTTTAATTTAGAAATGAAATACCAACAAGTAAGAAATATTTTAAGTAGTTATAGAGCTATTTTTCTGAAGTAGCAAAGTTCTTGTAGTACTTTTCATTGCAATAATATTAAAATGTAACATTTTGTTAATATTTCAAAAAGAAAATGTTTGATACATTTTTGTAGAAGAGTTATTTTATCTCCTTAACTTAATAACGCTTAAATGTTATTAATAATCATTAATAATATGAAATAAATTTGAGTAAATTGTATTAATTTTTTAAAGCATTCCATATTTTAAGATAAATAAAAGTAATGTAATGTAAAATTATTATAAAATAATATCAAAACAAATAGTAAAAAATCACCTGCAAGTCACATTCACCTCCTTGATCACAAATGGGACAGTCCAGGGGATGATTTATCAAAAGAAATTCCATTACTCCCTCTCTGGAATATATTTTTATTTTATGAATTTCACATGGCATTTTATGTGAGAAAAATATATTTTAAATATTTATAATAAATATTTATAATAAATAAATAGTTTGTTTTATCCTAGCTAATAATCAGATTTTTTATCATTTCCTTTCAAAATTATGAGGGGAAAAAAACCCAATAAAAAGCATTGTAATAACAATTAAAACAAACTACTTAGCTTTTAAATTTAAAATAAAATTTGTAATTAAATTAGCAACCAATGATGAATATCACACCTTTTTAATACTTAATTGAAGAAAAATCTTAGTTCATACAAGAATTGCAATGGATTTTTAAAATCGTGTGAATAAGAATAGGGACGTATGGTTTCTAAACCATATCAATACAAATTGCACAGTGTAACTTGAATAAGGTAAATACAAAATCGATGCTTGATATTCTAACCGCGTGGGAATCATGATATGAGCGGATTCCCACACAGTTTCAAACGTCCAATATGAAGAAAGTCAGCCAAACTAAAAGAATCAATTGATGGATTTCTGTAAATTGGCAGAAGAATTACATATATGTCAGCATCTCGTTAGCGGGAATTATTGAAACTTTCAAAATGTGAATTTTAGATTGAGGAATTCTGTGAAAATTTTATTGGATTACAAGCTTTTGATTTGTGGAAGTCCAAGAATCAATGGTCTTGAGAGACGCGGAATTCCACGATATTCCCAGAAAAAATCATATGTCCTGCTTTGAATTTTTAGACCCAGATGAATAATAAGAAAAACCCGGAATTCTGGGATACCCCTGGAATACAATCACCCCTGGGATGGTTTTCTTGATTCAACCCTGGTTTAAATCCTTAAATAAATCCTTACAATAGCAACACTCTTGTTAACTTGTACATAGTACATAACACCACCACAGTGCTGATGTAAAAAATTTTGGGTTATACGTGGGATGTTTTCATGCCATTTAAGACATTTGAATTATTCCATTAAAAAGTTTAAAAGCCAGAGGAAAGTTAAACTCAATGTTTAATTCAAGAGTTCTCTTTTCTGGGTTAGGTTCTAAATCAGAAGGTTACAGAATTTGAACCTTAATCCCTACAAATTGAAAACAAATCAGCTACTCAACAACACTAGTGATAAAATAAAATAGTTGGTTAAAAAAATAGTTTTTTTTTAGACATACCTGGCTTTTTTCGTCATGTCGGAGTTGGTTTTAACTCTCCATCCGTTCATAACAGGCATAGCACAAGCGGCAACAGGCTATTCAAAACAGAAAAAAATGTAAATTTTAACATATTTATTACGATGAAACAAGTATTAGATGAAATCTAACATGGCTTACCTTGGGGGACTTCTCCACTTCAACTAAACACATTCTGCAATTTCCAGCAATGGAGAGTCTTTCATGATAACAAAAGCGAGGAATTTCTACACCAACCATAGCAGCTGCCTAAGGGAAAGAAAGTAGTCTGATAAAAGTAACAACACTATTTGAAATAGATAATTCTAAAATCTTTTGAATTCTTAGCTAATATATATTTTAAAAATACTTATATCAAACATTTAAATGTTTAAGGTATATATTATCAAAAAATATAGCAAAATCTATTAATTAAAAAATATGAATTACTTAGCTATCAACTTAAAAATGTTTAAAAAAAATTAAAAAAATTTTTGAAGTCTTTTTTTTTAATTATATAACATAACTATCTAATTAATCACCAAGTTCACTAAATTAAGTTAAATATATCAAACAAATAAGTAAAATACTAAACGTACATGATTTATTAAAAATTGAAATTAAAAGTCAAAACCAATTTTTATTAGATTGTTTTATTTTATGAAAACACAAGTTTCTTTTCTTCCTCTGAATTGCAATCTAAAAAATGGGAAATGTAGCAGTTTTTGTTTTTGCTATGCTTTTAAGATAAACTCTGCTAATAGTTAAGATAAAATTTTTCAAAAATATAGGCCATATGAAATAATTTCTTCAAAATGGATAACTTCTCCGCACTTTGAAAATGACTAAAGAAATTTTGGTAGCATCAAATAATTTGTTGATAGTTCTTTTTTTAGATAAAAGAAAAAATTACCCCAAAAAATTGACAGCAGAACAATAATATATAGAACAATAATTTATATTAACCAGTACAATAGGAAGTTTCACTGAAAAAAAAATTCCTAAAAAATTTAATATAAAGGAGCCTTTCATGATAAACATCAGACTTAACAGAATTAGGAATTCAACATCATTTAGGATTGTAAATAGAAAAAAAAAAGAAGTCAGAGATGAATCAATGATTTCAACACTAAACTTTTTACATAATTTTTTTCAAAGTAATATAGCAACAGAAGAATAATACATACTTGCAGTACAGTAGTACCAGGATCTACAAGGACAAGCTTGTCATCAATGAAAACTTCTAATTTCTTTGGTTTTGCTTGCACTGCAGTAACATTCTTGGCTAAAAAAATATGATGGAATTTGTAATGACAGTTGATTTTAAAAAAATTAATTAGGAAAAAATGTGATAATTTATTTAGAGAAAGAATAACAGAAAATATTTCCATTTGTATTTTACAAACAAAACCAATTTGAAAAATATAGCCAAATACTTTCATTGATTTAATGATTCATGACTATAAATTAATAATACAATAATTAGCTCTGTTTTCAGGGGTCTGTCTAGGTCTTTTCTGAAAGGTACCTATTTTGTGAAAATTTAGACATAATTTGTGAAAAATTAAAAATTATATTAAAAAATCAACACAAAATTATGGATTTATCGATTAAGGTATACAGAAATAAAATTTTAAGAAAAAGTATTTTGTGAAACTACCGTTTTTCCTAAAATTGAATTTGTGAAACTACCGTTTTTCCTAAAGTTGAATTTGTGAAGATACCGCTAAACGTTAGTAAATTCGGCCTGGACAGACCCCTGGTTTTATAATGTAATAATTAACTCTGCTTTTAAATAAACTTGCTATGAATATTGGAAATAAATACAAATTTAGGGCAATTACATATGCCAGGGGAGTTAAAATTCTCATAAATAAAAATAAATCATAAAAAGAAAAAAAGAGAGAATAATGACAGAAATAAATTAATATACAGAACATATTTTTAAAATAAATAAAAGAAAATTATCTACAATTTTGAGTCAAATTCATTAATTAATGATATTTTGGTTTAAAATATTGCCACACACTTTTAATTTGATGATTGCACTCAGAAACATTTTTTTTCTCCAATTATTTATGATTGCGCGACATTCTTTCTTTTTTCCAACTAACAGACAAAAAATATGTGTAATCTTTCAAGGTTTCACTTAATGAAGCTTTGTAGAACTTAATTTAATCATAATCAAATTATATACTATTGTATTTGACTACAAATCACAGATTGTATTCATAATTACAAATAGCATATTAATTTTCATAACCAAAGAATACTGAAAACATTTTTTACATAGTATGCTAAAAGTATTTTTCAATGGATTTTTTAATACAAATTATATTTTTACAAGCCAAATAATAAAATTATAAATTATTATTTTTTAGTTTTATATTGATATAAGATACTTATTGCCTCGTTACATTAACTAATAAACAACAGAAATTTATTTCTAAATACTTACCCCTTTGTATAAGCCAAGGTAGAAATGTTTTATGTAAGTTAGATTTCCAAAAAGGGTGTGACATTTTTTATCTAAAAAAATATACAAATCATTAAAAAAAATGTATAAATATAAACTATTTTCTAAAACATGCATTCATTGTTCAGCAGTTTGGAATAATATTTTAACATTAAACTTATTTCAATGGTAACAAATATTCTAAAATATAAGTTTCCCATAACCACAATATTTTACCTGAAGATTAAGATATTAACACAAAACTCTATCATTTAGCAGAACATGAAATAGAAAATAGTAAAAATAATTATTAAAAAAAAACGTTTTTTAATTCTAGATAAAATCAATTTAATTCCAGAAAAAAGAATGTTCAACAAAATAAGTTATAGACAAACATTTTGATTGCTTACCCCTTTTATAGAAATTATTTATCTATCAACGTAATTGAAGATTTCAGTTTAATTTTTAATATTAAAAATATCAAGAACTTTACATTTTACAGTATTCATCTGCCTAATTACTATCACAGACTATCCATATGCCTAGAAAAATACAGTATAACATTGGGTATCCAGGCCAGTATCGGACAATTGTGTTCATCTCATGACAAGAAACACGTTAAGAATTTTAAATTTCAAGGAAAATAAGGAAATTTGTGTAATGTAATATTATATTTTAAAAAAATCACTTTTAAAAACCGCAAGGAAATCTGAAACAATAATTATTGAAAAAAAACATGAAAATAGATTTCATCACTGTTAATCATGTAGTTAACTGTAGAATTGAAACCAAAAAAACAAAAAAAAACAATGTGGATTTATGACAGAATCTAACAAATTTTTTTAAAAAAATTTTCAGACCTAAAACTTTGATATTTCTACTGGCTTTAAAGTACAATATCTACAATTCTGTATTTTCTGAGATCAGGACTTTCCAAACTGCCAAGCATTCCAGAGTTTCAAAGATATTAGGTACTTTTTACACAATATAGATGACACTGGTCATTGCCATTAATTGAACATTAATAATAATCCCAAAACGAATAAGCCTTATTTTTCTTCAACTAGTTAAAGCATGTAAATTTTACTTGCAATAATCACTTAAGGTAGAATATAAATGTGAACCTCATTTTCAAATAACTGATATTTAGAATTTAAGATTTGTATTGAATTTAAGACATGTATGTATATTCGTTTTGGGAACAGGCACTTTTAAAAAGATGTGATTAAAATTTCCAAGTAATTGGACCACTATTATATAACCAGTGTTAGTCCTCATATCCTTAAATGTGATGTTAGGAAAAAAAAAATAATAAATTAGACAAAGTTTTAAAAGTAAATATTGTAAATTTTTATTTTTGAAAATATGCGTTCCATATCTAGAAACACTCATACACTGATTTATTTTTTAAAAAAAATTCTAAGAGACATAAACAAATTTTTAAACTGTTTGGAGGTAGTAATACATGCAAATTGTTAATTAAAAATAATTTCTTGAAATAGCAGAATATAAAAACATTTATGCTATTATAAAACTTAACATTATTTTAATTGCATTTCACTAATTTGTTAAAAATGCCCTTTAATAGTTTTCCTATCTGGTAAATTCACAAAGATGTGTAGATCTGCTTTTAATAATACTTCATCAATTCAGCTATTATCTTACATAAATGCATGAAAAATTTCCTCAATTTCTTGTTTTGTTTTTCAGTCAACTGGATTTAGCATTTGGAAAGAATATCTGCACCTACGATTAAAGGAAGGTAAATATTTTATTTACGTCGTAATAGAGCTGCACAATGGGCTATTGGAGACAGTCTCTGGAGCATCCCTGAGGATGATCCGAAGACATGCCACCACAATTTTGATCCTTAGCAAATAGAGGTAGGCTCCTCTACTTTGGTCAGATTTTGCATCTTATTATCATATAAGATATATTCAGTTCTTGATAATAGAGGTCAACTACACAAGTTTTGCAGAATATGTAATTTTTTGTCTTTTACATCTAGCTACTTTTATATTATTCTAATAAAAAATAACAAATCACAGCAGGATTTGATCTAAAAAATTTGGGGATATTTCCGTATCGTGATCTGTCACATCAACTACAATCGCCAAGCTGCCAAATAGATTTAAAACTTGCAAATTTTAAAAAAAAACAACAACATGTAGATGTTTGCCCAGGGGTGGCTATGAGTTACACCTTTCGAATTAGCCCCTTTCCGTGAGTTTTTTCTTTAGTTTCTCGCGGGCCACTGCCCGGAAGTTTCCAAGACTTGGTGATTATTCTGCCACAGATCATGATACGGAAATCTACCCAAAGTTTTCGTAAACAAGAAAGAAAAAAACGTTTATGAAAACCATGATTGCGGACAAATAATCATGATCTGATTATACCACAACCAATAATGAAATAAATTCTCAAAATCTAATGATGAGAAACAGTGCATAAATTTTCAAATTTACTTATTCTTCATAACACTTAATTATAAATTGTTTGTTATCAACTGAATAATGAATACTTTCCTTCACCTTTAAAATTTCAAGCAAGTATCAGAATTTGCGTATTGATAGGTAACGTTGGGGTTATATACTGAAGAATAATTTATCTTTAAATAGGGTCAAAAAGCATTAAGATTCAATTTAAAGAGAAACTATGCCTTTTTATCACATAAAACTGAAAATATCAAGAGTTCCAAAATGAATTGAGAATAGATTATCATGAATAATTGGATGCTTAATTGACATCCAATTTTCATTACATTTCAATTTTAGCTCAAATTTTAAAGACAAAATGATGTAAATAACCAAGAAACAAAAGAGGAGAAATGTAAAACTAAGCAGGCAAATTTTAGACTAAATACATTTAGAAAAAGTATTTAAATGTTTACAAAATAACATTAAGGAAATTTAAATAAGGTGTTATTTATGATTGACAAAATTAACGTAGCAAAATATAGAGTGTGGTTATTAAATGCTTATTGTAAATTACTTTAAAAATTATGTCAGCAAATCATTTAAAGAATAAGGATGCATAAATGTTACCAGATTTAATGTTTACGTTTCGGAATCAACAATCAAAACCTTCCATGAAGGTCTTGGGGGTTACAGTTATAAGGAAAAAAACCGCATTTATGAAAGGTAGAGTGAATGTAAAAATAATAAGCTTCCTAAACCCGCACTGTCTTGGCTGACCGCCCTCTTATAACCCTAAACTTTGGCGATCAGCTGAAATGGGTGATTGCCAAACGAAATCTATCGCCAACTGCTTGGATGCCCGCTTTTTGAACGTGATTGAAAATGGCGAAAATGTTTGAGCTGGAAAGATGTAACGAATACGCTAGGAAATACATATTTTTTACTACAATATTTTTATTCATGCAAAGTGATTTCTAGATACTGGACATTAGTATTGCANGAAAGTAGTCTGATAAAAGTAACAACACTATTTGAAATAGATAATTCTAAAATCTTTTGAATTCTTAGCTAATATATATTTTAAAAATACTTATATCAAACATTTAAATGTTTAAGGTATATATTATCAAAAAATATAGCAAAATCTATTAATTAAAAAATATGAATTACTTAGCTATCAACTTAAAAATGTTTAAAAAAAATTAAAAAAATTTTTGAAGTCTTTTTTTTTAATTATATAACATAACTATCTAATTAATCACCAAGTTCACTAAATTAAGTTAAATATATCAAACAAATAAGTAAAATACTAAACGTACATGATTTATTAAAAATTGAAATTAAAAGTCAAAACCAATTTTTATTAGATTGTTTTATTTTATGAAAACACAAGTTTCTTTTCTTCCTCTGAATTGCAATCTAAAAAATGGGAAATGTAGCAGTTTTTGTTTTTGCTATGCTTTTAAGATAAACTCTGCTAATAGTTAAGATAAAATTTTTCAAAAATATAGGCCATATGAAATAATTTCTTCAAAATGGATAACTTCTCCGCACTTTGAAAATGACTAAAGAAATTTTGGTAGCATCAAATAATTTGTTGATAGTTCTTTTTTTAGATAAAAGAAAAAATTACCCCAAAAAATTGACAGCAGAACAATAATATATAGAACAATAATTTATATTAACCAGTACAATAGGAAGTTTCACTGAAAAAAAAATTCCTAAAAAATTTAATATAAAGGAGCCTTTCATGATAAACATCAGACTTAACAGAATTAGGAATTCAACATCATTTAGGATTGTAAATAGAAAAAAAAAAGAAGTCAGAGATGAATCAATGATTTCAACACTAAACTTTTTACATAATTTTTTTCAAAGTAATATAGCAACAGAAGAACAAAACATACTTGCAGTACAGTAGTACCAGGATCTACAAGGACAAGCTTGTCATCAATGAAAACTTCTAATTTCTTTGGTTTTGCTTGCACTGCAGTAACATTCTTTGCTAAAAAAATATGATGCAATTTGTAATGAAGGTCGAGTTAAAAAAAGGAAGGCTTAATTAGAAATTTTTTTTAATAATTTACTTAGAGACAGAATAACAGAAAATATTTCCATTTGTATTTTACAAACAAAACCAATTTGAAAAATAGCCAAATAATTTTATTGAATTAATAATTCATGACTTAAATTAATAATACAATAATTAGCTCTGTTCTATAATATAATAATTAACTCTGCTTTTAAATAAACTTGCTATGAATATTAGAAATAAATACAAATTTAAAGCAATTTCATATTCCAGGAGAGATAAAATTCTCATAAATAAAAAAAAGAAGCATAAAATAGAAAAAAAGTAGAAAAATCACAGAAATAAATAATAATACATAGAACATATTTTTTAAAAAATAAGAAAACTATGTACCATTTTGAATCAAATTCATTAATTAATGATCTTTTTGTTTAAAATGTTGCCACACACTTTTAATTTGATGATTGCACTCAGAAACATATTTTTTTCCCCAATTATTTATGATTGCATGACATTTTTTTTTCTCAAACAAACAAAAAATATATGTTATCTTTCAAGGTTTTACGTAATGAAGCTTAGTAGAACTTAATTTAATCATAATCAAATTATATACTATTGTATTTGACTACAAATCCAAATTACACAATCCAAATTACATAATGTATTAATAATTACAAATAACATACTAATTTTCATAACCAAAGAATACTGAAAACATTTTTTACATAATATGCTAAAACTATTTTTCAATGGATTTTTTAATAAAGAATATATTTTTACAAGCCAAATAATAAAATTATAAATTATTATTTTTTAGTTTTATATTGATATGAGATACTTATTGCCTCGTTACATTAATTAGTAAATAACAGAAATTTATTTCTAAATATTTACCCCTTTGTATAAGCCAAGGTAGAAATGTTTTATGTAAGTTAGATTTCCAAAAAGGGTGTGACATTTTTTATCTGAAAAAATACACAAATCATTAAAACAAAATGTATAAATATAAACTATTTTCTAAAACATGCATTCATTGTTCAGAAGTTTGGAATAATATTTTAGCATTAAACTTATTTCAATGGTAACAAATATTCTAAAATATCAGTTTCACATAACCACAATATTTTGCTTGAAAATTAAGATATTAATACAAAACTCTATCATTTAGTAGAACATGCAATAGAAAATAGTAAAAACAATTAAAAATATTTTTTTTTTTTTTTTAAATTCTAGATAAAATCAATTTAGTTTCAGAAAAAAGAATGTTCAACAAATTAAGTTATAGACAAACATTTTGATTGCTTATCCTTTTTATAGAAATAATTAATCTATCAACGTAATTGAAGATTTCAGTTTAATTTTTACTATTAAAAATATCAAAAACTTTATATTTAACGGTATTTATCTACCTAATTACTATCACTGAGTATGTATATACCTAGAAAAATACAGTATAACATTGAAAGTCCAGGCCTCTAAGATTAGGACAATTTTGTTCAACTCATGACAAGAAACACATTAAGAATTTCAAATTTCAGGGAAAATGAGGAAATTTGTGTATTGTAATATTATATTTAAAAAAAATTATATTTAAAAAAAATCACTTTTAAAAACCACAAGGAAATCTGAAACAATAATTATTGAAAAAAACAACAACAAAAAGAAACACACACACACGAAAATAAATAGATTTAATCACAGTTAATCCTCTAGTTAACTGTAGAATTGAAACCAAACAAAAAAAAGAAAAAAAAAACAATGTTTATTCATGACAGAATCAAACATAATTTTTAAAAATTTTTTTTAGACCCAAAACTTTTGATATTTCTACTGGCTTTAAAGTACGATATCTACAATTCACTAGTTTCTGAAATCGGAACTTTCCAAACTGTCAAGCATTCCAGAGTTTCAAGGTACTTTTAACACAATATAGATAACACCGGTCATTGCCATTAATTAAACATTAATAATAATCCCAAAACGAATAAGCCTTATTTTTCGTGAACTAGTTACAGCTAGTAAATTTTATTTGTAATAATCTCTTAAGATAGAATATGAATGTGAACCTCACTTTCAAATAACTGATAATTAGAATTTAAGATCTGTATAACAGTGTACATGCACATTAAAAAAGATGTGATTAAAATTTCCAAGTAATTGGCCCACTATATCAGGGATGGCGAACCAATGGCACGAGACACAATATTTTGGGCACGCCACCAATCACAATTGTTATTACACTATGAATTATTATTACACAAATGTTATTACATTATGATAAATTAAAATTCACAAAAACAAAAAAAATAATAAGAAATTATTAATAAAAAAAATAAAAATTAATGCTAAAAAAACAATTAATAAGCATAAAAAGCAAGCTAACAATAAATAACTAGCAAAAAAAAATTAACAGTCCTGCTTAAACTAACATCTTACAACCTAATATAAGTTATTTGTCATCGAATCTGCAGCAACAGAAGTTACACTGATGTTACTTTAAGTTGTTTTAAGACATGGCAAAATGTATTTTTTTTCAATGTAAATGAGTTTGAGTTGATAGCATTTCGTATTATTATTTTCCCAATAATCACGAAGTCAAAATTATTTAACGGCACGTCTATGACCTCATAAAATTTTTTTTTTAGAAAAAATGGCAAGTTGGTGTATAAAGGTTTGCCACCCCTGCACTATATAACCAGTGTTAGTCCTCACATCTTTTAATTTTAATGTGATGTCAGGAAGAAAAAAAAGAAGATAAAGTTTTAAAAGTGAATAGTGCAAATTTTTACTTGTGAAAATATGCATCCCTTATCTCGAAACTCTCCTACACTGATTTATTTTTAAAAAATATTTTCCAAGAGACTGTTTGCAGTTAGTAATGCATACAATTTGTTAATTAAAAATTATTTCTTGAAATAGCAAAATATAAAAACATTTATACTATTTGCAGCTAGAAAACTTAACATTATTTTGATTGCATTTCACCAATTTGTTAAAAAAGCCCTTTCATAATTTTCCCATGTGGTAAATTCACAAAGATGTGTATCAGTGAGATCAGTTGTGATCATCAGACGTGAGATTATTATTAATGTCTGGATTTAGCATTTGAGAAGAATATCAGTACCTACAATAAAAGGAAGGAAAATACTTTATTTACGTTGCACTAGAGCTGCACAATGTGCTATTGGCGACAGTCTGGAAAGCATCCCTGAGGATGATCCGAAGACATGCCATCAAAATTTTGATCCTCTGCAGAGGGGATGGCTTCCTTGCTTTGGTCAGATTTTGCACCCTATTATCATATATTTAATTTAATCTTGATAATAGAGGTCAACTAGACAAGTTTTAAAGAATATGTTATCTTTTGTCTTTTACATCCAGCTACTTTTATATTATTCTAATAAAAAATAACAAATCACAGCTGGATTTGATCTAAAAGATTTGGGGATATTTCCGTATCAGGATCTGTTGCGTCAACTACAATCGCCAAGGTGCCAAATAGATTTCAAACATGCAAATTTAAAAACAATAAAATTTATGTAGATGTTTGCCCAGGGGTGGCTAAGAGTTATACCTTTCGAATTAGCTGTGATGATTTTTTTAGTTTCTCAGGGGCCACTGCCCGGAAGTTTCCAAGACTTGCCATTTATTCTGCTACAGATCATGATACGGAAATCTCCCCCAAAGATTTCGTAAACAAGAAAGAAAAAAACGTTTATGAAAACCATGATTGTGGACAAATAACCATGATCTGATTATACCACAACCAATAATAAAATAAATACTCAAAATCTAATAATGAGAAACATTGTATAAATTTTCAAATTTACTTAGTCTTCATAACATTTAATTATAAATTGTTTGTTTTCAACTGAATACTTTCCTTCATCTTTAAGATTTCAAGCAAGTATCAGAATTTGTGTATTGATAGGTAACGTTGGGGTTATATATTGAAGAATAATTCATCTTTAAATAGGGTCAAAAAGCAGTAGGATTCAATTTAAAGAGAAACTATACCTTATTATTACATAAACTGAAAACTATCACGAGTTCCAAAATAAATTACGAATAGATTATCATGAAAAATTGGATGCTTAGTTGACATCCAATTTTCATTACATTTCAATTTTAGCTCAAATTTTTAAGTCAAAACGATGTAAATAACCAAGAATCAAAAGAGGAGAAATGTAAAATTAAGCAGGCAAATTATAGACAAAATACAGTTAGAAAAAGTATTTAAATGTTTACAAATTAACATTAAAGAAATTTAAATAAGGTGTTATTTATGATTGACAAATGCAACAAAGCAAAATATATAGTGAGGTAATTAATTGTTTATTGTAAATTACTTTAAAAATTATGTCAGTATTTCATTTAAAGAATAAAGATACATAAATGTTACCAGATTTAATGTTTACGTTTCGGAATCAACAATCAAAACCTTCCATGAAGGTCTTGGGGGTTACAGTTATAAAGAAAAAAACCGCATTTATGGAAATGTAAAAATAACAAGCTTCCTCAGCCCGAAAAAAATTTAGAAAACTTCCGGTGAATCCCTTCGCTTATGTTATGCTTCGTATGCGATGTGTGAAAATTTTTAATATTCTAGGAATAAGCGCGCAATTTATCATTTATAAGAGTCTTCGGTAATTTAAAAATTTTAACTAGTTGTAAGCCTAAAAAAATGTTAAACAAATTAAAATTATGGCATGAAAAGGCTAGGTTTGCCATATTTTAAATGTTATCTCTCATTTGGCTATATTTTCGAAAAATATCACTGTTATTTTTTAGGTTTCAACAAAGCGGGCTTGCGGAGTCTTTCGAAATCTTTTGTTGTTTGTTTTGTTGATATTTAAGATGAAAGAAGGCGTTATATTGTAAACAGTACAAGTAAAGAAATAAACTATAAAAGCTATAGCGTACCTTAACCACTTTGGGCGTAAAAATCAGAAATCGTAATAACCCGAAAGTCTTATGGATGGGTGGTCAAATGTAAACAATAACAAGCGTCCTTAAACCGGAAGAAATTTAGAAAATTTCCGGTGTATCCAATT